>NC_073700.1:95002827-95302827 GCF_023634085.1 Falco cherrug | reverse complement strand
AAATGTTTCTGTTCTTGAAAAATGTTGGAAACAGAAAGTGACTATTACTTGTCCCTTTCACATAGAAAGAAGATCTGGACATTGTGTGTGAGAGATTTACTACAAGTAAACTGCAAAAATTTGAAGACTTGGCTAGTATTTCTACGTATGGTTTTAGGGGTGAGGTAAGCCCTTCATCAGGGTTTTGAAAATGTGCGTTGCTTGTTGTTACCCTGTTGTAGAGGAGTTTGCATACTGTCTCCTTCCCAGTACTCTTTTCAGAAACTTCTGTTTTCTGAAAGAGCTTGCCATGTAAATACAGGTCAAAATACATTCCTATGTCTTTCAAGATTAGATGGATGCCTAGGAAGAGGTATATATTCCTTTTGCTTTCTGGAGGAAGTTTATTTCTTTTTTTAAAGTAAAACAAGGCCTGTCTTCTCAAATGCTGCTTAAGGAACCTACAGGTAAAAGACAAAGATTTTAGTGGAAAGTGAATCTTTGATGTCAGACGTTTGTCTAAATACCGTACTTAAAACTAAATGTTTGAAATGCACATTTGTTTTCCTTTGCTTTTGCTTTTAGTCAAGAGTTAGTATCTCTGACCCCTCAGATAGAGCCTGTGAGAACATGGAGAACTACTGTATGTAAGCTTGTCTGAAAGAACAGTCTAGGATGAGTTCTACTTTGCCCTCCAGATGGACAGCAAGATATATAAGTACGTTGCCTGTGCTCAGGTACATAGAGCCTTGCATTACTCCACAGAGTAGACCGAGGCCTCTCCTCGCACACTTTCAATTTAATCAGCTCCATGGCCAGTGGAGTTTGGTCCCGAGGACGGTTTCAGTAGGCATTGAGTTTTCCATGAAAAACATTGTGACCTAACTTTGTAAGAGAAGAACTTGGGCAGGGATGAGAAAGTAATGTCTAAAACTTTCCAGCTGCTTTTTGTTAATGTGAAAGAAAGAAAAAGGCACAGGTGTAATAGATTTGCAAATTTCTTTTAGTTAATGTTACATGGTTAGCTGCTTGCATTGTCAGAGATAATGAAGTGTTAGAAAAGCTAAAAGATGATCCTGAATAGAAGTCAGTGTTATAGGTACTAAAATTTATTAAAGCTTTATTGACCTGCAGTTTTCTTGTGAGGGTTTTTTTTACTTGCAAGTGCTCTATCAAAATTTAGTGATGCTTTTTAAAGTGTGGACACTCCTCAGTGGTCTCCAGAGCAAGGTTTACAAAGATGCTTTCTCTTTCTCTAGGCATTGGCTAGCATCAGTCATGTTGCCCATGTTACAGTAACGACTAAAACAGCTGACGGGAAGTGTGCATACAGGTATGCAGCCTGTTATCCAAGTGACTTCTGCTGCATGTAATAATGAACAGATGTATTTAATGCTCTTTGCTGTGCTCTTGTTAAGGAGGAGGGTGGGGTAAGGAGTTAAGTGTTTCTGGGGTAGTTAACAAGAATGACCCAGAATGTAAGAAAACATAGTTGGAATGATTTTTAATTCCAGATTGTAAAGGTAAGCTTTAGCTAAACAATGTGTTTTAGAAGTTGGGGGGAGGGGAATGGGGAATCTTAAAGGGAATTCTACTTCCAACAGCCAGTGTAGGATAAACTTTTGCCTTTTTCTCCATTTCAGGATAAAATGATGTATATACACAGCCAGCATGTCTTGCAAATTTTGTAAGACTCTTGAGCACAGGAACTTAGAACTTTGTTTGCTTTCTGCATGGTTCCTAATCTTATGCAAAAAAGGTTTTGAATATTCTTCTGAAAACTTAAAACTTTAAATATAAGCAAGCCTATCCATTAAATTTCTCCACTACTTTTAAGAGAAAGGGGGAGGGAAGAAGCTTTGCATCTTGGTTTTTCCAAAGACTCTATGAATATGGTCTGTCTTGCATTAATTATGTGGGCTATGTGAGAGGGCAAAAAAAGTTTGCCCTTTGAAATTATGCATCTGTGTAACTTGCTGAAAGACCTACGTGGGTCAGAAATCTCTTATGCTCAAAATCTTGTTACAATCAAAAAGGAAACGCCTTACATGTAAAGTCATTAATTTCTTGCTAGTATAACTGAAGCATAAAGTCTAGTGGAAGAATGATTATCAGTCTAGGTCTAGCTATTAAAGAAAGGTAAAATACAATAATGCAGCCTTTACAGGAAATGTCTCAGTAATACAGTTTCAAAACACATATCCTGTTGTTTTTCCCCGTTTTCTCTGCTGTTATTCCCACTCTCCCATTGCCCCTCTGGGTCCTAGGGTCAGTTAAGGCAGTTTTCCTCTAGTAGAAAGGTCGTGTGTGTGTGTTGCAGCTAGTTGTCAGTGTTCCAGGTTCTTTGTTGGGAGGAATGTGGTGATGATACGGAATTGCTTTTGTCTCCTCCCTTTTGTCATCATCTGTCTGTCTGCACCCCTGTAAATCCAGATATCTAGTAACTTTTTTATTTTCTGCCTAGAGCTACTTACAGTGATGGAAAAATTAAAGCCCCTCCTAAACCCTGTGCTGGAAACCAAGGAACTCAGATCACGGTAGGTTTTTGTGCTTGTTCTCTCTTGTCCCTTTTCTGTTCCCTGGTCATTATGCTCGCACCACTTATTGATGTGTATTAACATTGTAAGGTACATGACAGTATCACCTTGTAGAATATATTCCAAACGATGATGATGTGTGGGTTTGTTGGCTGCTTTTGTTGGTTGTGTGGTTTTTTTCCCTTCCTTCTGAGGATAGCACAGTCATTTACTATCAGAAATATTTCAGAATCCTTTTGGACTGCGGAAGGTATCAATGGACAGGATTACAAGAAGCTCAGAATATGGAGGAGTGGTCTACACTATAGGAGCTAGAGTGGGAGGATGAGGCCTGGCACAGGAAACTGCAGAACTGCTGTTTGTTTTTCAGTCATATCTTTTATATATCATACCAAGATTCAGATCTGGGTTGGGATTGGGACTGGCATTAGGATTATGAAGAATAAGGAGCTCACAGTGGGAAGGCGTGTGCATGTTGCACAGTGTAGGATGGAAAGTGGAAGCCTGGCCTAGGAGGCTGCAGGTGTGCGTTTGTCTTGCTGTGGGAGCATACACCCTGCAAGCTTCCCATGTCGGTGTTTAAGATAATGTGTCCTAAAAAAGAAGCTGAACTTTAAATTTCTGCCTTTCTCAATATAACAGAAAAATAATTTGCATATTGTTTAAATATATAGTGAAAATGAAGTTTAAGATGCCATTTTAATTACATTAACAGCCTTGATTGCAGCAACTGGTTTAACGTTTATTTGCTTTGCATTCAAACAGTGTAATCGGCGAATCCACTGTCATCTGCAGTGGAAGGTACATAACTTGCACTGAAAAGTGAGCTGTAGAGTTTTTGTTATTATTGGTAAAAATACTGATGTAAAATTATTGGTAAAAATACCAATTTTTACCTATTGGTAAAAATACTGGTACTTGAAAACACACATTTCTCTGGAGTTCAATTTGTTAGGTGAACCTAAGCAGGTAAAGAATAAATTGAATGTTGATCTTTCATAAGCTAAAGTATTCTCAGAAATTTTTGTAGTACCTATTAAGATGCATTTAGATTAACTATATAGTAAGAGGAGATTTTAAAAATTACTTTTAATTTTGAACCTTTTCTCTATAGGTTGAAGATCTCTTTTACAATGTAAACACAAGGAGGAAAGCTTTAAAAAATCCAAATGAAGAATATGCAAAAATACTAGAAGTCGTTAGCAGGTAGACTGAAATAGGAGGCTCCAATTTCTTATACTGCCATGAGGATTACTGTTTTTTTTCAGAGCAACCGGCATGTGTGTGTTTGGTGTCATTCTTTTTGTTATTGCTTTTGGGTTTTTTAACTATTTGTCAGTGTACTGACAAATCATTTGTCCAGCTTGATAAGGAAAATCCAGAGGGGAAACAGTGTATTCAGTCTGACAACTATTAGTAAGAATTGCAGCAAACAAATGCTGATAGACTTGAATGAGTAAACTCTCAATGCACTTGGGCTGGATGGAATCAAAGTAAAAACTGTGCAGGAGCATTGAGATTTGGCTGAATATGAAAAAGCTGAATAGCGATTTCAAGTCCTTGGGAGGGGGAAATAAATCCCTTTAGTTACCAGATGTTCCCTTCCAGGATCCCTTTGTTGCATCTTGTGCGATGTGCAGAGCCTTTGCAAGCAGGATCTACACAGTTTAACCAAAATAACTGCTTTACGCTTTCAGTAAACACAAAAACTAGCAAAGAGTAGCGAGACTGTATGCTAAGTGTTAGTCTGCCCCCAAAACGAGCTACTTAAGGGTCTTTACTGGCCAAGCAGACTTCAGCCAGGACGTGAAGGGTCAGGTCCCCCTGCTCTGTGGAACAGGCTGATCCAAAGTCTCAACAAGTTACAGGCTTCCAGCACTGGTGTTTGGTTAAACGGCATTAGGATTTTACATATTTTCATTTTGGTTCTTTTTCTTCTTGAATTTTTGAGTTACTAACCGTCCTGGCTACAACAGTCTAACCTCTCTGCATTTTCAAGTTTCTCATCTTGCAAGGTTCTATGGTACGTTCTTTCTCACAACTTAGCAACTTCCCTAGAAGTTTGAGCCAAGATTAAGCAGCTGTAGTGTATCAAACATGGTGCTGGGATCACAGACAGCTGAGCTGTCTGCGCAGGGGGAGTTAAAAGGGAGAGCCAGCTGTTCTTCCGATCCTTCCCCACAGTAGCTGAGACTTTATTCTGTTACACTGAGGAGGTTTTGCTCTTGTTCTAGTTAAACCTATGCAGTGACACAGAACTAACCAGGTCCGCAGAAGCTGATCAGTTGTGGATTTTTTTGAGAAATAAGCTAAGCTGATCCTTGAATTTCATATGGTTACAGGCGAGTTATAAATAGAAATCACTTATTTTTATAGCTGTTTAGTCTACAAAAGCCCAATTTGGCTCAAATCATGTTTTTGTGTAATAGGAAATGAAATTGTTTGCCCCTGTTACTAGCTGCTTTTCAGCATTCAGGGAAAGTAACCTTTTCTTTTACATACTGCAGCCGTATATTTACCTGTTTTTCAGGTATGCCATCCATAATTCAGGCATCAGCTTTTCAGTTAAAAAGGTATGTAAATAAAATTTTTATAACTTCACTGTGTGTCTATATATGTGTGTGTGTATATAATGTGTGTATCTGCAAATGCCAGACGACTTGCGCTGCGCCTTCTGCAGTGGGAATAGTGTATACAGCCTTCCATTGTACTGAAATGTTGAAGGGTACGTTGATGCAGTTTGGATAGAAAACATATTACTTAAAAGTGAGCAAGACAAAAATATATTTGTCGGGAGTTTGGAGTTTTCTGTGGGGTCAATGTTTTATTTTGTTCTAGCTTTATGAGCTGTTGCAGCTTCTTTTGGGAGTCTGGTTACTGCATGAAGGAGGACAGGATAGACCACCTTCGTTCTCTGGCATTCTTGAAAATTTATTGAACTACTTACGTTCCTTACTTTCAAAGATGGATTTACTAGCCTGAATGGGTCTAACGTGATTAGCAAATCTTGTAATCCTGTGCCATTTACTATCTATTGTTTTTCTGAACACAAATAAGTAAATAATAATACAAAACACTGTAATGCTGTTATGTCCCATGCCTTTGTGTTAGAAACGTTAAGCTGAACGTATTGCTAACATTTCAGCCAGAACTGTGAATTGATGAATACTCCTTTCTGCTCTCTTTAGCAAGGTGACACAGTGTCAGATGTTAGAACCTTATCAAATGCCTCAACGGTGGACAACATTAGGTCCATCTTTGGAAATGCTGTTAGCAGGTAGGTTGATGTCAGTTTCCCATTGACAGGAAGTTTTCCAGTAAATCTCCCTCCCCTTTCTCTTTTAAAGAACACAGGCTGTGCTAACTTTTCCTGCTTCCTTCAAGGTGAATTACAGGGAAGAGGGAGTGTTGCAATAATAGAGCTGTCCCTTGTCTTGCAGAATGTGTGACTTTTTTTTTAATATATCAAAGGAAAGAGGGAAGTTGCAGAGCTGTTCCTTTAATGACTAAAAGGGAACGATCTGCTTGTAACTTTCTCTGTGCACATTTAAATAGAGCAAGCTGTACCTGTGTTCTCCACGAGTTCCTAGCCTCTTCCTATGCCGTGAAAATCTACCACTTCTTACTGCAGTCTGCTGTCTGATACATTTCGAAGTCTCCTCAAATTCATTTTTCTAAAATCTTATGGTTTAGTATCTGGACAAAAGCTGCGTTAGTTGAGGCTGAGTAAACCAGGCAGGAAAGTTAAACGCAAATAAAACCAATCATTTTTTGAAAATGATCTGCCACTTATAGGAAAAATCTGTCATTATAAGACATTCAGCTGTAAAGAAGTCATTGAATGGAATTGTGAAATGGGTTTGCCCCACCAGTACTTGGGTGTCAATTTGATTCTGTTACTAAAGTCACACTTCACATGTAAGGAGTGTAACTTTTAATACATGGAAACACTTTTATGAATCACAGCGAACTACAGAGGCTTTTTAGTGATAAGGTTTGCAGTCATGTTTGTATTTCTGTAACGCGTTTGGTTTTGTCCACTACTATGCTTGTTTGGTGTTTTTTCCATTGTACAGTTCTGAATAAATTGTCCATTTCAACCTAAATGCTCTGATCATGTTTTTAAGCAAAACTTTTTTTTACCCAATTTAAGATGGTGGTTAGTCTAGCTTGTTATTTTGACTTAAAAAATTAACACAAATAAAAATGGCATTCAGTATATATTGAGGTTGAATTGGAAATAAATAGCCTATAAGCCTTTTCGATGTTAACTTTAGTTGGTGCAATGCCTTGCTAGAGAGCTGTGCTCACAAACTACCAGAGCAGGTTTCCTTGACTAATGGATCATGAAAGTTGTAAAAACTATTACGAAAATTGTTAATCTTAGGATCTGTATGAGTGATCAAAAATTTTTTATATATTTTTATGACTTCATGATAGCCCACCAGTAAATATTAGACTGCAAAAATGGACAGAGTAGTTCAAGAAAAAGAATGTTCATCCCTAGATGCTGACAATTTTGAAGTGTCCTTGTCTATCACCATCAATGACTTAGTGAATGTGTATTAGAATTATCAATAGATGTTTATAATATTATGCATAGTGTGATATGTTAAGGTACTAAAAAGATAATCGTATTATTAGTTTATGCTTACTCAGAAGAAACAATGCAATTCAGGATAAAGAATTTTGTGGTTCAGCAATGAATATTTGAACTCTTAAATAATTCTGATGTTTTAATTAACTGTGTTATAAATAGAATATAGAATAGTATATTGCTACTCGTGGGTACTGTTTGAAATTTGTGTCAACAGAAGAATTCATTTTTTCTCTGTGTTTCTGTCAAACTGTCAATAGGGAACTCATAGAAGTGGGCTGTGAAGAAGCAAGTCTGGCTTTTAAAATGAAAGGCTACATCACAAATGCAAACTACTCTGTGAAGAAATGTATATTTTTACTCTTCATAAACCGTAAGTTTTTTTTTAAAAAGCAGCATTTTGTACAGTCATGTGTTGCTTACATAATCAGAAGAACAGAACTTTCTGAAGAATTAAAAAATGTGTCAGTGTTCTTAAATACATTGAAGAATAAGTATTAAAGTTAATTGTAGAACTTAAGGTGGTTTTCTATTTGTAATGTGCATTATGCTTTGCACTCTAAATAGTGGAAAGCAGCCAAGACTGGGCCTAAAGAAACTGAACTTGTGCAGCATCAAGGTTGTGATTGTGTCCTGCCAACTTACAGACTGGTCTCTCCATTCTGTAGCAATGTTGGCAACAGACCTTAACCAGATGAAATAAAGAAAAGTAGTCTAGTTATTTCAGTATCTGTAGAAAAAAATACTTCTAAATACAAAACACACTCTGAAGATATTGCCTGTTCCTGGTTTTATATGGAGAACGAATAGGTCTCGGGGAGGCGGGGTGGGAAACAGGTCTAACAGGTGCCCTTTGAAGATACGAAGCATGAAGGTGTTGGTCTGGAGGAGGAGTTGGGCACTGTGCAGTGTATTCCAGTGGGGCTCTGAAAATTGCGTTTTGTTCTGTTTCAGATCGATTGGTAGAGTCAGCCGCTTTGCGGAAAGCCATAGAAACTGTGTATGCTGCTTATTTGCCAAAAAGTACGCATCCATTCCTATACTTAAGGTAAAGTAATAGGAAGAAGTAGCCTTTTAATACTATCTTGTAGAAAATAGCTAGGGTGAGTAGGTTCAGAAGGACATTTGTGTTCCTTATAGTAGTGTTAAGCATTGCACTGAGGTAATTAATTTCCAGACGGTAGAATTCTTAAGACAGGCCTTATTTTCAGAAGTAGTGAGTGTCTATAATTTCAGCTTAAGTCCTTTCATGTGAACTCAGGAGACACTGCAAGTAAAAGATATTTCTAAAACCTGGTTTCTGTAGTAGTACAGTGGAGCGGTTGGTTTATGTTTATCTATGTAAGCTCATTTTGGCAAGTTTGTAATAGAGTTCTTCAGATGATTTTTTTTTTTAATACCCCAAACAAATACCAAACCAAAAATAGCAGGTTTCAGGACCATTTGGACTTCTTTGCGTAAAGTAATGGCCCCGAGCCTGACAAATTTTGAACTGAATCAATTTGTGCCTTCTCTTCCATCCCTGGGAAATTTCAGGTTAAATTCTAAATTTTTTTCCAGCCTGGAAATAGCCCCTGAGAATGTAGATGTGAATGTGCACCCTACAAAACATGAGGTCCACTTCCTTCATGAAGACAGTATTCTAGAGCGTGTGCAACAACACATAGAGAGCAAGTTACTGGGCTCCAATTCTTCAAGGATGTATTTCACTCAGGTGAGAACATGTTTGAAGTGACGGCAGCATTTTAACTGTTGTGGATATGTTTACTCCGTTCAATAGTACAATCTGTGCCGTGATGAATAGTCATCGGTGTGACGCTGGTAGCTTGAGATCTTTGCTTTATGTTTCAGGGATGAAATTGCTTTAATATGCCAATGTTAACAATGTGGCAAAAGAGACAAAAAGTGTATTGAAGACATTTTAAATACAGTTCTGTCGAGTATCTGATTAGCCTTTTTTGATTTTATAAATATGTTAGCCTTCACACATGGTAAATGTTTTTTTATTCTGCCCCAGTTTATGTGATTTAGGAAACTGTTCTATTTCAGACAACACTCTGGATTTAATCTAACCAGAAAAAGAATCAAGAAGACTTCCTAATCTCTTTTATGTAGAGCATAATGTAAGAATTATAACTAAAAAAAATCTTTAAAAAAACCCCCAAACCCCACGTTTTGTGATTTTTAATTTTTACATTAAAGATTTCCCCTTTGAAACAAAGGAATGCTAAGTAATGATTTTGTTAAGTGCCAAGATGATGACATGGGTGCTATTTGGATAGCAAGTGCAAAGCTGTTTAAGTAGTTGATGCTGTGTTTGTGGAGCTTGAAAATGACTTGCCTCTGAGCAGTAAGATGCTGTGAGAAGTGTGACTGATCTTTGTTTTCTTGCTGAATCTCTTCTCTTTGCTTCCCTACATCTGAATGAAGACATTGCTGCCAGGAGCCGACTGTTCTTCCAATGAGGTGGTAAAATCAGCAGCAAACCCTTCTGTGGCTACCAAAGGAACTGGTGATAAAGTTTATGCGCACCAGATGGTCCGCACTGATTCCCGAGAGCAGAAACTGGATGCTTTTCTTCAGCCAGTGAACAACCGCCCAAGTACAGGCCCCACTGAAGCTGCGACAGAGGTTAACGCAGGACCTGCGGTGGCTGTGGTCAGGTCACAGGATGCTGAAATGGAAGATGTCAGTGATCTAGTTGAAATGGCTGATGTTCAGGAGGATGCAGCGCTGTGTGGGGGGCCAAGTGAGAGCGGCCATTTGTCTCCCAAGGCAGCGCCTCCTCGGTAAGACTCATCTTTCCTACGGTCATGCAAAGCTACCTATGTATTTCATGGCATGGCCCTGCAACTGAAGATTTTTCAGATCTCTTCTGACTTCCGCTTTTTCAGAAGGAAAAACTTTCCTAGAATAACCTTCCATGGCATTTTTTTGAGAAACTAATTTCGTCTGTGAACTGTATATTACATAACTTGTGGTAAACTGTGTAACTGGAATGGGATTTCCATGCATACTGAAAGGCAGGCAGCAGTATAAAAAATTACATTAGCTTTAGTTTTGGGAGGTCAGGCTGATTTGCCTCTTTGGAGGCCCTCCTTTTGTGGGGGGATAGAAACTACATCACTGAAGTTTGCAGGCATTATGCTGCTAAAGAGAAAAGTGCTATAATCTTTTTATAGCTCCTGCAGGAGCCATTATTAGAGGCCAAAGCCTTCTGAATCCTACCCCCACCCCCTCACCTCCTGCCCAGTATTACAGAAAAAATGGTTATGAAAAAAATACTTAGAAATATCAACATTTTTTGTTGTGTCCTTTACAGCCCGTTGCTTGGTGCTTAAACAACAGATGTCTGATGTGATCGGTATTAGGGAGTTGTAAGTTCTCTTATGAACTACCTTTTCCTAACAAATTAGGCTTCTAGAAGTCAAATAAAACAGCCTGTCTTTCTAGGAAGTTTTGGGAAACTTTCTACATTTCCTGTGTTAACATACAGCATGTGAACTGAGCATCCCATCTGTTGGTGTGTTTTGCCCAAGTATCGAATTTAACGTAATTTCTTTTGGTTTGGTACCGCAGAAAGAGACCACGGGAAGATGCGGACATAGACATGGAGAAGGATGACACCAGGAAGGACATGACTGCTGCCTGCACCCCTAGAAGAAGAATTATCAACTTGACCAGTGTATTGACTCTCCAGGAGGAAATCAGTAACCAGGCCCATGCAAGTAAGCAAGCCTTTTGCTTCTTGAGATTGTTGTTACTCCACCAACTAAATATGATTGTTTGAACTGCTGAGGAAAAAGTGAATTAAAAGGTGGCCCAGTCACAGACACCTCACTGTGCTGTTAAGCGAGTTTTTAACAGAAACATTTGTTAAGTGTCAAGGGCCAAACTTTGACTGGGCAGCTCCTGTACTGAGCCACACTGGAGGACTGTTTTAAACACTTTCCTGTACCTTGTGACTTGATCAACGTTTTATGCATCCTAAATCTCTTGCAAACCTTAACTTGCATCATAATTAATAACATATAAAATCACAGCTTGAAAAGCTACGTTATTTTCTAATTTTCAAACAAAAATGGCAGCTACGATGTGGTCATTACAGAAACCTTGCTTAGTCACACGACTGCAAAGTAGACTGGGATAGGCTTGACGGTCATAGTTTTTATTTACTACTTTTGCTTTTCATTTCCATTTCTGTCTGTCCCACTTCACGAAATGATGATGAGCCTGGTAAAATACAATTTTCTCTTCTGGTAAGAGTTGTTTTAGAAAAAGATAAAAGGCTTGCAATTTTTCCTAGGGTTGCTTCCTTCTTAACTTGTATAGTCGACTTTAGTCATACTGAGTCACATGAATTATTCAGTTAGTCTAAATGTTGGGAACCTTGTGTTCTGGGGGTTTTGTTGAATTTATTTCTATTTTTCTGGTAGTAAGAATTGGGGATGCTCCACAGCTAAAAAGGCTAGAGTAACAGACATCTGTAATAAATAACTTTTATCAATTACTAAAAATCTTGATCTTTAAAAAACATGTGCTTACACTTTACTTGTGCTGCACAAAACGTCCTGCATTAGACTGGTAATTCTGTATCTGACTGTCACCATTTAAATACTAAAATCAGTTGTCCCTGAGCCATAAAATGTCCAAGTGTGCCTCAAAAGACACAGTAGAACTTGTGCAGCAGCTTGAGGTTGTGTCTTGTCTTCACGTGTGTAAGAAATACATACAAGAGACCTCTGCAAGAAAGAAAAGACTTTTCTCGTGATACTGTGTTCCTTTGGGAAAGGTAACAGTGGAATTTGGGTAGTGTAGTGCTTTGTACGTGTGGTGACTGCAGCTCCAAGCTCCTGTTAAGGAAGCTGCTCCCAAGGACTGCAGCTAGTGACTTTTGTTGTGGAGTGTCTAAAATGAACTCTGATTTTGGAACCTGACTTCCCATACTTTTTAATATACATAAGTGAGAAAGCCAGAAACTTAGTTTGGGAGAGAAATAAATTACGGGCCTGTTCTATCCCACTTCCAGAATTTAGTCTGACAGTGCTGGGTTTTGGTGCAAAGTTGTTTTACATCTGCAGTTTTCTTTGAAGTGTGTCTGTGCTCCCTTACTAATCTCCTGTGGCTGGAAATGAATTCTGAAAGGCTATTGAGGTCAAAATAGAGGTGATTGTTTGGGTTTGGTTTTTTTTTTCATTGTTTGCATTTTAACTGTTACATAACTATTCTCACTTCTGGTTTGATATATCTGTATGTGAGCACACAAATGATTGGCATTTCAAAATGTGGGTAAGGAGCAGCATCGGTGTAGTAGTGACTGAACAATCATCTGAGACTTTGATGCTGAAAAGACACAAACCATTCGACTAAATAAATTAGGGCAGGCTTGCAGATATGAAATTATATCCTTCTGTTTCTTCCCCACCCCTTCAATTGTTCCAGATCTTCAGGAGATGCTACGTGATCACTCTTTTGTTGGCTGTGTCAGTCCTCAGTGGGCTCTGGTCCAGTATCAGACAAAACTCTATCTTCTCAATACCACAAAACTCAGGTAAAGCAGCTGTTAAACTTGTTGGCAGTTGAAGTAAGTATCAATTACCAAGCTAATTAGAAGAAGGAAAGAAATGACAGGAAAACCAACATCGGTTCTAGTCACCTGTTTGAGTAGTCATGAGGCTAAAGATGAAGCAATCGGTTCAGAACAGCAGAAACAAGCCTGGCACGCTTGGGCAGAGTCCTAGGGAATCACTGTAATTAAAATGCCAGCGACTGTATTGTGTGCTGGCAGGCTGGGGGAAGGGAAGGGAGAGGTTTATTTGCTTCCCGATTGTCTACAGCAGCAGCACAGGGTATAAAGATGAGCAAGCAGCCCCTTCCAAAAAGTTCCATAAAACGCTGTATCCAGTTAAGAGAAGCTGCAGGACATGGTTGTAACACAAAGTGTCTGGTTTTGCATAGGTGGACTTACAGGACCAGCTACATAAATTTTGTAACAAGTAAGAGAATATACGCGAGGTAGACATATTGTATCAATTCCCAGGCTCCTGGGCACCTCCTGCAGTGCTGCAAAGGAGTGAAGAGCTTATCTGGGAATAAACTGATAGCAGCTGCAGGCTTGAGCGTGTAACATTTCTGCACCCATGTGGCTGATGATGTCAGAAACCAAGAAATAGACTTAATTGTAAACATCTAGATAGTGCATGTGAATCTTAAACTGTTTAGTTAAAGACCTTTGCTAATACGGATATGTATGCCTGACGTTTCCAAGATAAGCCTTACTTACCCCTCTGAAATTACTGTAACTTGGAGATACATGATCCTGTCCATATAACTAATTTTTGTACTTCAATTTAGCCAAGAACTCTTCTACCAAATACTTATTTATGACTTTGCAAACTTCGGAGTCTTAAGGTTGTCTGTAAGTATAATTTTACATTATATCCTCTACAAAAAGTGGTTTTTTAAATTTATTTACAATAAGCCTGTCCTTTCAGACAAATGCATAGTTGTACAGGTTGGGTTTTGTCCACTGCAAAAGTGGTGTTTCATTTCTTTTACAGTGAGAATAGAACGTACAAAACTGTTAGTAATTTTGTAGTTGCTACTCTAAGTTGTCCTCCTGACTACTTGTTAGTTGTGTCACTTCTAGATATTCACCAAGCTTTGCTGTGGCTTTTTACATTGGGACAGATAATTCATTTGAATACAGAATTTATCAGTAACAGTGTTGACTGCTACATTTATCTTGTGAATATCACAGTACTTTGCAGGGATGTAATCCTGTGCAGTTCACATCAGAAAGAAATTCATACTTTTTAGACTGTGATAAGCAGAACTGTTTGCTCTACAGGCCAGAAACAGTCTATTACAATTAGTTCATACGTGAAGGAAGAAGCTATAGATTTTCAGTAGTGTGTTGATCATTAACAACAGTTTTGCCGCCTCCGTTTCTAGGAGCCAGCTCCTTTGTATGAGCTCTCAATGCTTGCTTTAGAGGATCCTGAAAGCGGCTGGACAGAAGAAGATGGCCCAAAAGAAGGGCTTGCTGAGTACATCGTGGAGTTCCTGAAAAAGAAGACTGAAATGCTGAAAGATTATTTTTCTTTTGAAATTGATGAGGTGACTGCTGCTGTTACTTCTGACAGTAAATGACTGGTGGACTTAGGTTATGGTTGGACTTGACCTTAAGGTCTTTTCAGACCTAAATGATTCCACATTTTGGTAACAGATAACTGTAGTACTCTGCTTACAGTGCTAACTAGCTCCAGTAAGATTTAGGTGGCTTACCCCTTTCATTAAAAATGCTCAGGACTTACGCTGTTTTAGAAGGCATAATTCAGGCATTGCTTCCAGAACTAGAGTGCAGATCTCTTACCCAACAAGATGCAGCTTAACCAGCTCTCTGGAGCAGCACCATTGTTCTCCATGTCTGGGGTTGGTTTTGTGTGGCCCGACGAATCCCTTAATCTATACAAAACCAAACAGCTTCAAGTGTCATAGAACCCAGACAGTTGACTCTGATCTTTTCTTGTGAAGTGGGATCGGAGTGGTCAGTGGCTGGAGGTAGAGGAGGCAGCTGAATTCAGGTCTTTGAGCTGAGCGGCTTAAATCCAGGCCTCGCCACCACTAACCCTCTTCCTGCAATGTCTGCCTGGCATCAGGCTTTAAAAACTTTTAACTTCAGGTACTCCAAAGGCTCACTATGTTTGGCAAGAATCGGTCGTACAATAAGTAACAGTTTTGGTGCATTTACTGCCACAAAGAACATGCTGGGTTTTGTTTTGTTGTGTTTTGTTTGTGTGTGGTGTGGTTTTTTATGTTGTTTTTTTTTACTGAAGCAGCAGCATTGCCTTGCAGGAAGGAAACCTTATGGGGTTACCGCTGCTTATAGACAACTATGTTCCGCTGCTGGAAGGACTGCCTATGTTCATCCTTCGTTTGGCCACAGAGGTATAGTCTCTGAATGATTTTTATTAATTCACAAATGACTCTGTTTAGGAAAGAATGAGGTGAATCAAATTATTCATCAGAAGCTGCAAAGCAAAGGCTGGATTTGGTTAAATGCACTGCTACATGCTCCGGCCACTTTTGCTGTGGTGGCTGATTAGTGCTTTGCCTCTGCATTCATAACTGCTGACTGAATGAACGTGTATTTTGATTTGAAAGCCTGCATTTCTGCTGTGGTCGTGGTTGTTCTGTGCCTTTACCTTATCAGCACAAAACCAGCCAAGACCTTATTTATTATGATTTTTCCATATTAAGAATCTCTGTCAAGTCTCTGCCTTCTCTTTTTTCTAACAGGTAAACTGGGATGAAGAAAAGGAATGCTTTGAAAGCCTGAGTAAAGAATTAGCTATGTTCTACTCCATTAGAAAGCAATATATAATAGATGAAGCCAACCCAACAAACTCTCAGGTACAAGAACATCTGACTAATCACATGAACAAACAACTAACATCACTTAGGAAACTTCTTTCAACTACAGACTTCTAGTCCCAGCTCTGCTTTCAGTGAGTCAAAGTAGCAGTGTGGCAAGATTCTGAAAGAACGCGGCCTAAGTTTTCTGAAGTTTATATGTACTAAGAGAAGCTTTTAACTTTGGGTATCATGGTGTTCTGAATATTACAACAGTCCTCGGCCTCCGAGTTTGGGATGTATTTTTTTAACCTGCTGAGTTAGGACAGATAGCTGTAAAAGAACAGGGATGCATGTAAATTAAAACAGTTTGCTTAATCATTCAGTTAAGGTAGCCCATTCTGTAAGTGACTTCCCAGAGCTTAAAATTAGCTTGACTGTATAGAACAGCCATCTCTAATACTAGCAGCATTTTAGTATCACTGCAGTCTTACATAATAAAGTTTCTTAAGGCACACTCTCCTCCAGTAAAAGAGAATGTCAGTTTAATTTTGTCCTTTTGTTCCCCACCCCGCTCTATTTCAGAATGAAGATTCTGACTCCGGTTCATCAACATGGAAATGGACTGTGGAACATGTACTTTACAAAGCTTTCAGGACTCATCTTCTACCTCCTAAACATTTCACAGAAGATGGGAACATTTTGCAGCTTGCTAACCTGCCTGACCTGTATAAAGTTTTTGAGAGATGTTGAGCAAGTAGTTATTACAGACTGGTGCATATTTGAAAAAACATTCATGCTACGTTCTGTTTTACTTAGCAGAGGATAAAGCTGGAATCTTGACGGAGCAAAGAAAAAGAGGGTATTTAATGTCATACTAACATGACAGCAAATGGTCTATTTTCCTTGTTGATCAAAGAATAAAAAAAAATTGGTTTAGCTATTTTACCCACATATGAAACAGGGCATCTCATTTACCTCGATATACAGAGAACCTAAAGCATGCACCACAGAAAGAAAACATGCAGATTTAGGAGAGGCTTGCAAAATTTTTACCTTACATTTGCTATATTCATGGTTGCTATAACAAAACATACCTACCTGCCCCACCAAGGATTGGCTGTCACTAGTGCAGGTGGCTCGTTGTGCTTTATAGCTCATGGTTTTGGATTAATTCCCCTTTCCTAATTTTTCTGAGTACTAAACTGCAAGAGGAAGAGGTGGCATTTCTTAGATTTCCAGAGGAACTCCATATTGCAGCTGGAGGAAGGTGTTCAAATCAAGTCTGAACTCGGATCATCCCAGTTGTGTTTTTCTCATTGAGTTTAATATTTGGTTAGGCACATTCCAGCACTGTTAAATGACAGTTTGTTCTAATGATTTATTCTTACCTGCATAGTCTGAAACAGGTCTTGAATATTCTGAAGTAATGTAAGTGGTAGACTTGATTTTGGCTTATTTTTTTCATCTAGCAGCCACAGAAGAGAATTTTAAAAATAGCAGGCTAGAGGCAATGTAACCACTTGCTGCCTTTGCTGTCTATTGGTCTTTGATGGAGAGTACCTTATCTTTTAGTCATACACTTACTTACAGAACGTTCCTTGGAGCAAAAGGTAGGTGATTTTACTGTAAGGCTTGATAGCAACTGAAGTGAAATAAGATAGCTAGTGCCAGAACATCTTGCAGACTTCAACAGTAGCACTTTCACCTCCCTCTCCTCCTCTCCCTTCCCTTCGTACTGCCCCCTGAAGGGTCTTTATTCAGTACTGCAGCCTCTGCTCCAACAGGACAACTGCAACTGCGCAGGACCCTGTCCGTGACAAGCCTGCTTTTAATAATCAATCTCCCAGCCCACCTGCAGCGTCTCATACCCAAAGCTGAAGAGAGAAAGAAATCCTGCACGGAGCCCTAAGCAGTGCTGAACAGCGGCATCCAGCTGCAGCTTCTGGGGCACACCAAGGTCACAGCTGTGCGTTTGGCAGCTGCAGGGGCTTCCGAGCCCTGCACGTAGCTGACAGATTTGTTGCGACCGAGTAAGGGGAGCCAATGCATGGCTTAATGGTTTGTGCTTTTAGTGGAAGCATCCTGTAAGTTGCAACGGGCACGACTGCTTCAAGGAGAAGCTGCAACTGGAAGAGAGCACAACCCATCCTATCTGCTACGCAGCGTGCTTCTGTTCCACAGCACTGGGAGCATCGCAGAGCCGCACAGCACCCATGTGTGAGTTAACACTTGAAGAATACGCTGGTACTCAGGATTTGCTCTGTGGGTTGCTAATAAAACCTACTGGCTATATAAGGAAAGGGACAACACTTGCATTCCTCTTTAGGTAGGAATTAGGTGTTACACTAAAACTTTTTTGATCAAGCATTGGTTAACACTTAAGATCTCTACCTGAGAATACATATCTTATACTTGCACACGTAAATTGAATGACTGACTGCCTTCCTTTCACTACAGGGGTAATACTGGGGTTTGCAAAGGCTTGCTCCCATTTCCTCCTTGAACCTGAAGAACATCCACCACCAGTACAGGAGTGGGAACTAAGTTACTTAATTTCAGAAATTTCATCCTTTTGATCCCACGTATGCAACAAAGAAATGATGTTCTGCTGCATTGCTGCAGGCAGCCACACAGTACTACACCACATTCTGCACAAAATCTGTGCAAACTGGAATCTTTGCTGCCCCAAAGTGGTACATGCGTATTTCCAGCTGAAAAAGCAACAACATCCTATAATGCATTACCCATATTTTAACATTTTTATTTTAGAAAGTGAACATATCCATTACAAAAGAAAATGCATGGAGTTAAAAAAGTAAACGTAAAACTAACGACAAATTTGCAATAACATAAAATAATTTTTCCTAGTGAGTCCCAACAATCATTAAATATACTTCCACCACAGAGAAGTTTTACTTCATTATATTATCAATCTCTTGATTAGGTACACAAAACAACACTTCCCAGTAATTATCTAGTCATTAGAAGATCAACTTCAGGAATCACTGAATAATAAAATACATTATGGACAAATATTTTCATACCACCTGGGAGGCAACCTAATATACATATGTGAACAAGGTACATCTTTGTGAGGTATTACAGTACGTGGGAACTGTTCCCTTTGCTTTCTAGCGACTAAACTCTCCTGTCAGCAGCTCCACCAGCAAGTCAGCCACAGACTCTGTTGCCAGTTTCCAAACCCCAACAACTCCCCTCAGAGATTTTCTTTCTGTAACAGATTACACGAGTCAGGATGCATCAAGGTGTGAGTCAAGAAAACAGATACTGAAAACAGGAGGCAGAAAAGAAAAGCTCACCGACCCTTCCAGACTAGTGCTAGAAGACTTCAAATCTGAAGCTTCAGCTTCTCAAGAACATTTAATACCCCCCATAGCTTGAGCTTTGCCAGGTGTGGTGAAGTGAAAGCATAGGGCAAGATAATTCCTAAAGTAAATCAAGTAATTTCCAAAATAAGGAAATAATCTCTTATATTTAACCAAAATACATTACGAAAATGTTTAAGACGCAGTGGCTCCACTGTAACCCATTTGTAGTACTAACCAGACTGAGGAGGGGAAGTACCGAAGTAGTTTTGCCCATGCAGTCTTCGAGATGTGTCTACTTGTCCTAGACCTAAACTACAGGAACATCTCTTCCTAGCACTCCTGCCATCTCCAAAGGAATAATGCTCCTTTTTTCAGAAACGAGGAGAGATTACACAACTGGCCCGCCACTCCCCTTTCCAGGACAGCCAACAAATACATGCTGGAGGTGTTATGTTCCCAGGCTGCAGCCTCTCCCGCTACACTCCAAAACAGCGCACTCAGCCCCCTGGGCTCTGGTTAGGCAGAGCTGGGGAGCAGAGGACCCCAACTACAGGCTCTCGACAGCCTGGCAGGATTTCCTGCCGCAAGGTTGCTAAGGCAGACATGCTGCATTCAAAGATGGTGAGCTCCTAAGAGTTAGCCCACCATTCAAATTAGTTGGGAAGGAACGAAGAAGAAAAAAGGATTTTTAGAAATATTCAGGTGCTGTGCAAAGGAACTTACCTGCTTTTTTGTATTTGCTATACGACGGGTTTTTCACTGTCTTGTTTTTCTTCTGAGTCTTCATCGGATCCTGAAAAGGAAGACAAGAATGCCATTAGATCAGTTGAGAGAAGAATAAAAGAAAAAAAAAACAAACCGCAAAGCAGCACACCACCGCTATAACAGCTTATCAAAAGGCAATTCAAAGCAACTATTTCCTGTAAAAATATTTACTTTTTATTTTAAATTTCTTATCTTTTTAGATGTTTCACACTGAAGGGTTGTTTTTTTTAAACAGTTACCAAACCCAAACCCCAGCACTGGGATCATTCTTGAATACCTACCCTGTCAAGGAATTCAGGTAGCAAGTGCTTCAAGTTGTCACTACAACACACTCTGGACAATCAACTCCACATTTGCTCCCTGACAAACAGATTTTCCCCACTTGCCACATCCTGCTCTTTAGAAAACAACTTCAGAAGACACTTCCAAAGCAGCCAGAAATACAGACATCAATTTGTAAACCAGCATCTAGTGTTCTGGCAAGACACTGTCTCACTAAGCCAGAAACCTAACAGCTCCCTCTGCCTCCCGCTGCCCAGTTCTCTTCTCCTCATCCCCTGCCTGCTCTCAGCTCTCCACCTTGCCGAAGCCCTGGAAGACCCCAAAAAAGACCCAGCTGGTCACAGGGCTGCGACCCTGGAGCAGCTCCTGCCGGAGGCAGCTCCTGCTGGAGGCGCTGCTTGGCAGGAAAGTGGCTTAATGGAGCAGTTGTTTCAGAGAGAGCACGAAGATACCAAGCAAACAGGGTGATCAGTGCTGAGCCGCAGTTCGGGAGACCCAGCCCAAGCCACAGATGCCTCTGCCCACACCCGAGGCAGCTGTCAGTCCCTGCAGCAGTCAGCCCTTGTCAGGGACCGCTGAAGAAATTACCAGTCCGTGCACTTTGCCATACTGGTCTTGGGAAGTTTAAATGAAACTCACACACAGGGAAAAAAAAAAACAGGTGAGTACATGTCTTGGGTTTTTGCCATCAATTTAGGGCTGAACTATGGATGCACGTTCTCTTTGACAAGGAAGTAAAAAAAGAAAGAAGTGTTAATCCTTTTTTTTGGCCAAACTACTCTAAAGTCTTCTCTTCTTGGAATAGCATACCTGCCTTTCATCTTGAAGCTTATATTGTACAGAAACTGAAGAAATCTCTTTCCAGACTGGTTTTCCGCTTGCTACCTCCTACTTGGCAACCAAGTCTAATGTTGAAGGTGAAGGGGTCAACCCCTATAAAGAAGTGGATGGAAAAGGGTATGACAGTGGACACGTGCACCTTCAAGGAAGACAAAAAGATAAATACGCTGAAAATTCCAGCAGAGCCTGTTTTAAAGGTCACCTCCTGACAGCAAAGACTTGTTTTTGGACATGTTGCCATGTCTGCAGAGGGTTTATTCCCTTCTGCACTGTCATGTGGAATAGTTTATCTCTAAACATTTTCCCAATCAATATGTCAGGCAAATTGACCAAAAATTGTTCTATTAGAACAATCCATAGTTGTGTTGTCTGAAAGAAATGCAGAATTTTGCAGCACATATTTTTAATGGTGAGCTATTTTTACTGCACAACATTAACAGTTTCAGAATACTCTATGACTACCAGTGTGTGCGTTTTAGTTCAGATATATTCACTTGACTGTTTCTTTTGTTTCTCATACCCATAAAGGGTGCTTAAATTTACTCGGCAGTTAGGGCAGACTAGGAGAACGAACGTGCACTGTTACTGAAACCCAGGTTACATGCAGCCATTCCCTGCAGCCACCACCCACGTGCTGAGGCACGATAGCTCACACTGACCTAGCCAAACTACCAAGGAAAACCTGCGAGCTCCACTGACACTTCCTCTCACACTGTATATGCTATTGCCAAAAAAATCCCAGGCTGAATCCAGTATACTACTTCCAACCGTTATTCCTCAAGATAGACTCACCGCTTTAACTAAAATGTATTTTCACTTTGAATCGTTATTTATACTTGACATTGTCTTAATGCTTTGTCAGCCCTAGATGGAGCTCTAAGACATTCATTACGCCAAGATGCTCGGCAACCACAGAGACAGCCATTAAACTGAAAAATATCAGCAACATGTGTAACTCTATAATGCACGACAGGCAAACATAGTTGTAGCAACTAGCAGATATTAATATTTGAAATATATTGCATAACACAGCATAGCTTTACATAAGAGATTTACATTTTAGTGTAAAAAGCCTGACATAGGATTTGGGGGTTCACACCGAGTCCTCAAGTAACTTAAATTTACTCAACCCATGAAGAAATTACTCATTTCCTTGAAATGCCTGCAAACACATTTGGAAGTCCTGCAGTATTTACTACTTTTTTTTTTTTTTTTTTTTGATTACTTGGCTCATACCTCAAGTCGAACAAAGAACATGATATGCGCAGGTAAAGTGTAATTAACACTTACCCCCAAGTTAATACACCTACACCGTTAGCCTTTTTAGACAGAGAGGGCTTTTTCTTTTAGTTACGCGAAAAGAAAAGAGCCTCTGACCGACATTGCAGTTTGCTTTAGAGCAGCTTCAGGTCCCCTATCCCAAGATACTATAAAGCTCCAAATTTAGGCTGGATTAAATAGTGCATTCCTGCATAAACACTACTGCTAGCAAATAAAAGATCACAGAATATCTCAAGTTGGAAGGGACCCACAAAAATCATCAATGGCAGAAACAAACAATAACCGCCTCCTTTCAGCAGCGGTACCATTTTCTTTAAGATTTACCTTGTTTTTAACAACTTTAGGTCATGTCAGAAGTTCCATTAACTACACGTATTGTAATTCAGCTGATAGGTAGTAACTAAACTGAATGACTAAATAAAAAAGAATCTGTCATTTTAGGACTGCAAAGTACGCTTTTCATTTAAAAAGGAAATTAATTTTTTTCCCTTCACCCTTGCCCTGCCTTACCCACTGAAGGGGTGAAATATGCAGGACTTTAATGTCAATACCAAAAAGACATTCGCTATGCAAACGTAATTACCTGCCACAGATTCAGGAGGAGAATAGAACTGCCCGTCAGAGAGGACTCCTGGGTGAAGAAGAGCTGCTCGTTCAGAAGCATCCTGTGCTATCAAAAATCCTAAAAGGGAAACACAAAACAAATCAAAAAACAATCCTCAGTGCTATCACACAGCATTTTAAAGATCAAGTACCAATGAAGAATCTTGTATAACTTCAGGCAGATAAGGAGACACACTAGCAAAAACCAGAGATACTGTACACACGAATTAAGGAACCCTTCCTTCTGCTATGTGCAACTGTATGATTAGCATGCCATATGTAAATTCATCAATATTCACTGGGTAACTAAAACTCTAAAATACATTTTTAATGATCAGTGAGCTGCCATGCAAAACCAAATAAACTATTTTCTCACTTTGCCACTGTAAGACTCCTCATTAATGACCTGCTTTCACCTGCCCGTCTCAACATACCTAGTTACTTCAAGCTCCAACTCATTTTGGCTCAATTTCATCTAACATCAGGAAAATTATTTGGAAATAACACAGGGCTATTCTAGTGTTTAATGACAAAGACAAAAACCAAAAGAGGTTGGAAGAGAACTAATTAATCTCATCCTTACTGCCATCAACAAATCTTCTAATAATAACAGGCCAAGATGGCATTTCAGGTCAACCTAAGGCTACTGAGCATCCTTTGCTCTTTGCCACATGAAGACGGATGGGGGAAAAAAGAGCCCCAAACCTTGATGTTTACCTGAATCAGGACAGCTATCTGAGGTAGCAGCAGTTATTTAAAAATAAAAAACCAAACCTCTTTTCAACTCAAGCTACTATTTTTACATACCAATTTATCTTATTGACCAGTTCAAAGTCTCCAAAGGAGACATCTCTTTTACTTATATATCCACCCTGTCCAAAAGATGAAGGTTAGTCTCCATACTTAATAATGAATCACAGGATACTAGAAGACACATACTGGTTGGATTTTAGCTTTAAATCCTGATCACAGAAGGAAACTTTTAGAGCTTGAAGTCTCCTCCAGTGGAAAGACAGTTTTGCCCTTTTTTCTTTGTCTTTCTATTTTATTATTATTTTTATAGTTACAGGCAAAACCTCTCCAAATTATGAGCACTGTTGCATTGGGCAAAAAAATTGCTGTGGTGGGTTTTCTTTGTTTGGTCGGGTTTTTTTTAATAAAACAGAACAGTAAGGTGGAAAAAAGTCAGCTTTCACTCCCATCAGACACAGGAGAGAAAACCCACCTGTTCAAAAAGCAAAACCTATTAAAATCTGTTTTCATTGTCTGTCTCATTTAAAAGCAAATATGGCACTATATAAGTATCACCATGCAACCCAATTCAAACATACCTATCATTTGTCTGACTTAATTGCTTGAAATCAGCATTTTCCAGTATAACCGCACCTTTTTTGGGAAATATGCAGAGTTTAACTAAAAAGCATGTCTTTCTAAATACACACCATCTATTTCAAGCTCAGTAGAAATGAAGAAAGCGTCACTAAATCACACCCACAAGGATTTAGCAATAATATCTCGATTTCATGAATATAATCATCAGGTATTTACACGTGTATGTATCAAAATATGAATATGTATTCTAAAAAATGCACAAGTCTCTGAACCAGATTTCTTATCTATTGAGACAGAAGTGTGATGCAGCTGTATTTCCACACACCCCTCAAAAGAGAGGGGAGGATAAAAAGTTACCCTAGGTTTCCATTTCTCTAGGAAAAAAAACCACTTACTTAACCAACTTCTTCTTTCTTGGAGTGGTGGAAAAGAGGGAAGGGATCAAAGTAGAAAGATTGCATTTCAGAGCACTAAAAAAAATGGAGGCATCTATGCCCATGTACAGTTTTCCTTTTTACCTAATAACAGGCAAACATGCCCTTCCAACAGTGTTTCGTCCTGTTTTTCAGGTAATGATGCACAAACAACAGGTTCACTGTACAGTTACTCTCCTGCTCACAACAGGTTAACTGTACAATTACTGTCCTGCTGTTGAAACTCACAAAACATCTGTAGCAGAAATCTATGCTTTCTTTTCCTCACCACTCAAGCAATACTCTCTTTCAACTAAATCAATGGGATTCCTGCATTTAGTTGAACACAGCGAGTGTCAGATGACCCGCTGCCTCATCTCAAAGAGGCTGAAATTCACATTTGCTCTGGTCTCATTCTGTCTGTGCATGAAGCAGACACTCCACAATACTTCTCTGCTTCCCCTTTTCCACCTCAAAAGAAGTTAGTGACATTGAGTTAGTTATTGTGTCTACTCTTCCTAAAAGATACCTACTCAATGCATTACCCAGAAAATAAATTTTTACAAGCTCCAGACAGTTAAATCTTCTTAAATATCTTAAGCATACAGAATATGTACGTTCCCAAGTGCCTGACAATTTGCTGATCTGGCCCTTGCAACTTTCAACTTTGCCTCCCTCAATTAATTAAACCTCCACTTCTCTGAAGGCGTATGTTCCTTTCCAGAAAAGGAATTACTATTTAATTTTTCCCACAGCCTTTCAGATTTTGAGAAGCTGAAAGCAGCATTCTTCAGCCAGATAACATAGGATTGAATGTTGCCAACTGCTGCAGCGGCTGAGGGGAAATATCAAAAGCTTACTGTTTTCTTCTTCAGCTTCTTGCGGTAACACTTTAAAGTCCAAGAACCAAGTTTCAATCCAGGCAAGTATGAAGGATATGATGGGCAGCACATAGCCAAATGCACCCTGTGAGAACAGCTTGAAGGAAACAAAACCACACAACATTACAGAAATTACCCTGAAGAATCTTGGTTTCAAGAAAACAACAAAGTAAAACAAACATTTGATTAGAATATATACCTGTGAAATAATTACTTTTGCTAATAAAAAGGCACTGGTCACTGCTGTTGTAAACTGAAAGAGATAGGGTAAGAATAGTTAAGACTAATAAATGGATTTACTTTCTTATTTCTGCCATTATCTATCAGTTGTAACTTTAAATATTTACCAAATTTACCAACAACAGCAAGATCATAGATTAATAAAAAAAAAAAAGTAACAAGTATGGTACACTTAAAAGTGTTATTAAAATAACCCCCATATAAAAGTAACTTTTAATACAGACATCTCCAAATCCTGATTTCCATACAGCAAATAGGCGGTTTAGATGCTACACATATGCTCAGTTATATAAACTGTGATCTTGCTGTATAATGAAGATCCAGTATTGCATTCTCCAAGTCCCTTAAAAAAAATAATAAATCTATCTATGTGTTTGGGAAAAAGCAAACAAATTGCTCCAAATGCCTTTCACTGCCATACAAATAAAAGATTCATTTCAAATGCCAAATCATCTTTGTAGAAGTAAATTTGAATTAATATTTTAATTCACACACTGATATTGTGAAAAATTAATCACTTTGAAGACCTGATACTCCCTGACATATTTTAAAAAAATGGAAGGCTGCATAAAATGTCTGAAAAAAAACCCAGAAAAAAAGCAGGGGAGAGTACTGTTCACTTAAGGAAGGCTCCCACATCTAGTAGCGCATTCAAGTCCAGCAATTCTTTAAATAATAGCAGAACCTAACTAGCTTCTGGTAAGCACAGGTGGGATTTTAAGATTAACGGCTTCTGCAAAACCTTCAGTGAAGCTTTATATATCTAATTGCTTACTACCACGATGGCTTCAGTCTCACCACCTCACAAACAACTGCATCAAGTTGGAGGATGTCATTGGAAGAAAGACTCTAAAGCTACACAGCTAAGAGTAAGGGATTTCGCAAGGCACGCACTTAAAAACCCCACTATCAGAACAGCAGTTACTATTATGTATGTGTTTGTGCCATGCTAATACCACCATTTAAAAAGCAATCATGGCGTGTGATTGCACATGAACACGTTCCACATGCACCTACCACAGTCTAAGGGAAAAAGTCTAAGATTTATAGCACAGTAAGCCAGCAATACGCCCACTGTATTCTAATCTATAGTACTGACTGGTGGAAGTACGAACATCATCAGGTTTGGCTTCTTTCTCATCCACACAGTACAGCTGCATTACAGGTATTTTCTCAAAGCCACTGTGATTGCCTACAGTTCTCAAGAATTTTATGAAGCAATACAGGTGCTAGTGCTCAAGGGCTGGCACCTAAGCGTGTGGGAGTTAACGGACAGCTGGTTCTCTGGTACAGTAACGCTAATTCTTTTTGAATACTGTTCACTATCTCAAATGCAAATATATTTCAAATATTCATTAACAAGTCAGAGGTAACAAGCAGACTAGCCATCCATACTGGATTCAAAATAAGTCTTCAATTTGTATTAACATGATACCTAATAAGGACCACACCCACTGTGCTATTAACTTCTTGTCTTTAGGCTGAAAATCTTCCAGAACAGAAGTTTTTCATCTGTTACTGTACAGTGAATTTTTATATATAGCATCAAGATGATTCTTAACATACAAGCGTTAAGAGGCATCTAAAATTTTGTGTTTGATCCATTCTAGTTAAAACTCCGTTATGCTTGGCTACTACTCACAGCTATTGCCCACCAATGGCGCAGTCTGCACATTGCATATGCAAGTATTAACACCTTAAATCGAAAGACTGCCAGTAGCTATAGAGAAAGGAAAAAAATATTTGTTGGTTAATTCAGAACATAGAAGAACCACAAGATTCTCAGCTCACTGAACATAGTAACTGCTTACAAAACAACTTAAACAGGACAATCAGAGTTCTGTTATCAAGAAACAAATTTGAGTGTGTGCTTATAAAACACACATAGAATGTAATTTCCCACTTGTAAAGCAAACAGCACCACTCACATGCCTACACAGGCTCAAATATGCAAGTATGTGCAATTCCAAAAATAAGTTAAAAACGTAAGAAAGCTAAACAAAGTAAGTGCATGATCACTTTAACTAACTGGAATCTACGCATCTATAAATCTAGATGTAGTTAATCCAGCAAATTCCTTGAGCATCACGGTGAATCTCACTGATCTTACTAGCGTGCTAATGTGCAAGAATATCATTAAAACCTATAAAGATTTCACAAACATCTTTTTTTGACACAAAATGGGAATAATTTTGAAAACCAATTTTCTACGTACTACATTTTTTTTATTTATTGAAATATTAACTTTGCAGCAATCAATTATTCTTTATGGACATGTCTGCAATAGCAGGCCGGTCCAAATATTTTGCAGTAAAGTTACACAATTTCTAGGCCAGAAAATTAAATCAATAGCAGACAGATGAGATTTCTGAATCAGGGACCCTAACCCTCAATTCCCCTGTTTATTTTTTGATATAGATTGCCTCCAACTTGTTTTAAAAGGTGTGTTCAGAATCTAAGAAATGTGAAACAAATGCATAAAAATTAAGAGAAGTCAAGGACGGACATGGCCAGAGGTATAATGAACTCATTTAATCTTACACAAATATAGATGTTTCAGAAACAGAAGAAAACCTGTATAAACCCACAAATTATTTTGCAGAATTCAATAACCTAGTCCCTTCCCAGGAAATAAAAGTCTATTATTATACATTACACGTTTTTAACCTTTGGTTCAACTACAGGGCGAAGTGATTTGCAAAGCATCAACATTTACAGGTAACACTTTTTTGCTTTCTGCAGTAAGGTATATCATGGAGAACCTGCCAGCAAAATAATGAGAGAGAAAGGGAGAAGTAGCTTAGTTTGCTAGCTTAAGAAATTTTTGTAGCTGGTACCTCATTCTATTTGATACAGCAAATGGTCCGGTCCAATGCAGAAGCAAGGATGGGGTTTTTTTATCATTTCTGAATATAGTCATCACTATAAAATGACTGATACCAAACCAACTCATCTCTGCCAGGCAAGACATGGTAAAATTAATGATCTTGCAAAAACATGGAGCCCTTTAGAAGAACTGTAAAGAAACAGCTTTTACTTTGAGATCAGTAACTTGGCCCATGCAGTGCAAAATGCATTGCAACTACAGAGCTACAGCGCTGCTGAAAGACACTCTCCTCACTGCAACTGACATTTCTCTCCATGGACAAAAACATCGATTTAAACAAAATGATGTTACAGCTGGAGGACTACTGGTCTTGTTCCCTTAACAAACTATCTTTATGCCACATCAATCTCCCATT
The DNA here is from genome assembly GCF_023634085.1 of Falco cherrug. Classification (NCBI taxonomy): domain Eukaryota; kingdom Metazoa; phylum Chordata; class Aves; order Falconiformes; family Falconidae; genus Falco; species Falco cherrug. The sequence continues at coordinate 95,274,148 of NC_073700.1, read as the reverse complement.
CTGGACTGAGTTTTTCATCTCCTCTTCCGTGACCCCAAAGCAGAAGATGTCCCTAAGTGTCCCTAAGCATCTCTATCCACAGGCTCCACGAGCCTGCTGCCAAAACAGGACTGGGCAATCCCTAGGTGGGTGAAATTTGGCACAAGTCCTTCTGGTTTAAATTATCAAGAAAAAAATCAAGCCTTTCACAAGACTCAAACTAGGGAATATCTGTGGAAGGAAGAACATGGGAAAACTACACTTTCGCTGCTTTTTTTCTTTTTTTAAAGAACACTTACAAATATATCAAAATATGAAGAAGAGTAGTCATACTGTAGGACTTCTTTCTCTAAGGTAGTCTCAATGCCTCCTTTCACCTACAAAGAAACAACAACACACACACAGCTTTAGAACAGAAGTTACTGAAGGCAAAATACACACAAATCTGATAGGCGAAATTAACAGCTCCCCAGTGATGTACAAGAAGATCACTAAACTAAGTACAGAGGTCATATATGCTAAAATTGTCAATTTCAAGATTAGTCCTTATTTGGTTTTCATGATTATATACAATTTTCAAAGTGAAAACACCTAGGACTATGACCTGGCCTATGCAAGCTACATTTCAGACTGTCCCAAAATAAAAGCAAACAAGTTGTTGAGGGAAGAAGAAATTATTAACTGTAAGGTATTAAAGAAAATTCACAAAGCATTTTATGCCTCGTAAGTAGGATCCAAACAGCTGATCAAAAAGCCACCTAGAAACTACCTCCAAGTTAGTCACATTAGCAAACAGAAAATAAAAGTAACTGAATTCATACTGCAGATCATCTCCTCTCAGCATACATCTATTTGTTTAAAGAGAGCTGAGAAAAAAATCCCGCTGTAAAAAACACAGAAGCTACAACTGTTAGACCATTCTGCCACAAATAACTAACACCCAAGTTTAATTCTTTCATTGCTTGAGAAGATTCAAAACTACATCTTTAGCCAGTGTTTCCTTCCAGTGGAAAGATTTATCACTTTTCTGTTCAAACTGGGTCAGTAAGAAAATAATTACAGATGTACTGGGTCAGAGGGTGAGAGGAGTATGTATCTTAGTTGGGAGTGAAAAACCTTAGTGTTCACATCCCATTGTTTTCAATATTAAATTCAGTAATTAAGCACTGCATGAAATAGTTCTGTAAAGCACTGGGAAACTATGAGCAGAAGGCTTTAGTATTGAATTTGACTACTGTCATCCTTTTAAAGAAAGGAGCTACCAAAGCATGCCAACAACATACGCTCACCATCTCAAAGCACTACAGTCTAGACACTTGCACACTTTTTCCAACGATACTGCTGGACAGTGTTTTTCTGAGACTAATTCCAACTCCAAATTTCCTCTATTTCTTCTCCTCTCCCTCCTCTCTATGGCTACCTGACAAATAACTTTCTAAATATAGCTTCCCCTTGGTCGCTTTACTGCATCAGATGTGATCATCTGTTTCCAGCATAAATAAGGAAAACCAACACACCCCCTTCCAAGCTGTTCACTGCGTGGCTGCATGCGCACCATGTTAACATAAAGATGAACAGAAATCCATCACAGCCTTGAGTTAGGGTTTGCTCAAACTACCATGGAGCTAATTCCTGAAGAGTTTAAAAAACAAATTACACCTAAGCACACTGGATAAGAGTGACAAAGGGAAAACAATACTTACAGGAACTCTGGCAGCAGTTCTGGTCCCATTACTTATGCAGCAGTGATGAACAGCCCTAATGCAGTGCTATTTGACTTCCCAATGAACAAAACAATTCAAAAAACAGAGCAAAACACCCCTAACCTGTGTCAGATCCCAGGTATCAAAAGATAGCTTCTAATATGACTTCTGAAGACAAAAAAACCACCTGTTTTTCATCCCTGCTGACATTTGGCAGTACAGGACTCCAGTATGTTCTCCTCAAAACAAAGCTTTTCACAAAGAAAACTGCTAGAATCTTGAAGTCCCTTAATGCTGTGGCATTCAAAACGGAACATCATGAGCTGGTAGCATTTTCTATACATATATATTCATATATATTCTATAAATATACTGAGAGCACTAATATGAAAATCTGTACTCTGAATCCTCGACAAGAGATACAAACCCAGACTCTGCTCCTCTTAGTCGAACAAGCTGTTGAGAAACTGGCCAAAAAAAAAAAAAAAAGAAATGCATCAGAACACTATGCTGCTTTTCTGAGACAGGCTAACTTTATGCACTGGATACAACAGTCTTTCCACCTAGAGGGGCAACAGTCACAAAATTACAGCATTCAGGCAAGCACAGTGTGCTTTCTCAAATTAAACTGGAAAGTGTATTTTTCACTACAGCAGTGAACTACTTGAACAGTCAGCTCCCAAAACTTTGCAATGTCAGATCAATAACCAAGGTTATTTATCTTGTAAAGGAATGCTGACAAAAAATGTTTACTCAAGATCTTTCTTGTCTAGGAAACTTCATTCCTCCAATTTTTCCTGTATGCCCTTTCTTAAATGAATACCTGAGATTATAGCTTAAAACCCATCTCAAGAACTGGGATGCTACTTATGAAATAATGACAAATCAGCTATCCTACTGCTTTCTGGAAATTTCAGGAAAACCGCCTTGTTTTGAAAATTACAAATGCTGGAGTTTAAAGGTGGCAACTGTGGGAGTTTATGTTGTTTAAATGCACACAGCCATACATGACACAATGTATAGTATACTAATTTTACCTCAAAGAAAATACATCACAGCAAAAGAAAGGGTCTGGCCATTAGAAGTCTTTCCAGGGACTAACACCTCAGTGAAATATCGCTGACTTTGAGTTACTCAGAAAGCAAACTCTTGAATACTGTTAACATTCACACATATTGCCAAATTCAGACACACAGTACTTGCTGCTTGAAAAGTTCACTGGATTTCTAATGATTTCTTCAGCACAGGTCATAGACTACAGGAACATCAAAATGTTTAATGATAAGAAGATAATAAATCATGTATCCTAATGACTAAAAGTAGATGCAGTTGAGTCAATCATATGTTATTGAAAGCTTAACAGTAAGAAGCTGCTTTAATTTAAATAGATTCATGGCATATAATTTGGGATAGAAAAGAGCAACTTAATAACCACTCCTGAAGTGAACAAATAAATTGAAATCTAAGGGTACTGAAAAGACAACTCACATTTAATTCTATTATCCACAGCAAGGTTATGAATAAGAGATCAAATGTAACAAACAAACAGAAAGTCCTTCTGACATCCGATATGCCTTTCTTCTCTCTGCCTTCATATGACTCAATCCTTGCCATCAGCTGCGCTGGGTTGATGGAGTGGACATCCCGCAAGGAAGGACAGGATTCCACATGGCTACTGTGAGCATTTTCTGCATCACCTGGCACCCGATTCATCCTGGGTTTGCTTAGAGTGGTGGTCTTCCAGTTTCACCATCACTAGAAGGCTGATCCATACAGGAAGAATTTCTAAATAAAGAAAGAAAAGCAAAACACATTAGTTACCAAACCCCCCAGAATTCCAGCAGGTATTTTCATCTTACTATGGCAGTTCTCTTTTTGCTAAACTGATGACAAGTAGGTTTTACAAATTGTTTCTAAAATAAGATCTATCTAGGCTCTCTTCATGTCTCAGAGGATTTATGAAACAAGAGGAGTAATGTTCAATTAGACTGGTGGGAATAAGGGAGCGCTGTCCAGATTTAGAAGGCTCCATTCTCCACATTGTTAGAGTGAGACCATTAAACATGAATGAATACAGAGCATGATGCTGTGCATCTTCAAGGTTTCCAATTCTGATTTAAATGCTCTCAACAGGAAGCTAACTTAGAGGAAGTTCCACACACCATTCCTGAAAAATGGCAGTGTTAGCTCCCAGCACAACCAAAGCTGACACAACCGAAAGATTAAAAGTACATTAAACCCCCTGTATACTATATTAATCATTCTATAAAGCAAATACACTGCTATTTGTTCTATAGATAAATTCAGCTGCTATGACAAGTTACATTGTCAGATGGGGTGTCACTGAAAAATCTGTATGCAACCCAGTGGTTAAAGGTAATGCAATTATCGTAAGACTGTTCTGACTACAAGGCTTTTAAAAAAACTCAAAAAACAACACAGGTTAAATTTCTTATAAAACTGGAGCAGTTTGATGTGTGATTCACTCCATTACTCCATGAGAACCTTTTTTCCAATTAAAGCTTCTAGAAAGAGTTGACTAAGAAGGTCACAAAAGCTTCAAGGAAACATAAAGAAAAAAATAATTTTATGTAAAATACTCAAAAGATTAAGCTATACATCCCACAACACAGATCACATCAGACAACCTCCAGTAACACTGAGGGAATAGCTTTTTGAAATTCAAGACCAAAAGTTTGTCTCTTGCTGTGTGGGCTGCCTTTCAGTAAACTGCAGAACAAAAAGAGGAACCTTTGCCTCTTCTATTCCAACAGTGTTTCAGATCCACGTCTGCAAGAACAGTCAGTCGAAGCACAACAGGAAAAGCAGACAGGGCATCTGTAACACACCACTAAGCAAACGCAAGGACACGGGGAAAAGAAAGGTGGAGCAGGGAGCTGCCAGTGCACACTCATCACAGCCAAGGAAGAGGCGGGCCAGCCAGGGACACCCAATGTCCTGGTCAAGTCACACATAACAGCCTTTAGGTAGTTCAAAGTCTGCTTTTCGTAGGCTGTGTCATGAGAATGGTAACAAACCCGCACCGAAACTGAAACGACCTTGCCTGCATAAACAAGCAGTCAGAGGCACACCAAGCCAGTTATCCATCACCATCGCACTGTGGTAGCTGGCTGTGGGTCAAACCAAGCACAAGGCCAAGCGCAAGCACAGGCAGGCTACTGCCACTCTGCTCCTGCCCGGCAGTCAGCCCCAGGATGCTCCTGCCCATGGCTTTCCAAAGCCAACCCGAGGTGTATGTCTTGTGGTTCTCAGCCATAAATCACGGGACCAGGAAAGCTGACAGGCCTTTCACTGGACCTATCTCCTTTAAAGAGGTATGAGCAGAGCACAAGACAACAGAAATTAGGAAGTGGGAATATGAGACTGAGATAATCAGTTTCATCATTAATCAGAAGAAAATAAAGACAGAAATTGTTGTATGGCACTCACTCCTGTTTCAAGATCTTTTCAAGCAGATTTACAACTGACCAACTCCATTATTTCTCATTGCCGTCCTCTTGTTTACCTGACTTCAGGATTTGTGCAATGACTTTTCCCAGTAAGTACTAGCCTCAGCTCTGTTAACACATGCTCCCTCCCTTCCCCCAAGTCATGCACAAATTAGAATTTATAAACACCGTTAGGCAAGTGGACAAACTTTGAAGCTAAACAGAACTTGTATCAGGTTTCTACCTTAAAAAAAAAAACAACAAACCACACAAAAACACCCTAACAAAACTAACCACACTTGTACAGTTACAGTACTGAAAGGACCAAGTTTTACAGTACAAACATGAATGCAGATTTACTCCACATTAAGAATTCCAGTGAACCTGCTTCTCTCCAACTATCCCATGTTAATATACATTTTAAGTCAGAAATTGTTCTGCAATTATTCTATACCTCTGTTTCAAATACCAGCCACCAAACCTTATTCTACAAATCACGTTTATCTGTTATTTTGATATTATTCACGTTATCTCAAACACCTGTCTACTCAAAAGAGAACATATCATTTAACTATTTACTATGCAAAAACATATTTCAGTACAGTACACAATAAAGTTGAGTAGAAACATGGTTATCTCATAATGTTCCCTAGTACAACTAGTCCATACCCAAGGATTCATGTTGCTTGACAGAAAAAACATTTTGAAAAGTAAGTAAAACTTCTGAAGAACTACCATTTATGCTGCCCTATCTTCCCCTGAACACAAAACACCATTAATTTCATTAGTACCATCAGACTCACAATTCTATAGAATACAAAAGAAAATGAAATGGTTCAGTTCAGCTGAAAGGGACCCACAATGATCACCTGGTCCAAGTACCTGACTGCTTCAGGGCTGACCAGAAGCTAAATCATGGTTTTAAGGGCATTGTCCAAATGCCTCTTAAACACTGACAGGTTTGGGGCATTGACCTCCTCTCCAGGAAGCCTTGATGGGAAAAGGCTTTAACTTTGAACAGAACAGAGCTATAAATAACCAGTATTTTCTTAGAAGATCTCAAAGTGAAGCTCACATGGTACTGCACACCAGAAAACAAGATGATGCTGTGCCTGCCACAGGACCCTCATAGGGCTCTACATGGAGCCAACATTTCGCTTTCTGCCTGCAAATGCTATTTAGCTTTATGCTTGCAGCAGAGGAGGTAAATCCTAAATGAAAGGAGACGTCCTAATTTTGGAGTATTGTTTAGGTTTGTGTTGTTACGCATCCTGGCACCAGGTAGCTGCAGGGTACCAGATTCCAATGGCAAAGGAGATCACTGACACTGTTATATTCCTAATGAGAGAAGACACATAACCATCTTTGGCTGCCCTTCTCAGCCTGTTTTATGGGTTTGTAGAAAAGACACGGGGGACCAAATCCAGGTGTAAAGGTTCCTAAACACCCACATTTCTTCTCAGGCAATGCAAATCCCTGAAACACCTGCCCAGCCTGACTCGGTACCCGTGGGGTTTGCTCATGCAGGCGCTGCTCACTCGGAGCCCAACAGCCCCGTGGGGACCAGCCTCCATCTCCTCCGTGGCAAGGAGGCCTTGGGTAGATTTGACCTTTCAGGCTCACTTCAAGGAAGCACCGGACATTTGCACCTCCTGCTGAAGCGGCCAGATTGAGCACAAAACCATCTCTAGGTGCTGGAAATCAACAGTCAGCGCTTATGACCCTGTCCTCTCCTTTCCAAGAAAAGTTTCTTAGTTAACTGAGCTGCTGAATTTGGACAGGGAAAGCGCCTAACTCCCTTCCATTTAATTTCCACCTTGTGCTAGCGCACGCTGCCAAAATGATATTGCCCTTAGGATTATTTCTTCCAACAGTCTCACTCCTACAGATGTGGATGAAAAGGACAGATGGTCCCCGTGGGAGACATTAGCAGAAATCATCAGAGGGAGAAGGCCAGAACAAAGCAAGGCAGGACACGTTCCCATGCACCTGCTGCCTCTCCCATCGCACCAGCCACCCGAGCTGGACTTGTGAAATGGGCAATGGCAACAGCTAAGCCACGGGAAGGCAAAGTGCTGTTGTGCTTCAAAGAGTGGCGCCAGTATGGCCCGTGTTAGAGCAGCGCTCGTATGATGCCAGGCGCTGCTTGCAAATGAAATCTGCCTCCCCGGAGGATCTTTTCTAAGAGCAGAAGGAAATGTTGGATGTTGCCTCCCTGCAAGTCATGTCCCAGGCAGCCAAAAGCACCAGGCAAGGCTGGCCAAGCACAATACATCTTTCAAGCTTCCTCCTTTATTTCTACAGCAGCTGCTTGAAACACAGCTGTCAAAGGGCTTTCTTTACAGCAGGAAGATGTATGTGGCATGTGTTTGGTCAGGTGTCTCAAGCGCTACAATGAACTTTGGGCCACCTGAACCCGAGGGTGTGAGCACAATCCCCACACTCGAGCGCTGTAAACAGCACTTGCTTTGTAGCGATAACGCTCACGCTCAAGTGCCCTGCTGCGTAACAGCGGTTCATAGGAAACTGTTTGGGATGAGATATGAACCCAAGATGTGGCCGACAGTGGCCATAGTTAAAACAGAAAAGCCAAGAAACTGTGAACAAACGAGAAAAGCCAAGTAACACCTGCACTTCCAAAAAAATTTCCATCTACATTGGCTAAAAGGAGTGACCTTTGGTTTTTTGATGTGGCAGTCGGTGCCAATTATATAGGAAATTGTTACTTCCAGTCTGGATTGTTGCTAGATACAGCACAGTACAGGAATGCAATTAGTACAGCTAGAGCTAATTCTTTTGGGATGTGCTCCTTCAGCATCCCTTTGCCCCACAGGGCCCTCTGAAAAGAGGAAGCATGGTCTTAGAATGCACTGGCTACTGGTTAATTTTCCAGCATCACTCAAAACATTGCGTTTAGCTTTAAAAGTCCATATAGTCTGAATTCCTTCCTACTGACAGTCTGCCTTTTGCCTCAGAGCTGTCTGGACAGGGGGCTCTCGCGGCAAGGGAATTAATCTCCAGCCTCCCTCTGATGGCTGATCCATCAGACACCCATCTGGACACATGCGAGGGCCTCTCGTCACACTGAGCTGTCACCAAAACGTTGAGATCCTTTAACAGAATAAACATAGCCTGGCAGCTTTCTGCACACTGATTAGCACCACAAAATGTGTGTTAGAAGACTGTTTTCCATAGTGTCTTTCATTAATTACAAAACCAGTCTTAAGTACGTTCCTTTGTAACCAAGTAACATAATCAGTCATTTAATCACACCAGCATTCTCAGGTGGTTTCAGGCAGGTGTATAAAAAGCAAAATCTTCAGTCCTTCTTTGCAGCTATCTTACAGGTGCGGAGAGGCACTGGCCTTTTAGTGTTGGATGGCCAGCTAGCCAGCCACCTCCATACCCATCTCAGCATGACCAGCAACAACCTTCCTCTTCACTAAATCACTGCAGGATTCATTTAAAAAATCATCAGCCACCTTTATGCACACAGCTGGAGAGTAAAGCATATCCTTGCAGACAGCTGTGCCACTAACTGCATCACACTGACCCACCAGTGCTTGAACTCTTGTCGCTTTTCCACTCTCGGGGCTGATGGGGCGCTTTCTCCAATGGAACTTCCACAGGGGAAGCTCCGTTAACATCAGCTGTGGCTATTTTCTTCCCTAAGAAGCAGACATCCATTTGGAAAGTGACTGGACTGACACCACCAGCTCCACGTCCAGAGCCCACCCACACGGCCCGTCTGCTGCTCAGCCGGCAGGTGCAGGGCTGGATCTGCTGGTCATGGCTGCATGGAGCTGGACACCACCAGGCTACTGATGGGTGAAAGCCCCCTTAACACAGCTCTCAGGCTCCACCATTCATGCCTGGACATCATCAGATCTATGAAGCAGCGAGGTTCATGCTCAAGTCTTTCAAATTTAGATTGCAGAAAAACATCATTCAGGATCGGTAGGCTTCCTGCCTTCTCCAAAGATACGTTTATTGCACACATCCTAGTCTCCATTTCATGCCACCCACAAACCAGAACAAGATGTACCTCACGGTAGAGTTCTGCAGCCCCCACCCTCGCTACCGGCTGAAGCTCGCGCGGAAGAGATACCCCCTACATCAACCCACCACGCATGAAGGACTGCGGGGCAGGAACAGGTAACACAACGTCAGGTGGAGCGCCGTCGGTTTCTGCTACAATTTGAAAAGACAGGAGTAGGCAAATGTTCCTGGAGGCACAAGTAAGTCACAGGGTGACTATAAGCCACAGATGTGATCCTGGCAAACGCATTCTTGTGTGACAGGCAAGGTATCTGTATCGGAAGGACAAGCATTGTGCAAAGCCCTGGGGAGCACCCACCTGCACCACTATGGACATTTCTCATTCCTTGGGCTCAAGAAAGGTATGTTCCATCTGGGATGAAGGCAGGCAAAGACAAAGGCAGTTGATTAGGAGCATGGAGGACCTACAGAAGACGACAACTACAAGAAGCCAGACAAAGGCTGAAAGGGCTGCCATCGCTCCCAAGAAAGGTATCAAGGAGGAAGCCTAAAGCGGGAAAAGAGCTACTGAAAAAGAACACAAAGCAACCCAGGACTTCTTTCCCAGACGAAGACCTCACCATAACAAGTGTTGTAACACATGGCATTTTGTGCATTGGTAAGGAATGATGAGGAAGTCATGCATGCCGTCTGTCTCTGCAAAATTTACACAGAGGGAACAACCCCCCTTTCTTCCGTCTCCGGCATCATGACAACCAAAGAAATGTATATGGTATAAAACCGACTCCCCCTTTGGGTTTTTTATATAACCTCAATGTACATATGACTTCTGGCACACACGTACAAAACAAGAACAAAGTACTTGTGTTAATCCTTCAGTACTCAAAATACTAAATCGTAAAGGAAAAGGAGATTTGCCAGGGGTTTAGGTAAGCTCTGAACATCTTCTCACAAATCAAGGTATGTAAACAGCGCTCATAAAGGTGGAAGTCACAAATGAACTGTGGAAGTTTTACCCCACAAATGAAGCATATTTTGTACCCCATATAACCACGGCCAGCTGCGTAGCTTGGATTCAGTGGGAGAAGATGTGACGGCAATAGCAGCAATGGGCTATACTTGCTGTTAGAAAGAGTTGTCTGGCTGTGCTTTGGGCATGGACCCAAGTGTTCTAGGTCTGAAAATGACCAGCCTTTCCGCCACACCAGCAAAACCTCTGCTCACTTGGTTTTCTAAGCCTGTGCCATTTCCATGGCTTCTGTGGCACCGACCATCCCTGCCTACAGCTCTGGCTACGCTTTTGGCTTTGCTCCAGGCTGCAGCTACCAACACCATCCTGTCATCCCCTCGCAAAAGAGTTTGTGTCCCTGGTCCTCCTTGTTGTGTGGCCTCATGGACATCAGCTCTGGCGCAGAGAGGGGACGGTGACAGGGCTGGGCTCTGGGCTGCAGGGATGGTCCCTGCCACAGCCTGAGAGAGGAGGAACAGCCCGGGGTTTGTCCTCGGGAGCTGAGTGGCAGAGGAGGCGTCAGGGACACCCATCAGCTGTGCCCCGTGCATGGCCACCGAGGGCAGGGACAGCCCCCTGGGCCCTTCCTCCCAAGGGTGCTGGGCGGGGGTGGGGCTGCGCATGGGGCAATGTGTCACCCCCGTGTTACCCCATGTCACAGCGCCGTCACCCGGCAACGCGCTGTCACAGTGCCCCGGGGGAGTATAAAAGGGGCATCGTCCCGTGTCCCCCTGCCAGAGCTGGCCTGGCACCGGCCTGAAGACACCCGAGAGGGAGCCCTCGAGGGAATCATGGAATTCCCTGGGGGCTGGGGGAGGGAGCCTGGAGCCTGGACGAGGCTGCTGGAGCTTCTCCGCTGCAAGGGCAGCTCCCGGCAGGGCCACGGCCAAAGCCCATCTGACGGGTGGAGATGTTTCAGCCTTCGGGGAACAGACACCAGCCCCTCAGGAGAGGAGAAGAACCACCCACCCCTGGGGGTGCCCGAGGCTGTTGGGCCTTCTCAGCTGGACAGCGGAGGCAACACCACGGGAACGCCTTCTTGAGGAGCGCCGCAGGGCTCGCCGTCCTCATCCCCGTGGAGCCAGGGGCAGCAGCCGTAAGAAACAAGATGCAGAGGTATTGCCAGGGGTCCCGGAGCTTTGGAGCACCCACTGGTGTCCCATCAGGTGCCAGCAGGAGTCTTGCCCCCTAAGTAGATCGGGCTGGGGGCATTTGGTCACTCTTGGAAGCCCCTGCGATGGCTCCAGGTCAGAGGGAGAGGCTTGGCATCTCCCGGGAGGCGTGCCCAGCCCGTGGGACGAGGAAGCAGGTCCCGCTCACATGCTCAGGGAACAGCCGATCGCCAGCGCTGCCTGGGGTCAGGAAGGAATTTTCCCCCGGGGCACATTGGCACTGGCCCCCGGGGGTTTTTCGCCTTCCTCTGCAGCACTGAGCGCGACCACTTGTCAGGGCTCCTCGGGTCCGTCGGGCCAGGTCACCGCCTGCTGCTGGTGCCCCGCGAAGGTGGCCTCTCGTGCCCTGCAGCTGGGGGGAGGAAGGCTTTTTTTCCCCCCGCGGTGGGCTACCAAGCATCCTGCCCCGGGGGTTTTTTGCCTTTCTCTGCAGCACCGCGCAGGGCCCCTGGCCAGGGCTCCTTTGGGCCATTCTGGCTGGGTGCCCGCTGCTCGTGCTCCACGAAGGTGGCCCTCGTGCCCCGCACCCGGGGGGAGGAAGCTTTCGGGGCTCCCGGGGAGGGGGGCCCCAGTCTGGCCCCCGCAGGTTGCTTCTTGTCCTCTGTCGCACCGAGCACAGCCCCTTGTCAGGGCTCCTCCGAGCCCTTTCGGCCAGGTTCTCGCCTGCTGCTCTCGCACCCCCGAGGCACCGCTCGTGCCCCGGCTCTCTCGGACTCTCTCGCCCATTGCCGCTTTGTACCATGGGCCAGCTCTGCTCTGCCCTTGGCACTATCTCCCCAAGGGTTCTCGCTTGTGCAAAACAGCCTCTGCTTGGCAGGGCTCCAGGCTCATTGCCCCATCAGGACCTGCCACTTTCCAGCTCTCCCTGTGTGCAGTGGAAGCACACGGCAGGCACAAGAGCGCTTTCCATGCATCCCTGGCCAAGAAGCACAGCGAAGCAAGTTTCTGAAGGCAGAAGAGTATACCTGTCATCACTGCGTGCCATGCTTTTGGAAATACCATGCACTTCATCCTCACTCTCCAGGAAACAGCGGCTGCTTGGCCTCTATTCATGCTGCCATATTATCCAAGCTTTGGCATCCTCAGTGATTCAGGACATTAGATATAGTCCTTTCTTGTCAAAAGCTAAAAGAACAAGATAATTTAGAAATCAAAGAGAGAATCTAATTACAAACTAGGTGTGGGATTCTTTGGGATTTGGATTTCTTCAAGCTAAAATACATGTCAAAGAATTTTACTACAAAAGAAGAGAGAAAATGACATTCTTGCTGTTTCTGAGCTCTTTCCTGAAAGAGCTGTCTTGTGCAACAGTTATCTGCTTTCCTCTTTCTGCCAAAGGTGAGTATTTTATACTTATTTTCTGTTTTTTCAGTATCAGATATATATTGTCAGGACTGTTGTATCAGCTGTGGGTTGACACAGTGCCTGCCCCTGATTTGAAGGAGGCTGGGTTCAGCTGGCACCCTTTCTTTTGGCTCCAGGCAGTCCCATTGTCTGGGGTCTTCTCTATGTCAGGCTTCAGCAAGGATGTGTGGTCAAAAGAGCATCCTAGGAAGGAATGATGTTTACAGACCGGCAAGTTCATTCCCTGCTGCTCCTGGATGAAGGACATTCACCAGGAAGATAAAACAGCCTGTCATTCATGACACTGCAAGAAACTCCGTGTGAAAACTTGCCTGGAGAGGTGGAGATCCTAGCAACTGTGCTGGGTACCAGCTGTGCTGTTAACTCCTCCTCACAAGAGACATGGGAGCGAGACAGAAATCGGTATTCCCCAGGCAGCCTCAAGAGCACACGGCTCTCCACAAGGCATAGGGCATTCGTGCCTTTCTATAGCTCTCTGACTTTCCTTTGCCAGACTTCATGTGATGATTTTTCAAGCTAAAGCGAGGATTGCATCAGCCTGCTCCTGGCTACACTTGTGCATTTTGTTAATGCTTGTGAACATCAGCCCTGAAACACAGTCAGAGAACAAAAATCCTGTTTCCACTTGCATCCATTGTGTTATGTGTCCTTGAGAGTGGTTTTGTAGCTGAAAAACCCTGCCATTTCAGGTAAATAGCAGTCTCATTGTTATTCAACTCATCACGAGTGCAGGAGAAGAGAATCGAATAGTTCAGGTGGATGAGACCTATAATCACCTGGTCCAAATGCCTGACTGCTTCAGGGCTGACCAAAAGTTAAAGCATGGTATTAAGAGCATTGCCCAAATAAATGCCTCTTCAACACTGACAGGTACAGGGGGGCATCGACCACCTCTCCGGGAAGCCTGTCCCAGGGTCTGACCACCCTCATGCCAAGTCCAAACCTCCCCTGGCAGACGCAGCTTTGAGCTGCTCCCACACGCCCTGGCAGTGGGTTCCAGGGAGCAGAGCTCAGCTCGTCCCTCTCCACCTCCTCAGGCAGCTGTAGAGAGCAGCGAGGTCACCCCTCAGCCTCCTTCCCTCCAAACTAGACAAACCCCGTGTCCTCAGCTGCCCCTCAGCCACCACGCCCCCCAGCCCCTTCACCAGCTTGGTTGCCCTCCTCTGGATGCAGCCAAGGACCTTCACAGCTTTTTTAAGTGGTGGGGCCCAGAAGTGCACACAGTGCTCCTGCGCATTAACATGAATAGCATGAGCAGACTAAAAAGAGAAACTCATATCTGGCCGACACAAAACAGGTACAGAGTTATAGAAAATGGAGAGAACGAAAACTCAGTAATTTGTGTCACCAGAGAAATGTTGGTTGGAAGAGATCTTTGGAGGTCATGTAGTCCAAGCTCCTCCTCAAAGCAGGACCAGCACTGGACTTGACCAGTGCTAACACTTCATCAGTTGAGGCTCTCAACAGCTGAGTCTTGAAAACCTCTAACAGTTTCTCTGGTGAACATTAGTAGAGAATTTTTTCTACGGTTCTACCCAAGTCTCCCAAGCTGCCCCTTGTTAGATGCTACCTGCTGTGACTGAGATGAGTTTATCAGTCACTGCTTTAAAACTCAAGCTCAGCTGCATGTGTTGGTTAGCCAAAATTCAGGCATGAGAGGAAGCCATTAAAAATAAAATAAAATACTCGCCATAGCAAAAATTAACCTGTAACAATTTTAAGGCAACTCCTGTCTTTCCTGAACTTTCAGAACACTAGTTAAGCCTTGTTGGGAGATGTTACTATAACTCCGATATCCAGCAATACTCAGAGGTTTATAGGACCACCTAAAAACACCTGCCCTACACATAGTAGTAGCCTTTATAGTAATGAGAATTTGCCTAATGAGTGATGGATGCATCATGTAATTTATAACCCTTACCTCTTGACATGTTAGATCAGAGACACAGCATCTGAATCTTGAATCAAATGAAACAAAAATATTTCTTATTCAAATTCTTATTCTGTACTTATTCGAATTGACCCAATTGATCTGTTTTCCTATTAGTTACTTCACAGCATATCTGGGAATTTTAAGACTAGTCTGCATCCTTTCTCTACAGATGTTCTTATTCCAGTTAAAGCACAAAGTACACAAGAATACTTTGGTTTTACAATCTCTAGTTTTAAAATAGGGAGGCAGAAATTCTTAACTATATAAATAGGTACACCATGGCACATGCCTATTCAGAACTAAAATCTACTATTTTAGACTACTGTAGGGGACTACAAAATAACCAACTACAAGCTAAAAGAACAGCAGTTAACATTTGGAAAGGAGACTTAAAATAGTAAAGATATGTCATTTCCATTGGCATGTGACATTCTACTTAGCATTCCAGTCACATTATATCATCAAAAGGCCCAAATGCAGAGCCACCATCTACAGAATTAAAAGCAATTGCTTCAAATCAATATTAAGTGTCTAAGGAGCAGGCAGAACTTACAACTCATGGCTGCACACTGCATGAAGAGGTCCAGGCTCTCAACAGTGAGCCTGAGTAGTATGAACCAGCATGAAGGTATTAAAGACCACCTGAAAAAGCCCAATGCTAAAAAAAACCCCCAAAATACATGGTACCACAGATACCACTTCCCATAACTGTTCAGTGCAAACGAAGTTTTCCCTCAATCAAAACATCTGTCCTTTGCTGTTCCTGACTTACATGGGATTGTATTTCCTTTACACTTTTGTCTTCTGCGGCTCCCTTCCTCTTCAGCTTTATTCTAATGAAATTCCTGCAAACTAGTAAAGCATACCTTCCTACTCTGCCCGTAGGATATGGTACATCAGCTCCACACATACAGCCTACTCCAACATTCACAACGACAGAGGCTTCATCTAGTTCCATAGTTAAAGATAGACCTTATCTTACAGTCTAACCTCTAGACTGAGTCGCCAGCTAGTTATTTGCTGAAAAAAACCATTTAGACAGTGTTGCATTCAACAGGCACTAGAGACTTTAATCAAAATAACACTGGAAAATTCAAACTGATGCACGCCCACAAAATTCCCTGCATAGAATAAGCACAAGATACTCTGTGTAAGTTTTTGGCAATACTCTAGATTTTCAATTAAGCAACACAGCAGGAATTACAAGTTACAAATATGCAACCCATTTAAAGGCTGGGAAGACTTCCCGTCAGAGGGGCAGGGCAAGACTTACCAGCATACAGAACAGAACTCCTTACAAAGAGTTTGGCTTTATCTGAGCATTCAGAATTCCAGTAGCTCTGCTTAACCCTGAAGCAGCAGCTCTCACCTCAGGCCAAAAGAACATTTTTCATCCAACACGTGAGATGAATACTCAAAATATACTTGAGTATAGCTTATATGGCATACATATCACTCCTGTTTATCATGCACATCTGGTTTCATACCAGTGAGCCCTGAAACTTACCACCTAGATTTTGAAAGACAGATCACCAGGCAGATGGCTAGATGTCAGACTAAAAGAAAGCAAGGGCAGCAATTAACTTGTCTTGATTAGAAAGTGAGTAGAAACACAAGTATTTGTGCCTTTGCTAGCAAATTTATGTTATTTTGTCTTGTCTACTTCCCATTAATTCTTTCACATGGGGTTTAAGTCTTATTCTTTACAAAACAATTACATAACATAATTCTAAAGGTGTGCTATTCACTTGACTAAAAATTTTATCTGAAAAAAAAAAAAAATCTCCCTGTAAAGGAAACAACCCACCACTTGGGGTTTTTTTATTTAAGTTTCCCTGTGAAAGGTGTTTCTCCAATTTCTTATGCTCTAATGGTGACCTAACAGAAGAAACAAGGCAGCTGCACACATCCCACATTTGTGCTGAACAATTATTTTTCTTAGAACACTGGAAGAAGGTGCTGAAGAGTGCAGGACACAGTTTGCAGGCTAAAATGAGAAAGAAAAAAAGTCAATCTTTTGGGTCAGCAGGACATCTGAGGAAACAGCAACGTCACCTCCTCCCATCCCAAGAGTGGGACTCACAGATTTAGAAAGTCAAATCAAAGTGCTCCAACCTTGGACTAATTTTTCCCCGCAACTGAAGAAGCCCTGCTACTGAGCAGTGTCCTGCACAACACTACTGTCCTTTCACAATGACTTCACTTCTTGTTCGACAAGAGCTGAGAAAATGGCAGTAAACAGTTTGTAAATTTGGTATTGGCATTGCCTTAATTTCTATTGCTGCTTTCCCCTCTGGGTTCCTTCTTAACAGCATATCCCAGATGTTTTACTTCTAAAATGAGCAAGTGAGACTTAGTGCCTGCATACAAGTATGCTCAAACCAGATGTGGGAAACGGCATATGAAAAACAGTTCTTCAGCACCAAAGTGACTGTGAAAGTATACTCCATGCTGAATTTATGACACACTTGAAAACACCCTTGCGAGAACTCAAAATGTGCAGAGTTTAGCATTTGCGAAGATTGAGGGTGATCTTAAATATGCAACTATAATTCATTTTAAGAAAAATACAAAAAACTAAAATACAAAAAGGGTGCATGATAACACATCCCAGAGAGCCTCAGCTTTCATCTGTACCCAACACATTTAACCACTGCAAACTACAAAACTGAAGTGTGTATTTTATCACTGTTACATCCTTAGAGCATACAAAGAACAAGTGTTTCTGTTACAGAATTGATGAGACATCATCCCATTTGAAACCAGTATGTTCTGATTAATAGTATTCCCTTCATTAATTACCAAAACTAAGTTACTGTTTTCTTAAAAATAAAACTTCACCCATTTTAGACTAGTCTTGCCAAAGACCTGAAACCATACCAGGATTTTAGAGGTTAAATCCAATCAGCTCCCCAAAGTTATATTAATATATAAAACATACAAAAATACAGTATACATACATATATATACACACAGACCAGCAACATGCAGTAGCTGCACGCAATTCAAAAAAAAAAAAAAAAAAGAGGGGAAAAAAGAAAAAAGCATACACTGATTTCTTACAAAAGCAGGGAGAGGGGAGAAGTGGGCATAAAGGGGAAGTGGTACAAAGAGAAAACACAAAAACGTCTGGCAAATCTGGTCTTAACTCTTCTTCACATATATTACCTGCTCTCTGAAGCCGACTTGGTAGCCCACCCAAGATCAGCTCACAAAAAGCTTTCACTGCAAATTGTACTCCACTAAGCACTGAATACTAAGCAACAAGGGCTTATAACCCACCTGGTTTCCCAGAGTTAAAACAACTGTAGGCCAAATAAATATGGCTTTGACACCCAAAAGATTTATTTTATCATGACAGCATCTCTCAATACAAAATACAATTCTTTAAAGAGACCAAACATCTTACTGATTGCCTCCAACATCAAGCATGATACTGGTTTATTACATAGAATACTCGCATTGTTTTGTTTCTTGTCTTCTCCAATTCAACAAACGTGCCCCAAGACTGCTAGCCTGATACTACTTGGACAAGAAAAGCTCTTCTTTTGCTAGCACAGAACTGCACAACTCTTACTGAAATACGTCAATCATTTTACATATTAGTGGGAAACACTCAGGATCTTGCCAGCCCCTCAAAAACTATTCAACAAAATGGTGCAAAAGTTTTCTTCAGGCAAACTCAAGCCCTGGAAATTCCTTAGAGCTCTTAAGAAATACAGTACTTTAGGAAACTGACATCCATTTTAGAATATGGGATAAACTTCTGTAAGCTTTTTCACTCTTAACTCCTATTTTAGAACTCCTGGAGATGCTTCAAAACAAAAGTATCAGTTTTTACTTGTTATTGCCATTTTTCTCCCTACATGGCTTAAAGGACATTAAGGAAATAATGACCAAGTCCAAGCAGCAGCAAATTCTAGCAAACATCTACATCTGAACCTTCGGTATAAAATACTTATTCTAACACACTTCCACAAAATTCTTCAAGTTTTTCTGTCAGTGCTAGAGAGAAATTAACTCCTGATGTGTGAAGTGATGCTCTTTCAGGGCTTCAGCTGATGACTGAGTAGCTGATCTAAATATGAAAAGCGTGATGTCATTACAAGATATTTGTTTGGTTCTTTACCAAGATTCTTTTTTTTCAACTGCCCATTTTTAATCTTAATCCTAGCTGAATTTAACACAGTGAGGCAGAAAGGTAATACACAATTTATCTTTTAACACAATCACTAAAGATTTTAAATTAGGAACAGATTTTTAGCAGATACAGTTAAATTACATAACATTTAACAAGCAATACATCTGTGATCCTTTAAAGTGACTCAGCTGAGCTGCCAGATGCTGCTGGCTAACCATGCAAAATCACAGTTTCTGCTATCACAAGTGTGATTTACCATCACCATGTCACCAATCTTTTCTGCAAAAGCACTGGCAATATTGTGTAGGCTGACATCATTCACCAAGTTAAACCCATTAATCCTCCTTACTAGAAATCAGGTTTCAAATACAGTTATTAAAACACATGTCTAACCAGGATGGTCTGATGAATTTTAAAATGTTACTGCCTAAATACATTCTTTTGCATGAAGGAAGGCAGAGAACAATTGTGCTAAACTCATTTTGAAAAACCCATGGCTAAATATTTGAGAATTTATGAAAATTAGAATGTCTCATGTCAAGAAAACCACATTTTGGCCTGAATGCACCAAAAAGAATGTCTAATCCATCTGAACTGAGTTTAGTAATTCACAAATCTCAGCATCATTTCAAAGGTCAAGTATTTCTTTCTCAACATACCATGTCTATAAAGAACAACATTTATCCTGAAAAAAGTCTAATATGCAAATAATGGTAAAATACTTAAGGATCTGTGTCATAACAAGAGGACCACTGCTGCATTTTATCTGAAATGTCTGGCCCCGAACACTATCAACAGACTGACAAAACCCCAAACACTCTGCATCTGGCCTACTTCAACTGCAAAGCTGATGAAAAAAATCTACTAAAAATAAAAATAACCCTATTATCTTATAAATAGAAATGAGCCTTCTTGCTATGTTGGATTGACTAACAATCCCCCAAAAAATTAGCATTTGCAGAACAAACTGACAGCTCTCATGGCAATTAATGCTTAACACAATCCTACATCACATTATAAAAGCCAAGATGACAAACAACGCATAATAAAACGTACTGACAATGCTGTGCTAAAATACTGCTATGGCCTTATACCTCCAAACCAGGCAACTCCTCCTTCACGTTTAGTATTTTGTGGTGAATATTTTCCATGCTGAAGTCAATCAGTGTATCTACTTGCACCTGAGTAGCACGACATTGGGAACTGACTCAGTGTTAGCACTTCATCAAGGGGTAACTTTAACTGCTAATGCAGATCCAACTGCTCTAAGATTCAACAGTTTGCCCTGCAGATGTACCAGTGTCACCCTTCACACAGATGCAAAACGTCACATTTCAAGAATGAATAACTCGCTTTTCATTCGGATGCTGAAATCGGGCAGTGCCTCTTCCCAACGTTGCCTAAATTCAGTACGACGCTAAAATTAAGCCTCAGCTTCCCACCTGCCCGTGATGGAACCCAGGCGGTTCACACCGTTATCAGCAGGACAAGCGGGTCACCGTTCCGCCGGTGAAGGTGCATTGGCTGAACCGGGATCTCAGGGAGAGGGACAAAGCCACCCTCCCGCAGCCTCCGGGGCCGCCGGCCGCAGCAGAGGTGCGGGGCGTGCGGGAGGCCGGCCCGCAGGGCGGGCTGTACGCAGCCGCCGCAGCGCCCCCTCCCAGGAGGGAGGACCCCCGCCCCGCCACCGCCTCCCGGCACATGACCTCCTTCCTCCTCCTCCTCCTCCTCCTCCTCCGCGCGCCCCGGCCCTGCGCCGTTCCCACCGCCGCCGCCCCCGCAGGACAGCGGGCGCCGCACCAGCAGGACAAAGCCGCCCTGACGCAGCGGGCCGCCCCTTCCCCAGGGAGGGCGGCGGCACCGGCGGGGCGAGGCTGCGAGGGAGGTCGGCCGAGGTGGAGGCCGCATACGGCGGCGGCACCGCGCGCTGGCCCCCGCCCGCGCCGCCCTCGCGCCTCTCCCCTCAGCCGCGGCCTCCCCGCCGGAGCGCCGGCTCCCGCCGGAGGCGCGGCCGGGCCACCCCCCAGCCACCGACAGCCCCGTGTCCCCCTCGGCACTTTCCCTCCCCTCGCCCCTTCCCCCCGGCCCCCCGCTGCTGGCCGAGGGACGGCAGCGACACTTACCCCCGACGCGCCGCTCCGGCCCGAGGGAAAAGGAGAGGTCCCGCAACGCGGCCCGGTACCGCCGCAGGCCCTGGGGACGACAGGGGCGGGGCTCGGCGCGGAAGGGGGCGGGGCGGGCGCCGGAGGGGGCGGGGCTCAGCTCACTGCACGCGCGGGGCCGCGGCGGCGCCTCAGTTTGAATTTCATCGAGGGCCCCCTGCCCCCCGGCGCCGCGGCTCCCGGTCCCCGGCACCCGCAGCCTCCTGCCCCTACGACTCCTGGCTCCCGGCCTCCCCGGGCCCGCGGCTCCTGGCCCCCGCGACCCCTGGCTCTCTGCCCTCCCGGCCCCCGGCCGTGGTGCGAGGGCTCGGGGGACAAGCGGCGCTGGGGACAGAGGCCGGGCAGAGCGCAGCGGGCCCACGCGTGGCCCAGGGTGGGGGCCCTGCCCTTGATACTTGGACGCCCCCAAGCTGTCACGGTGAGACCGATTATCTGCCGTTGGCCTGAATCCCGCTTAAGCTCCTGCGTCCCCGGCATAGCGCAGCGCTTACATCTGCAGGGATGAGCAGCAGAACATCCCAGCGTGATGGGCAGCTGCTGTGAACACACGGCAGAAACTCCGCCAAGCAGCCATTCCAGAAAGCCGCCCTTTCCTTTCTGGAAGCATGCTCTCGATCCTTACCAAAGCCCAAAGCTTGTCAAATGCTTGCGTATGTCATAAGGTTTGTCCGCGGTTCAGTGTCACCGGCTAGAGCCACGTTACATCTCTCCTAACAGAAGTACGGAGGTGATGTGCTCTGCCTACGTATCCGGTCATTCAGAGAAAAGAAGAGCAAAATAAAATTCATCAGCTATTGCATGACAGCAGGGAAGTGCAGGAAGAAGGATTTAAGGAGAGGTTTAGGAAAAAAGGCTGCATGTCTCCAGCTAGTGGTTGCCCACCTGGTGCTGCCTGGCTCTGCCAGGCCCCACACGTCTGCTGGGAGAGCAATGCCCAGCAGCTGCGGCCAGGCAATGGTGGCTGCTGGCAGGAGCCAGAACACATCTGGAAGCAAGTCCCCTAAGCATTTACCATAAAGAACATTATGGTGAATGATAGCTGAGGTGAATCACTTCATCCTTCCACAAACCCAGAACTTGCAATAAAATGCCCTGTCCACTACTGCCCCTTGCTCATGGGAAGGGAGAGGGGTTCCTTTAGCTGAGAGGAAAATCTTGCAAGATCTTTTTTTTGCTAATCATTTTTTCTTAAAGCCTGTAAACACACAACCATTGCATGCACTTTTATGCTTTTTACCCATTAGTTGAATTTGATCATCTATCTTTTTTTTTTTTTCCTCCCAGAGTTACCGTACTAAAAAATCACCTCAGGCTTTCAGGCAAGTAGCTGTATTTAGGCATTATTTTTATTTTTCACACAAATGCCAAGATTAAGACTTTTGAACCTCAGTGGCAGCATGTATTTGAATGACCTGTCACAAAACAGTTTTGATGCAAGTTGTTTAACACATTGCGAAAGAAAAGCAGCAGTCTGCTGTCACTGCGTACATTGAAATAAGTGTATCTTGAAATAAAGTGTGCTTGACATTTAGCTGCCCAGATTAGGAGCATAATTTGTGAAAATGCGTTATCCAGGCCTCATGAGCAGTTACCACATGATAAAAAATCCCAGTGTTACATCTTGAAAATATAGCCAAGCTCAATAAATAGAGGCTAGCTTTCAGCTAAGTAAAGCCTATGTAAGGCTGTATGTAACCATTAACATCACAAATAAAGCAAAACTCTCAGTCTTCCTGTACATTCCTGATGGAATGAATTGTCACATAGCAATAAAGAAATATGGGAGTTACAAGCAGCTGAGACTCAGGCCTGATAGCTGCACATGTTCACAGCACCACCCAGCCCGCTAGTTAATGGTATGAAGGAGATTTGGCTGCAAGTAAAGGATTAAGTAGAAGCTGTAGCTTCTGGATTGTAGCTCTAGAACAGCTCTTCTCTTTTGTAGTTAAACTCAATATAGGATTAGAAGAATAGGAAAAAAATGCAAACCTAAATTCCTGAAAATGTAGAAGAAATGTAAAGTAGCACTGAGATCAATAGAGAAAACGTCTTTTTTAAAATATTCGTATCAGCTAGTAAGACGTGTCTCTTTCCTCAAGCTTCTTGTTCTGTTGACAGCTCTTCTAGAGTACTAGTGAGAACTGGGAGATGTTAAGCTATAGAGAGGTGGAGAGCTAGAGAAAGGGGTTGCTTGCTTTAAGGGAAAGGTATGAGGCAACTATGGAAGGGAAGGGAAAAGGAGATCCTGCATCAGATCTGGGGCCTTAAGGTAACCACTTGACATCTGAATACCTGTTGGATTAATGTTTGAGTCTCTTCCTCCTTCTGGGTGGCCTATCTCCTCTCTTCTGCTAGCTTTGTCAAAATGCTACCTTACAGAATCTCACTGGGGGGCTGGTGGGGGTGGAAACAGTGTTTGCTCTGCTTTTCCTGTTCTCCAGGGTGCGTGGGGGGATCCTGATGGGTGAAGAGCTGTATCAGTTCCTACTGCAAGGAGTCAATGACATCACACCTTGCATTATTAAAGGAAATTCAAGTAAGGTTTGTTGAGAAGACTTTACTAAGCTTTACCAAAAGAGTTAGTAATTAGAGTGCTTAGCACAGTATGTTATGGCTATATTTTCAAATCTGCTTAAATTCTGAGAACCAAAGTACCTTCTTGTGTATCACACACGGTATTATTACTGGATGCCTTAATTTCAGATCATCTTAGTGAGCTAAATGATACCTTAATTTTGGGACCTGATAATCAACTTCTGCTTTTGGATAAGTAATTGAGAGATTTACGAATTTGCATTCAGTACATAACTTTAGACAGATTAAATGACATAGAAGTTGGCTTTGAAAGTCCTTATGAAGAAATTTAACCAAGCAATCTTGTGAATGCAATGCTGTCCAAAGAGAGGACAATTAGCAGTGCAGATGTGGAAAAATGAGCTGAGCATGGGCTAATGGGCTAGGTTTTCCAGCTTGTGCAGAAGTAATTTTCTAACCTTTGGTGGATCTGAACATAGAGAAGGACAGACAGCATTAGATCACGTAAGGAAAGACACTGCGGTTTCT
Organism: Falco cherrug; assembly: GCF_023634085.1. Classification (NCBI taxonomy): domain Eukaryota; kingdom Metazoa; phylum Chordata; class Aves; order Falconiformes; family Falconidae; genus Falco; species Falco cherrug. The sequence goes on along the minus strand of NC_073700.1, from coordinate 95,250,173 downwards.
TCAATACTGCTTTACTAAAAGGTCTGTCTCTCTGTCCTGACACTGGAGTTTGCATGTGAGCAACTGAATTTTGTGTGCAGATAATGGAATGCCTGCTCCACCTTCCAAAGGAGTGGAGCAGGTTGTACATAGATCTCAGGCAGCATTCCACTTAAATTGTTAGCTTGGTTTGTGTTTGTGTGTGCCTATTACAGGGTATGAAAGAAAGAGTGTCTGTAATCTTCTGGAGCAAGGGAAATCGAAAGAGCAGCACAGGGTCAGGATGCATAATTTACATCCTAAAGCCTTCCTCATTTGGTTTTCCTCTGCTTCTATTTAAGTTCCTATTTTCAGTCTTTAGGTGTGCTCCCACTGTAAAAAGTTTGTGGTAATAATAGGTTCTTTGACAGAACAAGTAACCAGTTACCAGGACAGGTTAATATTTATATGTTGTTCTCAATATGCTTGTTCTCAGCTTTATATTCTTTCATTCTGGGGAAAGACCATCAGGGTTCAGTAGTTCTTTGAGGTCTGAAGAAATCCTAATGACATATTCAAAAGTGCTATCGCTACTTGACAGCTAATAGGTAAAACCTGATTAAAGCCACTGGCTGTAAATTGCTTTCTAAAGATTCCTCAGCCTTCATCTGTGGCAGGGGTAGGGCAAGAGGGACGCCAATGGAGGCAAATATGCCCAAGCTTTTCCTGATGCTGCTCTTCAGCAAGAGGATACGTCAGTCTGCAATACTGGTGGAGGGGAGTTTGGGAGGGAGCAAGAAGGCCTTCTTGTCACTTGGCTTTCCCAGCGGGTGGGCTGCGGTATGGAGCTTCCTAGCCTATGCTGGAACTGAAATATGGGTTGTCATTTCAGCATGATCCCTCACCCAGGGCAATTAGCAGGTCTAAAGGCAGAGTGTCTCAGTTAGGGCAGGACACCGCTGCCCACGCTGGCTTTGGGATTTCAGTTAATTGCTCTCGCAACAGCCAATGCTCTAAGGTGAAGTCTGCGTGCTGGAACAGTTATCTCTAATATGCCTTATTACATCAAGCAGATGGATATAAGGTGAGCCACTTCCTGATGGAAAAGTCTCAAGTATTTCTTCCTGCTCTTTCATGCTGTGGTTAACAGCCAAAATGAGGCAGTTGGTTCCCGCAACAAAACGTACACAAGTAAACCTGTAGTTAAACGTAGTGTCTGAAGATAGACACTGAGATGTACAAAGTCATTACACCCCCAAATCTCTTTTGAAATCGAAGGAACTGATCTGCTTAAGTACATTTAAGGATGTGACGGGAGGTTCATATTGCTGTGTGTGACTGCTTCTCAAACCGCAAGCCCACCACCAAAGACATCACTGGCTAGCTGAGTTAACACCTCTGCTTCTCTAGCTGGTGAGCTCTTCACGTCTGTTTCTCCTTCAAGAAAAGTATGTTGCATCAGAGGTGATCAGATCGCCTCCCAAACAGATAATACAGGTAGGATGTGATTGAGTATTTCTACAACAGAGCAGGAAGAAAAAAATTTCCCAAGACATTCCAAAGCGAGTATGGAGTTACACAACTTAGATAACTCATATAACTTATCTATTACACTTCAATGTTAAAGCTATATTAATAAAGATATTAATGCTTTCTTCCATGATGTAGTTCAGTTTAAGTGAATGAACTGCCCAGTGTAGGAACTACAAGAAAATGACTAAGTGAAACCAAGAGCCAAACTCCAACCATTTGTCAGGCACTGAATTAAAACAAGTTCTTTTTTAGATCTTCTTTTTCAGGATGACGTGATGATACTAGTACAAGCAGTAATTGCTGCTTAATATTCAGTGCAGTAGCTGAGAAGCACTGTTCAGCGTATTTCGTAACAATGCCATATGAAAAGGCTGACATGCCACTTCTGCAGGCACATTTTGCATGCCATGAAATGAGAGAACTCCCACCTACACTTGTTTTCTCAAATGCTCAAATGCTAAGACCCCCCAGATTTCTAACATGCACATTAAACTTCATAACCCTGTGCTGTGAAGAGAACGTCTCCTTCCCTGGAAAAAAAACAACCCAAACATCCTGCTGTCTCTGACGTCAGTGGGAACTTTATGAGACTGAAACCCACAGCAGTTTGCTAGTCAGCTCAGTGACAGAAATGTTCTCTGAGTTCTTGCCTGTCATCAAAGCAAGACAAATCCTAGCTTAAAGATAAGAGCTCACTCATTTGGGTGAAAGAAAGAAATAATTGTACTTTCCTTTTAAACAAAAGATAATTTTGAATTTCTCTTGTCTTTTGGAAAGTGCTTGGAGCATGCAGAATGGCGCCGGGCCATTTCATAACTGATTTCTCATTTTTTGGCCATGCACACTCATGTTCTATCTCTCTGCAAACACTTTGTCTTTTCTACTTCTACTGACTTATCTTTCTAATGTGTATTGTTACTTTCTATTACTTTTCCCTCATAAATTCCTCTGTTCCATCTATAGACGCCCTGTTCCTATAAATGACTTTTTCAGATTGTGCTTCCTTTTTCTTTCATATCGAGGTCCTCTGCCCCAGAAAAGTGCATTTACCCACAGTTAGGATTTATGAGTTTGACGAGAGCAAAGATGAGCCGTTTCAAATATAAAACGATCTTGTTATCTTTATCAAAAAACTTCTATATGCAAACCTTATATACAGCAATAATTATCCCAATTTTAGCTATGTTTCTGTGCATAAACTACTATATATACACCTGCCTTTCAATCTGCTTAATGTTCTTTTATCATTTTTTATGTATTTCTGGATTCAACTGTCCATGGCTTCCCCCTAAACAAGTTTCCTTATGCATAGAAACATATGTAGTAATATTAACCTTAGGAATATGTGTATATGCTTGTAGAACCAAATAAGCATATGGTAGTTTCATGAAACTTTAAAAGAAAGGCATTCTTTTTGTCATTCTTGTGGCCAGACTTACTGAAACTAAAGCATTTAGGTGAAAAATGAGAAGTAAAAATTAGAAAAACAAACAAAACCCCCCCCCACCACCACCACCAGGGCCAGAGATTTCAAGTGTGACCCTTTGATACATTTTCTTCTGTTAAAAGAGGAAGTATTTCTGGATTACTGTACAGAAACTGCCTTGTAAGCAGTCAGGGGTTTTCACCAAACTGAACTTTACCCAAGAAGTATTTATAATGCTTATTCTGTAAAGCCTGAGACAGCAGACCAACAGAGTTAAGTGCAGTTGCAGCCATCAACAAACAAATTTACAGTTACTGTGTTATCAGTATGACTACCATAACCTCAGCAGACAGTCAATACCCCTCAGATTTTAGACTTACGTGGTTCACAATCTAGTACTAACAAGACAGTAATTGCTTCCCGAATAATCTGGATGTGTGCAAAGTCCTTTGCCCCCAGTTATGTTCAATGTTATTTTCTGAACGTGACGATACTGAATTCCAAGGAAATAATGTATATTTAAAGCACCATCAGTTTTAGAAAGGTTGAAAATGCTGATGTTTCTTCAGCAAAAGAGTCACTTAAAAGGATGTTTTGACAAAAGCTGCTCAAAATCATTTGAATGGGGTGCTGAAATAGCTACTGTCCCATTTTTTCATCTTAAATCACTGTAGAGTTACTAGGTTCCTCCAGTCCTTGCTTCCTCCTGCCTCTTCCTCCTCTCTGTTTTGCTCTAAGGATGTTCTAAGAACACCACCAACATCCAATACATTGTTCCTGTTTGAATGACAAATATTTTTCCAAGCAAAACAATTGTGGGGAATTCTGAGCAAGTGGATGAAAAAGTACTACATCATGCAAATAAAAAATGAGAAAAGCACAATTATGCAAGTGGCAAGGAAACTTGAAAAACTGAAATTACTTATACTTCGGGGTTTTTTTTCTCCATGCTTTAACATGATCACATAAGTGGTCATCAGATTTTAATATGCCTGCAGTCCTTTCTCCCAAAATAATACACACAAAACCAGCAGAATAAATTGAGGAACCCATCTTTTAATTTTCTGTAATCAAATTTAATGAAGCTTGTCTATTCTGTTCTCACTCCTAGATGAAAGATGCCATCCATCTCTTTCACTGCTCCCACAACTGCAGTTTTGTATGAAACTCCCATGCAGTTTAGGTTTGTTTTCTTCAACAATATACATGGACCTCATGCAACGTCCTGGGTGTGTTTTCTGTTGACTCTAATTAGGCGAGTCATTTCAGACTGAGATGCTCTTTTTGAAGCTGTTGGTCAGGACCCATGCTGGCATGGCATATCATTCCTCATGTTAGTGCCTTGCAAAGCCCGTTTTGGCTTGAGGGGGATGCCAAGCCCATCAGAGCCACACTCAGGGTGCGCAGTAAGGATCTTCCAAGACGCTCAGCACCTTGGTGTTCTCTCTGCCTGTATGGGTACCACCGGCACCCTGCTCCTTTGCAGTTGTCCTACCCACAAACTTGGGGGCGATGCTTTGCTTTTTTTGGTTTGGTTTTTTTTTTTTTGTTTTTGTTTTTCTTTCTTTTTTTCTTGGCTGTCAGCCAACTTCTGGAGAGGGCAGCCCAGAGACCGGTGATGGGCAGGGGGTGGTGGGAGCCTGACAACGGGTGCCGGAGGGTGCCGGGGAGTGCAGGGGGTGTGCGGCTGGTGGCGGGGCTCCCGGGGTCGCAGTGCTTTGGGGCGGGAGGGCAGCCTCCCATCCTGGGCAGCCAGCATGCTGCACCGCTGCTGCAGCCAGCACAGCCCAGCAGGGCCGGCTGGGGGTCTGCTGGGCCCCAGGCCACGGCTTTGCTCGTGTTTGGTCTCCCTGCAGGGTGACATTACTCTCATCCGTGGCTGGAAGGGACCACAAAAGTCATCTGTGGCTCAGCACAGCAATAAACACTATCTTGCAAGAAAAATCAGCCTCTCTCATCAAGCAAAAGCCTGGAAAGGATGAATGTCAGACATGCAGCCCTGAAAATATAGAAGCTGGATGCTGGAGATGAGCTGAAGATGCCACAGAACCAACTGCATATGCTGAGAAAAGGCCTTTAGACGCCTGCAATAGCTTGTCAGTGCTCATTTGGTTGTCAGCCAAGCTCAAACACTGCACTGTTTTTGTCCTTAGAGCTCAGTCTAGCAACCCTGAACCATTGCATGATAAAAAGAAGGAAAAATAAATCAACTAAAGTTTTAAAAACAGCATCTGACACACTACGGCTGCATTTGACCCACCTCTTTTAGAGGCTTTAAAAAAGAACAAGAAACAGTATGTCCAGGTTTTTGTCCTGGCATGTTTCCTTCTTTACAGGAAATAATGTGCTGCAGGGGGAAAGTCCTTGGTTTGGGTAGCCGTGTTTTTATCAAAGGCACTTTTGTCATCTCTAGAGCAGTGGACTGCAGCTTCCATAAAACAGGGCTGGATGCAATAGGTCAAGTTCATGCGCATTACAGACATCAAAGGATTCTTCAGTTAGGAAAATATAGATACAGAGTGTATTGTGTTTCATAATAATTTTTACCCATGTAGACTAATTTGGTTGAAGAAATTAATTCAGAAGGCATCGAGAGCATTATCTTTCTTCACTTGCATATTAGAGAAAGGTACTTCATATGGAAAAGCAGAGACCACATTTCATTCCCTTTTGTGCTGAGGTTGCATTTGGCTGTAATTTATTTGCAATACATGGTTCTGTAGCTTCAAAATCATACAGATTTTTATAGCAACGTGTTTGATATATTCTTATACTGGTACATATTGATACTAATGCAAGTGAGAGAACACTACTTATATAATAGGCACTATATACATAAGAGGAGGTAAGAAAATCAGCAGCTTCAAAAGCCTAACCTTAGCTTTATAAAATGAGGTTTTTCTATAGCTTAAGCAAATGTTGATAATAATTTGTATTTTTAACTAAGAATTCTTAAACCTGGTGAATAAAATTCCTAAAGGAAATTACTTTGAGTCTAAAGAGAGTGTAAACATGAAGTGTTGACACTTTGAGACACTTTATATTAAAACTAATAATTTCATTTGCAAAATTATGTGCTTGGTAGAGCTACTTAGAAAGGCAGAGAGGCTGCCATTCTAATTCTGTATTGAAGTCTGCCCTGCACTACAGAAATTGGGAAGGAAATGATCATGTTTTTTGGTCTGTGATACAGAAGCCTAAAACCATCCCTTGTTAGGGTGGGAAATCCCATCCATTATGCAGGGTGCATAGAGCGGTGCAGGCAGCTGTGCGCTGCAACCTCTGTCACCGACTCTGTGGGAGCTGGATTTGATTTTTGAGGTATGTTTTGACTGGTAGTCCATTTAGGTAACACAGCCAATTCCTTTTGCCTCACACAGGAGAAACTCTTGAATCGTCATCTCATGGCACTGAGCCCACAAAACTGTGTCCCCTGTGGAGACAGGCTTTGATTTTGAACTTGCACCTTATTAACGATTGGCGTTGTTGCCAGGGCTATGACTTCATTCACACCAGCTTCTTTTGCTCAGGAATACCTCATCGAACTTCTCTTAAAACCCTCCTGCCCTGGGCAGTGTTATGTCTTGCTGCACGCCACGAGGCCAGGGGCGATGTGGTAGGTGCGTCGCTCCCAGAGCGAGGGCTGATGGAAAAGATCGCTTCCTCCTGGCTCTGCTGACTTCTTTCCTTTTGTTTATTGTAGGATCATGCTGCAATTAGCATGCATTTCCCCAGTGCATTCATAGTTACGCATTGTTACTTCCTTGCTGGGAAATACTGTCTTGTTCTCTTTCTGTGATTGCCCTCGAGGGGGAGAAGCATGCACACAATTAATGGGTGGTTATTCTGCTCCAAGCCGGCACCTGTTGCTGCGCTATGGCATTGACAAGCTTAATCCTTTCCTACACTGGGCAGCAGCTCTGCCAAAAGCTGGTGTCTGACCACATGCGGCAGCAGATGCTGTCTGTAGGCATGGTGGGGTCAGCACCCGGGCACGTTACCATCAAGCCTTTGGGGTTCTGCAGATGCATTAAACAGCAAAGGGATACAGAGGGTCATTCATCCTGGGCTCATTTCAGGTCTTGGGAAGCTTTGGAAACCGTTTCCACCTCTGTTTCGTTAATCACTGTGTTGGCAGGGAACACTCCTAGGACCTTCTTCAGGGACACAGGATTTAAAAGCCTCTCTGTTGAGCCGTTAATGGTGCAGACAAAGTTATTGTTTTTGAGGATGGTAGCTAGATTTCACAGGGGCTGGAGTAGGGACTCTAAAAGAAAATTTTTCCTGGAATGACAATTTAGCAAGTGAGGCATCAGATGAAAAGCAGAATAAACTTACTTTTGTACCAAAAAAAATATTCAGTTTGAAGACTACCAATGAAGACTGCAAAGTTGATAGGTCACAATTTATACGGTTCTGGGACAGAGACTGAGAGGTGGGGGCAGAAAGGCAGTTCAAGGAGATTAATGCAAAAAGGGGGCTGGGGATTAGGCAAATTAATAGACCACAGGTCTGTATACAAATAGTAAGTAATACCTAGAGACCAAATTTTATTCCCTTTCATGCAGAAGCTGCATTCAGCTGTAATATATTTGCAATAAATAATACCGCAATTTTAAATATCTTACAGATTTTATAGTGAGGATGCATAAGGATCTGTGAATGGAGAGGTGCAGAGACACACATACTCCTCTACTCTAAATGCTTTCATAGATACCTGGAGATGTACTCCCATTCCAAAGGTGGCAAAAGAGCTCCAGGAAGCAGCAGGTTGTATCCCAAGCACCAGCTTACAGCCTTCAAAGGGAAGATCTTGGCTATCAAAGGAGAAAGTCTTTCTCAGACAAATGTTTGTTTTAAAAGTATTATCTGCCTAAGCCTCTATGAAGAAGAACTAGGGTGAGTTGGTTTGTTTTCCTTCCAGCCTTTGGGATCTATGCCTAGATTTTTTTTTAGCATGGTACAGGGGATGGGAGCAGTTCTGCTGTTGTTAAAGCTAGTGTTTGCCTTTAGAAAGAGATTTCAAATGAAGCAAACGGTAACAATTGCTAAAATGAGTGGATGTATCAGGGCCAAAGTAAGCTTACTTAATGTCCCTGTGACCTAAGCCATAATTGCAACCAGAACTTTTCCTAATTTTTTGATAGCATAACTTGTGACCCATTTAGGGCTGATTAGAGGAATGTTTTAAGGCATTGCACTGGTGGTGAATTGTGAACTAGTTCCCTTGCATTTTGAATTATGTTAGTTAATTCTGAAAGTCAATGAGAAAAGCTCACTCAGCATGAACATGGTAATGCTATTGCTTTTTGAATGGGGATCAGATTGCATCAGGTGTGTGGCAACACACTTGGAAGAGGAGAACGGTAGCTATGAAATTTCAGGTGAGGTACAGAGTGTGGAAAAGAAGATGAATCTCAAAGAAGTGCTGCTACTGCAAGAGCAAGGTACTAAACCAATACCTCAAAATCAGTTCGTAACTGACTTACTGACTTGTGACTTGTATGCAGATCTTCCACAGATTATTGTTAGGATCATTCTGATACTAAGAATGAAAGCATCACAGCAATATGGCAAATTTGTTGTCTGTGCCCTAAATTCACAAGGTTAACAAATACAGCTGAGGGACTGTTTAGGGATGGCAAGTTGCCAGAAGAACAGATAACAAAGCAGAAAATCAGTGGAGAAAGAAATGATAGAATGGGTAAATGGAAGTGTGTCAGAAACTGTTTAATAGGTGCCTTTAGTAAAGAGGAATTCAGCTAAACATGTTTCATCAGACAGGTGCCATGCAAAAAGACAATTGGGAAAGGAAGCTTTAAAAGTGATGGCCAAGTCAGAAAAGTATGTTCTTTTTGTGTATTAGTAGTTTCTACTAACAAAGCACACTAAGTGAAGCAAACCATGTGTTGGTAGAATTATGTTGCTCTAGACTGTCCTGCTTACAACCTAAAAATAAAAGCAATAAGGACTCGAAAACAGTTGTTTTTACTGATTGAAGATCCTGTGTATTGGGCACTAGTGCAGAGTTACGGTAAGCCTGAACTTTTCACATCTCATTCACAAGTGATGGAGCAGGATAGAAAGCTGATGTTTCAGTTGTGGCTTGGTTCTACTCTATTGTATTTTATTATAATTACACTGGTTTGAGAGTGAAATTACTGATGAAGTGGCGCATGATTCCTATGTCAACATAAAACCTCTACAAACAAGGATTTGGTCTCTAAAATACACACATCACAACACACTATCCTATCATTTACATCTGACAAGACATATCCAGTGTTTTGGTTGGCCACCAAATGCAAGGGAATAGCCAAGTTTCCAACAGCTTCACTTTCCAAACTTTAAATGAGACTTCAAAAGCTGTAGAAAGTCAATATGGGACTATGTAGTCCTATACATACAACATCAAATCTTTTGAGAAGGAAGAACTGTGGGTGCAATTATTGTTATGCTAACTGACATAGTTTCTGGAAATTGCTTGGGATTTGTTGAAAAGACTTTAAAAATCTTTTCCATCTGTTCTTTCTCTGGGTTATTTTAGGGTGAATTTATAGAAATATATCCACAATAAATTGTGGCCACAATACACAGATAATACTTGAAATATGCATTTCCACTATAAAGCCATGTTTAAAGTAATATGAATACTGATTTCCCTAAAGAGGCATCCAAAGTAATGCTAAGGCTGAGAGTGACTGAAGGCTCAGACTGATAGTCTTGGCTCAATAATAGTCTGAGGAAAGAAAAATTCACTTGGTCATTAGTCTCAGAAGAGTGAACATTGTCTTCCTGTTCAGTGCAGATCTCAAGCCTGGGAAAGGACTGAGCTTTTCTTCACACGGGCATACTTCAGCAAAACAGGATCCAATGGACGGAAATACCCATCCTGCGAAAACTGATCATCTCTCCCGCAAAAATTAGGAGTCTGCACATCCTGTGGTAAGAACAGGATAGTTATTACAGGTTAGTTATTAGCCAGCCAAGATGCTGACACTATGCAAAACACTCTCACTGCAGTAAGTCTTCGGCTGTGGACCAGTTAAGTACATGTTTTCCTCATGCCAACTTGGTTATCTGAGAGATCAGACACATCACACTTTTTCTTCAGCTGCTTTTCAGGACAGAAGTGCTTATAATGCCAATATGTAAGTGAGATGTAGTGGTTCAAGTTGCAGATGAACGAAGTTCCCAGAGGACCAGGGCTCCAAGTCATGGTTTGGGCAGTAGGAGTGTGAGACACCTGGGCTGTAACCAGAGATGTTGTCTTTAAGTGGAAGCCGTAGACCTCCTTCTGGAACAGCTATTGCACGTTAGGCACTGAATTTTGCAAGCATTGCTAACCCCTTTGACAAAAACTGTACAGCAGGCTGAGGGCTGGTGCAGTCTCTAAAGTGCTATAGCCTTATCACCAGGAAATTAACTTTGTGAGCGAGCGGTGGAGGAGTCAAACACAGAGACACTCAGCTGACAACTCTGGATAGATTTGTTTGTTTGTTTGGATGCCATCCATAAATACTGCTAAGTTTCCATCACAGAAGAGGGAAAAGCAGAGGAGCATGTAGCTGTTTGGTTTTTTCATGATTAACGTCATTTGTGCACTTCTGAAGAGAGAGAGGATTTTTTCCTCCTGGGTATGCCTAAAGTCTTAAAGAACGTTAATGTTCCCGTGCACTGCTGAAGCTCCTGCAGAGCCATGCTACCAAGAGACCATCTCCATACCCTCAAGAAATTTTCAGAGTAGGAGTAGCAAGTTGGCACAAATCTGCCTTAGTCTGTGGAGGATGAACACTGCTCCACCTGTCTGCAGGACTTCAACAGGCAAAGCAATCATAAAATATAATTAGAAGCTGGCAGGATCTTGAAAAAAATCACATTCTAGTCTATCATAGTTTGCTTTTACAAGGATGTGTATGCAAGGAAAAAATTGCATTCCCTGGCCCCTGCTCTTAGGCACAGGACTAACATCTTCAAGCTATGGGTAGGATGTGTGTGGCTACTCAGTTCCGTGACAATGGCTGAGTTTCTTAGCCTCAGCTTCTTCTTGTCCTCTGTCATCTCTGAACATAGAGTTGAAGCAAATTGTTATTTTTCTTTTTAGACACCAGATGCAAATCTCAGCATGCAGCCAACTTCATGTATCCTTGAACAGAAATAATAAGACAGACCTTCTGGGAAGCGCAAGCGAGGAGTTCAAAGGGCAGATATGCTTCCAGCTGCATTTATGTTATTCTTACACAAGCCTCAGCACCCACAGCAAAACTAACAAAACACTGAAAAGTAAAGTTAAGCCCAACTGCAGGTAGTTAGGGAGCAAACTGTTATCAATGAATTAATTTCCAAAGAAATCCCAGCAGCCATTATCTTTTGCTAGTCATGCTAATCACAGTGTTAAGTGCAGCATCACGTAGAGTAGATGGTGACATGTCATCCCCAGAGAGTGTGCAAGAAACATCCAGGCCTAGCAAATGCCCTTGGGCTGCTGAATTCACTCCACCCCAATAAACTGCGAGTAGAGGTGCCAGCCCCTCCGATTTCCCACTGCTAGCAATGTAGCACTGCCTGACACAGTCTGTCACCTTCGACAATCTCCCTCCGTGCAGGCTCAGCTGATGTGTCTCAGCAAGGTAGGGGGAAAATATATTTTTTTCCACTTTCTACACGGAGGACTTGATACGGGTTGTTCTTGTCATTGTCAGAAAGAAGGCCAAGTTTACATCAATGTGGTACCATCCATGTCCACCCATACACTGGACTGTTTGGTCTCTTACCATCTGGTGGTTACAGGCTATGAATCCTCCCCTTTTTTCTACTCTTTCTCCTTCTTGGTTGTCAGTTCCTTCCCTTAGCAGTGGTAGTATGCTTCAAAGTTGAATCTCACACTTGGGCTCCCTGACGCTTTGCAGTGGCAGTGCTTATTCTTTCAGATTACTGGGGTTTAGTAGGAGAACACTTTGAATAAAGGAAGCGCCTTCTGGCAGCAAAGAAAAGATGGCAAATTCACCGCGTGACATAAACACTGTATACCACGCTGCTGATTACAAGACTACCCAAGCAAGTTCACAAACACCCTTTTCAAATTCCTTGTCAGCAAACCTCTTTTGTCAGACCATTGGCTTGGAGGTCTAATTTCATGGAACCTCAGCAATCGCTTCCTTAGCAAATCACTCAGGATGGTCAAAGATGGCAAAGGCCAACATCCAGTCCACTGAACATACGTCATGAATAAGTATCAGATGAAGAGGCAAGGAAATAAGAGGTGAGCTTTATTTGCTCATGTGTAGGCTGAGAGGAAAAGCAGATTTCTACTCTCTCTGCCTGTAAGAGAAGCCCTGAGGGAGAGATGTGGACTAGAGACTGCTGCTACCAGCCTCTCTGAAGAAATGAAGTGCACAGAATTTTGTTAATAATTGCTGTTGATTTGAATTGCTGAAACCGATGATGATAAAAGTACTTTTTCTGAAGAATGTAGCAACCAAAATAAGGCTTTTCTTCTTTTTGTGCCAGTCTGGGAACTTTCTAGTGGAATTTCCTAATGCATTTCCTAATCCTTATTTATTTCTCCTTCTGGCACTTCTATCAGGGTAGTTGGTAGAATTTAGGGGTATCTGTGGGTGCTGAAGGGTTGAAGCAGATGTTCCTTGATGTGACTGTGACTGCTAACAAAGAAATGCTGAGAAAGAAAGGCTGGAAACCAAACTTTATCTCTACAGAGCTCTGGTATTGACAGCCCTCAGTGTTGCCTGTTGTCTGTTGCCTGAGCTGGAGTTGTGCTACAGTATAAGTCTGGATGGGTGGGAGCAAAGAACATGGATCTGCAGATGAATAAGGTGGTGACCAAACAGTTACGGAGTGCTGGATAGCAATGGGATAGTGACTGTATCTGCATGGTCAGTGACAGACTGAGAAGACAGTGTAGGTACACAGTCACATGGGGGGTTTGACAAGCACCAAGTAGTGGCTTTTATAAGTGTTAGTATTAGTAGAGGGGTGCAGAGGTAGCTAAGTCCCCATTGCAACAGCAAAAGTGGTTTTGATAGTGATTTGAAAGAGCTTTTTGGTCCCCCCGTTGCTGACCCTTCTCACTGCACCGAAAGGAATAGTTCTGATGTTCTCCTGGCCCACACCTTTGCCAGCACTTTACTGGCTGATACATTCAGTTGGGCCTCAGAAGGGAAATACACTTGGAGGACCACAAAGAAATATAGCATATGCTACTGTCTGTGAGTCTGCTTAGTAGGAAGAGAAATGTCAACCAGTTGTGATGCACATGGAATTAAATGACTAGAACAACACCCAACAGCAATCTTGTTGTACACCAAACAGACACTTGCATCCTGCAGCATTGCTCTGCCCTACTCTGAAAGTAAAAGGATTATGAGTAGTGAGGCAATATTTGGCCACCAGAAAAAAAAGGTGACCTTTAGGGAAGTCAACTAGATTGATCAAACTTGTAGCAGCTTGTTTTGCACTATGAAAACCTCCATGATCACAAAACTATGTCTTTTAAGACTCTGAACCAAAGAATAACTTCATTGTTGCAATACCACTCTAAAAGCAAGGGTGTTGTTGTTGGTGTTCCATCCTGGAAGACCTACTGACACATAGCTGAATGACATCAGACAAAAAAACACAAACCCATGAGCAGTACTTATTCAATGTTAGATGTACACCAAGTGGTTGTCACTGAATACAGCACTTGCTTTGCCTCTATTTTATGAGCACAGAGTAAATATATTTAGGAGGGTCTGTTGACATAATTTAATTTGGATAGAATCTGTTGGGAAATTGAACCTCTCTTCATGATTACCCTTATTTATCATCATGGAAGTCAACTGTTCTTTAAGCATCCACACTATTACTGAGACTCATTTAAAGTAAGTGAAAACAAAATGATGTTCATTTGCACCGAAGGGTAACATTTACTGAAATGACACCTGTTAGATTATTTGATGTTTCTCACTTGCAAAGCTTTGATTGATGGATTGAACTCCAGACAGAATTTATATCTACAACTCAGTGAATCTGGTGAAGGTTTAGTGAATATGGATTGAACAAGGTGTGTTTAGGTTCACAAGCATGGTTGAGGCACCCCAAGGCTGACCACCCACTGTGGGGAGCAGATGGCTTTCTCTCTGTCTCTGGACAGGCTCCTCAGTCGCACAGAAAGAGGACAGACTTGCAAGAAGAGTTTTGTGCCTCCCCAGGTCCTGAGGTCTTCTGGATCTGTCTGAGGTTTGGCAACTCCTGCTGCCATTCAGTGAAAGGATTAGGGGGCAGAGCAAGGTTTCAGATTAGTAGCCTAAAAGGAGGTCACAAATATCAGTCTTTGTTTTTTGGAAGCCCAGGTCTGTAGCATCAGTTGTCCTTGATTGTTGTAAGGTTGTATTATGGGTTTCACTGACTGAATGGAGTAAGCCCATGAATGGTTTCAGGCTCAGTGAGTTTATTTTGACCCTCCATGTCCAATTTGAGAATATTTGTCCATAACATAAGCAACTGGACCAAAGAGTCCTCACTGGTGATGAATACTGAGGACTTTAATCCCTTCAAACCTTATTCTTCTTGTTACATCTCTGGGGCTGAAGGGGCTGAATAACGTATTTTTAGCAGCCACTACTGACTAGCCTTTAGAAACACATGGGTTCAGATTTGTCAGTATTTTGATGGCATGGTTGTCTTTAGGGAGTTCTGGCACCAATCCATTTCACAGAAGTTGATCAAACCATATCAGTTTTTTTCAGGCTCTTCTGTGCTTCAGATTCCTACATAAATTTTGGCAGGACTCAGATATATGAGATCTGAATTCTGATGTGGTGTTTTGATTTTGTCTCTAAATCTTGTCCAACCCTTTCACTGCTGAAGCTTTCAAGACAGTTCTCCAGATCTGGTTTTCTTTGTCCTTCGAGGCTAAGGGTGCTGAAGTTGTCCACTGCCTCCACAATTTGTTTGCTCTTTTGAATGTCTTACATCTTCATGGTTTGGTCAAGTAATCTGAGTTTTCCTCTTTGCTCAAGAAACCCATAGGGTAAGGACTACTGTAAGGTAAGGAAGCTTGTTGGTACTCTTTTGAGATTTGTCCTGGATGAAAAGGACTTAATCAGTTTTGTTATAAAAGTATTTTAGATGCAAATCTATTTTTAGTCTTTTTTTTTAAGGCATATGCTAAAGAACCTAAAATCGTTTCAATAATGGGAATGTAATGCACAGATTTATGTAAACATATGATAAAGTTGGGGACTATAACATGGGAAATGTTGCAATGAGACCAACAGGGGTTTTCCTTTAGCTTTTTAAATAAGGGGTTTGGGTTATGAATCTGAACTGTATGCTTATAACTTCCATGAAGTCTAATTAACCAGCCACTTGTAAACTTTAACCCTTTCTAAATTAACTGTGCTTCATTCCACCATTTGTTCTGGAGGAAACCAGAACAAAATGTCACAGTGTGGACATAGGGTCTTGTTACAATGATTAGGCATAAAATACATGTGTTTGTTTTCTAGTGGTTGAAGTGGGGCTTGAAACTTTATATTACTTGTGGCTGAGAAATATTTCTGAGAGGACTTTTGGTCACAAAGGGAGACTATGTACTCACAAGGTTGGTATGGCCTGTATATACAATAGAATGTGTAATAGAAGCTTTTCCCTAGCTTTTTCAAAATTCTCATGGATAAAACACGTTTTTTTATTTTGTTTCATAAAATTAAAAAAAAAAAAGTAACTAAGTATTACATAGTCATTTTCTTGTTAAAGGGCATAAAATGAATTATTTTAGTACCTTTTTTCTAAAAAAATGTATGCCAGTAATGAAATAATGTATTATGGAATTAATATAAAAGGGTTGTTTAACATTACAAAACCAATGAGAATCATTCAGATATTATGTTAAACTCTATACAACAGGAATTACTGTATAATAAAATGCAGAAATAACAAAGGTCTTTAATGGATTTATAGATTATACCTGTGCAATTGACCCATTACAATCTGTGTTACGTTTGTTTGATAGACAGCAGTACCCCAGGCAGCTGCTCCTTTAGTTAGGCATAAATCAGTACACCAGACAATTGCAGGGGAATTTTCTGAAATGACTCACTGGGAGAGCAGGATGTTGAAGGATGAGGTGGGAAGAGACAGCAGAGACAACATTAAATTTTAAGCAAAAGGCAGATAAAAATCCATGAAACTGCTGGTCTTCAGAAATAGACCATAACCCAGACAATAGAATAATTTGTTCTAATTAAAATAGACAACTCCATTTCCCCTGGAATCAACAATATGAATTGTCAGGCCAGGAATTTAGACTGAATTTTGGCGTGAGCTGAAGGGAGACTTGAAACTCACTGAAGTAAAATTCCGTAGGCAAGCACAGCTAGAATGAAAATCCTGAAAAAATGAAAACATTAAAGTAACTAATTAGTTATGATTAACTTTAAAAAAATTTCTATATTGTGTGTCTTCAATGTACTGGATGTTGGCCTTTGCCATCTTTGACCATCCTGAGTGATTTGCTAAGGAAGCGATTGCTGAGGTTCCATGAAATTAGACCTCCAAGCCAATGGTCTGACAAAAGAGCTTTGCTGACAAGGAATTTGAAAAGGGTGTTTGCGAACTTGCTTGGGTAGTCTTGTAATCAGCAGCGTGGTATACAGTGTTTATGTCACGCGGTGAATTTGCCATCTTTTCTTTGCTGCCAGAAGGCGCTTCCTTTATTCAAAGTGTTCTCCTACTAAACCCCAGTAATCTGAAAGAATAAGCACTGCCACTGCAAAGCGTCAGGGAGCCCAAGTGTGAGATTCAACTTTGAAGTGACTGTCCTCCAGCAGGGTACATCCTGCCCTGTCTGTCATTCCCTCCAGTGAAGGTTGGTTGTTGAGCACATATGGCTGTAAAATGTTCTTTTTTTAACTCTAAGGTACTGCAGTGGGGCAGAAAGTGATCACACACCAGTAAGACCTGCTGATACTATGCTTTTCTATCGCAAAATTCCCTGCTGGCTACTGCCTTTCACCACAAATGCCCACTTTGCCTGTTAAGCACCTTTGCAGCTGGCTGGCTTGCTTGCTCTGCCCTCCTCTAGTCATTTCCTATAGCCATCCTGGTTGGGGTGGACCTTGTAGCAGACTATTTCAGTAACTGATTTCTTTAAAGAGGGTGCAGTGGCATGCAGGATCCACACAGAGTCCTTGCCACATAAAAAATGAAGGCTTCCTAAAAGGATTCTTTTCCTTTCTTAAAAAACCCTCTTTGCCCAACATTTTGCTAGTCTATGGCTTTAGCCTCTAATTAGGGTGGCCATTCACTCCAGGCATGGTGTACACAGCGGAGTTGCCTATGGTTTTCCCTGCAGGGTAGTAAATGTCTGAGTTCCCCCACCTTTAGGAACTCAGGGATTTTTAAGTGAAATATCCCACAATATGGCAACAAGGGACATGAATTAGATCTGTGTAGGGCTACCCACCAGTCCATGTGCATCAGCTCTCTGAAGCTCTCCTGCGAGCCAGCCAGGGCTTGGATGGAAGTAGCTGCCAGCCACCCTGGGCTCTCAGAGGGGAGTTGCTTTTGCCCCAGGCCATCAGCCAGACCTCTGCAAGGCAAAGGGTGATTGCTTAAGCCAGAAGTTCTGAAAATGACATGCTGGTGCTAGATGCTGAGTTTAAAAATATATAGCTATATATTATTTCTTTTTGCAAAATTTACAACCATTGTCAAGCTAAATTTCATGTAATGAAAGCAACAGTTCGTGTCACTGCATGTTAATTAAAAGGAATAATTTCACCTTTTGGTATATTAAGGGAAATTTTTGAAGAACACTGACACATTCTATCTGAAGTCCCACTGTTTTTTCTTCTGTTGTTTCTGGGGGTTATATGATAACCAACCATAAAGTCTTCCACAAGTGATGTTTCTTTAATGAGTATTATCATAGCACCTTTAAGGCTATTTTCAGCATATGAGCCTGCACAGTGCTTTGCAATCCCCCCCCCAAATCTCAGGGATGATTTTAAGTGTACTCACAGCTTATGAAAGAATGTTTTTCTAGTCTCCTGTTCTTACATATTGGCTGTGCTATCCACACACAGGACCCTTAGATACACATCTGCATACACACACATAAACACACTCATATTTTATATATATATATATGCATATCTATATGCAGACATGCGAAGACACACACATTAACTTGGTTTCTAAGAAAATAATGTATAACCAGGATATGTTTGGCTTTATTATTCTCTACTTTTTTGTTGCATAATATTCTTCAATACAAGTCTGAATGCAAAACCACTTCATGATAAAGGCAAAGGAAGGGGCAGAGCAATGCACGCCTTGGGCAGCTGTCTGATCTACAGGAATTGCTCTTCTGAAGCCAACAACAAGGTGCGAAGACTGTGGAAGACTTAATATCACGGTTTACTGCACTTGGTGAAAATAACATGGGGACAGGGAAATCACAGGATCCATTACTTCACTCTGATAAATATGCAGTCACAGAAAATGGCCATATAGATGATTGTATTGGGGGTAAAGAGTAAAATCGCTCCTTTTGCACAGCAGAATTAAAAGTAAAAACTTCAACCTTTAATCTAAATCTTTGTTTTATGGGCTTTAGTCATAAACACAGACACCCTAATGGTTACTATGATTTTCCTTTTGGGAGGTGTGAGAGGGTGCATGTATTTAGAGAATTTTGAGCCTAATCTTAGAAATGCTTATTGTCTTAGTGACCAGCGTGACTGCTTTTTTGCTGTGTTTTTTGTTTTTGTAGAAGCTAAAAATAATTTAATTGGTTTGTGTTAGCAAGAAATGCTTGGTTTTTCTTCTGTGCTGCCATGTGGCATAGTCTGGGATGTGGGTTTTTAATGGCCGGAGTAGTTTGTGCTTTGTCCCCACAGAATCATCAACACCACATGCTCCAATGTACCCTTATGTTTGTATAAGAAAACGAAACCCTCAGGCACTGCAGCCTTTCTTTTAATAACTCTTCCACCTGCCGGACCCGAGTCAAAGTTAGACTGTACAGCTTTCTAGTGTTGTATAATGCTTTAGCAGAAAGCAGAGTTTAAAAACAACAGGGCTTGTTCACAGGTGCCTTTGGTACTTGCAATACCCTCTTGTGATTCTGTTTTTTATTAATATTTCAATACTCCTCACACTGGACCTCAGGGGTACCACCTTCAGATATTTTAAAAAGTATTAAAAGACATTGAGGTGGAGGGCAAGGCTTCCAAGGTCTGAGTCTAAGCAGATTTATGGAAAAAAGGAGCTGCATGACCCTGGTGCTGAGTTATTGATCATTGCAAATAATGAGCCTGAGAAATATAACAAGAGTTGCTAGCTTACACCACCATCTGTAAATCTTTTAACTTCTTGTAGTAACGGTTGAAATGATATACTTGATGCTACAGGTCCCTAATCAGCTAGCCTCTTGGATGTGGGAGGGAAGAAAGGCAAGGATGAGGAGGAAAGATGAAAGATCGCTCACTGGTAGTCATATATTACCTGGCACTTTTATTCTAGTTAGTATGAATCATCCCATGGCAGCATGTCAAAGTTTGGAGGTTATGGCAGGATGTGTCTTATCCCAGAATATATGCAGATCCTTAAGCTACACCACTGGTTCATGTTTCTCTTGATCAGGCCCAGAGTGCTTTCATGTTTTAGTCTGTAAAACTCTGGCTTCCAGTCTTGTTCAAGGAGCAGATTTCAGCTCAGGAAGAAACCAGCCAGTGTGGCAGAGCCAGTTGTGTTACTCAGCCCATTAGTGTGATGGTCTCTAGTATCAGGGAACTATAGAAAAGTCTTTTTTGCAAGAAAAGCACAGCTAATGACATATAGCAAAAAATCCCTCTTCAGCTGTATTGTCTATATATGTTATGGATAATCTGGATCTACAGAGTTTCTGAGCAGGAACTTTTCATGAAGATGAGAGTAACTTTCTCCATTCTGTTGGTGCATATTCTTTCCCTCTCCAGCTCACAGTAAAACTCCCTTAGCAGAAAGAGATTTTCTATTGCCTAGGACTCTTAAAAGAGCCTCTGCCTGATGCAGTTTAAGTTTTATGTCAAGATTCATGCTGCTTACAGGCTTCCATTGTGCTCCAAATGAATAGACAGCAAAGCTTTTATTATGGCTGGTCCAACCATGTGAAGTTTGGTTGCTCTAATATCAAAGTCCTTTCATGTTTTTCACTTAAAACTGAAAAATCTCTAGCCATGTCTTTTCAAGGAGCATTTTAAATTATGTACCACTGATTTTATTTGCTATGTGCATTTAATTTGTCAATAATTTAAATTTTTTCTTTACCATGGTATTTTCCATTGATCAAAATAGAAGTATCCCCATAAAAATATCTCAATTTATTGTTCATTAAATGAAAATGGCAATTATATCAAATGAATGATAGAAAAGTAATCCAATCTCTATCTTCTCTGAATGTAATAAAGCACAGTTTTATGTGTGGATGCTCAAGAGCGCAAGGAAGGTTTTGCCTTCCCCTTTGCCCATCAGCATCATTTTTTGTCACTGAGGAGGGACAGTGATGGAGCTCCGCTACCACCTCCATGGCCAGACCACCTCTGCTAAGAAATAAATGTGTGGATATTTAACAAACTGCCCCACTGGCCTCCTGTGATTTCCCTGCAAGGTGGTTATTGTTGTACTCTATCAAACACTTTAAAAGTTTGTCTAATAACATTCTTAATCAAAGCACATGTTTCTTTTAAATCAGTCATTCACTAGTATCTATGCTGAGTTTTCTCTGTGCTTATTCTAACTTTTTAAAAAACTTTTTGGGATATGTATGCAGTAACTGCGAGCAGGCAGAGTTGGCAAGGTACAGTACAGCTAGAGCAAACATTAATCTACCACGATAAGACATGAACTATGGATCTGAGTCAGGGACCAAATTTATGAGTGAATGTTAGAATGTGGCTAGAAACCGGGGTATAAAAGCCACCGTAACCAGCCAGTTAATGCCACTGAATGATGAAAACCATGATAATAATATGGTTGTGTTTGCCTTTACAGCCATAGGAAATTTGTGGTGAGCAGAAACTGAAAAGCCAGCACAAAAACACTATCAGTATCTCCAAATGGGTGTCAGATTTTTACAAGAACATAAAGAAGTCATTTTTTAAACCTCTTTTGTTATCTGCTTTGGTGACCTAAAAAAATAAGAAGGCCAAAAGCTGTAGTTGATAAGTTTGTGAGCAGCCCCTAAGATGCAATCCATATTGCCCTGCCTTGAGAGGAGATGGAGAACTGGTGTCTGAACTGCTAATAGGGAACAAATAGTTCCTGAAAGTGCATCCTGGGGTGCTCCCCGGGAGCCCCGCTGAAACCTGAAGAGCATCAGTGTCAGCAGGAGCAGAGGGAGAGGGCAGCAGCCACATGTCCTGTAGGTAGCCCTGGAAGCAGGAGTTAGCCTGCTCAGCCTATCAAGGCAGCATGCTAAGGCATGGCATGGTCCTTGTGTTGTCCTAAAACCTTGACTCCCTCTCCAAAGTTTCTGAAGTCAGACCATTTTGCATGTTTAGACAGCAAGAAGCGGGGTTACATAGTGCTCCTCGGATTTTTTACAACCTTCCAGCTATACTCTCAGCTACATCGTGGTTTCTAGGAAAGAAATGGAAGAGGAGAGGGTAAAAATTTTGCTAAATAACCTGGGCTTTGTCTGCAGATTGTTTTGGGGGTAGTCTTTGGCCTTTTGCCTAGAGGTCAGTCCTTTTCAATAAATCAGCAAAGGTTTGGGACATCTCTATGACTCCTTTCTTAAAATCTCCAACTTGATGTGAGCCCTGTTGTTTCAGAAGGTGCACCTTGGGAAGAAGGTGCAGCTGGGGTGGGAGGGGGTGAAAGGTGAGCGCACTTGCCCTGCTCCCTGTCAGCCCTGACTGTGTAGATCCAAAAGAAACTGTTGTACTGAGCAGGAAAACTCCCTAAAATACCAGTGGTTTTTGCAGACAGACTGTTACCTTTACAGCAGGCTGGGATCCTTCCCATAACATAATTGGATGCTTTTATAGGAGCTGTCTCCCTTCAGCTCTCTGGGCTGGACGTTGATGTCTCATGAAGCTCCTCGCAGTGTTTTGTTTAGTTACTGGGAGTTTGAAGCTTGGGGTGTGAAGACTGTGACCAGCGGCCCGAGGGATTCCCCAGGCTGCAGCCGCAGCAGCAACCATTTGTTTTCTTTTGACAGCCTGCGGGGGCCCTGAAGGCAGCTCAAATCCACCAGTTGACTACAAGCTACAAACCACAACCCCTCTCCACTGTTTTAGAGCATGTACCTGACGGGAATACAAGCCCTGGAGGCCCGAGCTGTGCTTTCCCAATGGTTCTCTTGCATTTCACAGTTGTGGTTTTCTTTTTTTGGGTTTGTTTTTTTTTTTGTTTGTTTGTTTTTTACCTAGGATTTGCCCAAAGGAGCTTGCTTGTATTTTGGCATCCCTAGAGGTGATGGCAGCAGCTCCAGCTGCAGCCCTCCCCTCTGGTGGTACCTAGAGGAAGAGGTTTTCAGACGGGTAGGAGGTCTTTCATACTCCTTTAAAGGTCTGCATAAAATATATTGTCAAGAAACAGTGTCAAGAAAAGAGTGTGTGAACCAGGTTAGGAAGTTATAGAAAGGATGTTTCATCCCTGAAGTTGCCTGTGAGATTGCTGTTTTCACCTCTGATAGTACTTCCTAAAAAGCACAGCTAGAAGGAATTTTAGGTAAATTTGAACTGGAAGAAGGCCATTTCTTCACTTCATTCAGTAAAAAATACTGGACCCCTGGCCCATTCTCTCATCCCAGTAGGTTCAAGCCAAGCAAAGCTGAGCAAGTTGCTAGCACAGAGCCCATTGCCATGTTACTGCTAAAAACTTATTTTTCCAAAACAGGTAGGAAATGTCTTGAAGCTCCTGTGAGAGGCAGATAACTGTTATGGACATGTTTTCTTGCAGTATTAGTGGATAGATGCTGTAAATGATGGACCTTGTCTCCCCCACCCCCCAGTTTTAGGTCGATTCAAAACTTGTTGAAGAATAGTTAAACCCCCCTCAACCATACATGCCACATATGAAGGTGGTTTGTAAAGCCCAACAATTATTTATGGATATGGCCAGACTCTATGGATCCAGCTTGTCTGATGTCTGACCTCTGAATCTCTGTGGAAGATTGGGAGTTTTCTGTAGGCTGTCTGGTAGACAGTAATCGTCCCCAGACTCAGCAGTCCAAGACCTCGGTCAGCAACAGTTTGCCTGCTCTACCAAAGGCTCTACTTAACCTAAACAACCAGGCTGGAAGGACAGTTATTATTGCACTGTGGTAGCTAGTAGGATGTCTTTTCAATCTGTTCCATGGTAAATTTACACAGGGGACTGATGACCCCTGCTTCAGCTGTGGTGTATGGTGCCTTTTACTCTAAAACACTTACAAAACTACTGAAGAGATCTAAACACAGCTGAATGTCTCAAATGAATGGTGTGTCTCGCACTCAATCTGTTGTGTGTTATAGTTAAGCATCACCAAGGTCATTAGAAGATGTATCGTGTGAAGGAACAGAGGAACAAAAAGTGACATAGCCCTTCCTGAGGGATTAAGCATGTCGATTTCAGCAGGAGAAAAGAAAAATTGCTTGCTTATTGCTTGGAGCTTTATCATAAACAGGTAGGTCTGAAAACCATTTTCTAGCAGTGCACAGCTACAAACACAATATTATTTCTAGAAACCACCCATGGCCTCAGTGCTGAAAGATGCAGAGGGGCCTCAGCATGAGGAACGTCAAGTTCTCGTGTTCCAGACTGCGGTTTCCTTACACCTTTCCATTTTGGCATAAGTTTGCAAAGCCACTCTCCATTTTTAATATTTAAAGGTTAGCTGACGCACCAAGCATGTTCTTGGGAAATGGTGTAGCTGCAATTCCAGTAGGCATAGCTCAAAGTGAGGGAAGTAATGCAGTTGTGTATCTCACAACAAATGGGGTGACAAGCTGCATGAACCAGGAAATCCATTTTTGCCTCACCTAGGGAGTAAGTCTTACTTTTTGCTTCAAACTATAAAGATGATGGTTAAAATTAGATGATTCATGTTGATTCACTACAGGTTTAAAAACAAAAAGCCTCTCTGACCAAATTCTTTAGTGGGCAGAAGAGCCTTCTTTGTTAAAAACAAAAAAACCTAAAAACAAAAAGTACAACACACATACACATTCACACATGCTTAAAAGTTACTGTTTTTTCCCTGGAAAATGTGGTTTCTCTAATTGACGGTTGTAAAAAAGAAAAAAACCTTTTCAAGCATCCCACTCGATTAGTCATGCCAGGGTGGGTCAGTCTTATCATATCACGTGATGTCCAGTAACGGTGATGCAATAAAACAGATGCTGTCCGAATTTCGTGCCACCAGTCAGCAGCAAAACTATGAAAATCAAACCACTGTCCTTTTCCAGAAATTCCAAAATATCCCATTTCTTCCAGGCCCTGTACTTAATAGTCTCTGCCTTCCCAGACAGACTAAATACATGATAATTTCTACTTCAGCAGCACATGACAAGAACGAGGCCCAAACTACTGGGAATGCAGCTGGGTTGAAATCCAACTTATGTACAGAGGGGTACTCCACCTTTTTGGAAGAAGAGGTGGGAAAAAATAAAATTTCCATAAATCGATTACAGTCTGACAATCTATACTGTCTGGCAACCAGTATGGTACATAAAATCTCTTACTAAGGCAGGATCAACCCACTTAGTCCTTCCAAGAGACTGTACCTGGCAGTTTTTATCCAAGGAAGGAATGATGACAAAGTGGTATTAATTCTGATTCTATTTTCTGTATTTCTCATCTACCTGATTTGTGGATACATAGAAAGCAAAGGTAATGTGCTGTACTGTCAAAGTTAATTGCTAATTTATTTAAACACATTTCTACTAAGTAGCCCTCCATGACAGAGAATGTCTTTTACCCAGTAAATGAGGGAAAGCCTTAAAAGTGTTACACACCCAAGATGCTACTGCCACAAAGTGAGATAATGCTAGCAACATATGAAGAAGTACAAGGATGAATGACTAGCACCAAGCACAGCAGTCCCTATAGACTGACTGAATAAGTGATAAGGTATGATTTTTATGACAGATCTGGTTTTACTTGAAAAGGTGGCATTACTTCTGCTAGAACCTGAAGCCTGGAAGTTATTTATGACCAAAACTTTTCTTCATTCTCCAGCTGCCAACAAAAAAATCTACAGCAACACTATACCTCCCTTTAAACACTTTCTTGAGATACCTGTCCTGCCAAGTTGTGGATGAGTTTTCTACCTTCTAAGTAAAGTTCTTTAAAAACTTCTGAAGCTACTTTGGGTATACAAGTAAACCTTAATGGGATTTTACTAGTGGGAAATTGTGCTCCATCTCCAATTGCACTTCTGAAATTTGGTTTTTACATGCTTTGTATACATAAAGTAGTGGTACCAGAGATTAATGAAATTGAGTAATTAATGCCTGAAGAATGAAATACAGGGTTTTCAAAATATGAGCCCAGCTGTAGCGAAAAGACAGGATCTGATGGCAGCAGCCACATGGCAAGCACAGTTGGGCAAAAAGCCTGTTACCATCAGCTTGCTGCTGATCAGAACTGGCCAGAGTACCAGAGAAGAGGCAACCAGGGTCAATAGGTGCCTTCCTAAACAAAGCTGTGGAAAGGTGTGTTGCTATTAACACCAGAAGTTTGCTCAACCACCATAGCATGTACACATCAGAGGAGTCAACCAAGCTGAACACACGGGTGTGGCAGACCCAAAATCCTCCGGGGAGTTACCCTCCATGCTTGAGTGGCTTCATAGTCTTTTTGCTGTGGGCAGCGATGGTGACCCTGAGAGGCTGAGGCACCAGAAGCTCACTGCAAGACAGCCCTGTGCCCTCCGGCATCCAATGAAGCCAGCATGTGGTTTGTGGGAAACAATTCAGGAACAGAAGACATTTTGGAGGGTCTCCAAGTGCTGGCCCAGGAGGAGGGCTTGGGACCTTAGGCTGGAAAAGGCCTGTGGTAAAATCCAGCAGTGACTGGTAGAGTTAACTGTTTGGAGAATTGAGATTGGGGTAATATAGTATTTGGCCTGAGTACGGGAAATAGGAAAATAGACTTCTGGCAGGTTTTCAGTGGAGGATTAGTTGAGGAAGCCTAATTTCCAACAGACTGACAGCAAAGTGTGCTTAAAGGACTGAGGGCTGGTGAAGGAAACCGTAACAAAACCATTGCTTTTCACAGGACAACACCTTTCCAAGGTGTGGAGGTTTCCACAGATCAAATCTTCAAACAGGCTTCAGTAGGGCTTGCAAAAGACCTGCAATGTGGCCATCTGTACCCTGCTGTTGGGTTTTATGTTCAGTCCTTCCTCCACTAGCACAGTGTAGAGCAGCTGATGTGTGAAGGCTGAGTCTGACCTAGTTACAGACTTGAGGGGATTTGAGAGGTGTGCCCAGACTGGATACCTGGGAAAGGGCTGCCAATACTGGGTCTCCTTGGCCAACACCTCAAACCAGAAAATATCCTTCAGTCCCTGCAACCATGTGCTCCCAGATCCTCCTTAAAAGACACTCCCCATCCCCTGTGTGATGCATGATCCTCTGGCATGGAAACTTGGAGCAACTGAGCAGAAAACAGCAGTTTTCTGAGCTAGGATGCAGGGATGCAAATGGCATTTAGAAGAGGAGAGGAAGAGCAGGAACCGAGATGTGTCAAAGGAAGACTGAGAGAGAATGGAAATATAAGGATCATTTCCCTCCAAACAAGAACTTTGAACCAAATATTTCAATACCTCTTACCCAACAAACTGAGGTAACATTGCAGTCGGAAATGAATATGCGTTTTTTGAGCATTCATAGGAATGTGAGAAGCCTAAAAGCTCCATCATGCTATAGTCTACAGCCTTTACTGGAGACAGCAAAGACATGTGATGATGTGATGTTTAATTTGGGAAGGGAACATATTTTCTCAATATTTTTTATTTTTTCTTTGCATGTTGTTTGAGAGAAAGAGTCTAGCTTCATTGACTATTTATGCCTCATGAATTTACCCAGGCAAATTTTATGAAACCAACACAGAAAAGACATCACCCATTCTGTTTGGAAGAGGCATTAGCATGAGAGTTTTCGAACAAACTGAAGCAGTGTTGCAAGTGCACTGTGTTGTAGTGACGTGCATTGTCTTTTACCAGTATGCTGCGTGTTTAAGCAAGGGCCACTATAGAGGCATCCTGCTGGGCTTTGTTTTCTGATTGCAAGACTGAATACAATGAAGGAATAATTCTGGAGTAATTTATTTTAAATGTCACTGTGTCAAAATGATTAGATATATTATCAGCTTCAGAACTGACCATGTTACATGTGAGGTCAGCAATAGCAACACTGGTTTTACTTGCTTCTCTGTGATATTTAGTAATTTTTGAACTTTCCTGCCTGCAACATTATGAGTGCAAAGAACTTTTTGGAGAAGTCCTGGAATGTAGAAACATTCTGTTGGGTAATTTGGCAGAGAACAATAGTACAGCGAGGAAATAAAATGCTTTTCTAGGCTTAAAAATAGCCAGTGTTAACAGGTCTCTAATCTTGCACAGATCTGTCACTTGGGCAATGTAGTCATGAAATTGAGTACTGAACACTTGCATTCTGATGTTTCCATTTCTTAATAATTCAAAGTGTTTGCCAAACATAAGGAAACTGAAATTCCAAAGATGCTCTGATGCTGTGTCGAAGAGGAATCAATCATTTTTCAGTAAATGATGTCCAGGAACAATGCCTGCCAGACTCTCAGTGGGAGGCTCTGAAGGCATATTTGCTATAACTGGAGGCAGAGGCCAGTTTATTTCACACAGCTCTTCAGCATGATAAAGTTTTCCAATGCTGGTACCTACTTCGAAGTAACCATGGCTGTTTCATCTTGCTTTCTGTATTTCCAGTGTTGGATTATTTACCTTCCTTCATCTCCAGTTGTCAGTTACAGGGCTTGTTAGTAGGTGATGCTTGGTGATTTGCATGAGTGAAGGATGTTAGCCACTGAGCTGGTCATGGATTAAATCACCTGTCTGTGTCTTCTGTGTGTGCAGACTCACAGGGTCCCTCAGGCAGGAAAGAGACCTCAGGAGGTCTCTGCTCCAAGGATTAGAGCCGAGTTCAGACCATGTTGCACAAGACTATGTCCACCTGGGCCTTGAAAACCTCCAAGGTGATGACCTCTTCTTGATAACTTCCTCCTGCACCTCAGAAGGCTACACTGAGGTCCCACACCAGATGATCCTGTCAGGTTAGTTCAGCCTGAGGAGCCTCATACAACTGAATGCTTGGGCAGTGTTAGAGCCCATGCAAAGACTTACCCTACCTTTGGGTCATGCCTTCCCCTGGTCTCTAGCGTTACTGTTCACTGCCCTGGGGAAGGCTGTCTTGAGGAAGGATAGCAGAGACCTATGGATTCTCTCTATTGACCTAAGGAGGTGCATTTAAGATGGGAAAGGCATAGGATGGCGCTAACACACGTGGTCATGATAGTAGCATAGCACTTGAACACTGTGTGTGAGAAAAAAGGGCCAGAATATATATACATACACACACACTATATATATACACACACATGCATACATATATAAATATACATATTTATATTTATTACATACATATTTATATATACATATATAAATACAACTTCTCTTATCCATCTGTTAAAAGTAACTTGTCCTTATGTTTTCCACTCTTAGAGCTGTGGACTTGGACAGGCAACGGAGGAAAACTTCTTTCCCAGAATTTTTAACCAAGCTGGATGAATTTCTGGGAGAGAGCTTAAGTGGCTGACACTGATGGGAAAGATAATCTGTGCTAGGGTGAATGCTTTGCTTCACTGACTCAGACATTGCTCAGTTAATGTTACATTCAGTACTTGCAAGATCCCAGCACAACCCTTGTGGCTTTACCCATTGGTTTACTTCACCAAGTATCAGTTCCTAGTAGGGCCAAAGTGGAAGCAGGAGAACAGAGGCATGCACCAACAGACACAAGTAATATGGGCCCCCACAAATGAGCTAGTGCTCTGTGACAAAACCGAGCAAAGGAGTATAAAGTAGGCATGAATACATTCAAGCTGGAAAGTAGAAGGCTTCTAACTATTAAAGTAGCAATGTCTTGCAAAATCCTATTCATAGGAGCAGCAGGAGGCAAAACAACAGGGTTATTTTTAAGATGGAGCAACCCTGTGCTTGTGAAAGGCAAGTGTGGTAATAAAAGGACCTGGCCTTGGTGCTTCAAAAAATCCTAGTGCTCCCGTGATCCATAGGAAAGGTGAATTTAAGAAGGCTGCTAATTGATATAGGGCAAAACAAATTCATTTTTCTGTATTCTGGAGATGTGTTATAATGGATGCCTGTAACGTGAGTGAGTGAGGAAACACTCATAGCTTCAAATGCAGAGTACTCCATCAAAACAAGGAATGCAGTCTCTTTATTTTTTAATTTGGCTTGTGGTTAATGAAGCCCTGGGAACATTTTCCTTGCCCAATTAAGCATCAGTTATAACCAAATATTTGAAAAGAAGTGTCATGTTTCTGGGTTCTTTCTTTTTTATGAAAAATCCCAACAATAAAGCCTTTCAAAACCAGATGTGTTGCCCTTATCTGCTATTGGGTAAACAAGTCTTGGATTTGGGGGTTTGGGGTGTCGTGACCTGTTTGTGCCACAACAGCTAGTAGCATCTAAGACACATAAAGTGCTTTCAGTTTGGCTTATGCACACGTATAAAACCCACAAATGTTAAAAATGTGACTGCTAGAGCACTTACCCTCTCCTCTCCCACTGCCAGCCCTGGCCCACTTTAAGATGTGCTGCAATAACCACCCTGTACTTCTGTGTGAGTGTTCAACAAAACCTTCCTTATGTCTGGCTGACCTTCCACTGAGGGTGGTCTTCTGCAGCCGCCGAGCTAAAATTTGGTGTTACGCTGTTACTGCTAGGGTACACTTTTGGGAATTAAATTTATTTCTGATATGAAATACTGGTCCAGATAGTCATTCTACAGAAGATCTAACTGGTTACTGTTCACCACAGCTATTAGTTACCTTTCTCTGCTCTTAGTTGTCTGTCAAGCCAATTTAATTTCCTTTTGTCATAGACTTTGTGGGCAAAGCAAAAGCAGTAGACGTCACATAGCTTAACCATGTTTCATACAACACTCATAAATAAGCTAGGCAAGCATGGTCAAGATAAAACGAATGTTCTGTGGTGGCAAAGATTCTAGAAAACCATATAATCTGTGAAGTCAGAGACATGCAGTGAGTAGGGTTTCACAGGGGCTTAATCTGATACTATGCAACATTTTCATGAGTGCCGTGATGATAGAATAAAGTATTGTACTGAATTTGCAAATGACACCAAGCTGGGAAGGAGGGCAAGGTTAGAGCTTACAGAAATCTTGCCAAATTAGAAAAATATTACAGAAACAAAATGAAACAAAACACTTTTCAACAGGGACAAGTGTGGGGTTACTGAAGAGTAACAACTGGCTAGGCAGCACATCAGTAGGAAAGGGGTTACAAGCTGAATGTGAATCAACAAAGTTGTAGAGCTGCAAGAAAAACAAAACCTGACCTGCATAAACAAGAAGATGACCTATAAGATACACAGATGGAAAAACCCAACCATTGTGTTAAAGCACAGCCACAGCTGAAGCTCTGTGTTTAGCTGGGGGGACTGCACATTAAGAAGGACACAACTACTTGGAAAAAGTCCAGAGAAGAGTAGTGACAAAGAGCAGAAACCTAGAAAACAGAGTCTTTGAAGAAAGATTGAATTTACTTGTGTTTCTCCTGAAGAAGGGGCACCTAAGCAGGGACGTTACAGGTTTTTAAATCATGAAGAAAGGGAACAATCATATTTCAACATCTATAGCGTAAGACTGTGGGCTAAACACCAGCTAGGACATTCCTAGGAGTATGGGAAGCACAGCATGAGATAAATGGTCAGAGGAGGCAGTGAGTTCAGTTTTGAAGGCTGCTAGAAGCAGACTGGTTAAACACTGATCAGGAATGATGCAAGTAAAGCTGACCCAGCCGTGGGGCAGCAGAGATGGGCTAGACAGCCTGCTGAGGTACCATCCAGCCCTTGAAGATGGATATCACTGACCTGGTAAAACAAGTGGGAAATATGGATGAGGGCTCAAGGCTCTTTTAAAAATGAGCCTGTACCACTTCAGAGAAACTATACAGCTTCACAGCTCTTTTTCATGCCTGCCTGGAAACACTGAGCAGTTCAGCTATGGGGAAATGGGACTGTACAATACCACTTGAAAGCAATTGCCAGAAAGCAAAGGTTTAATGCTTACCATCCAATGGTGGCAATAAAAAGTTTCTGCATTAGTGTCTGGTTTAGTCTCCCTCTTCTCACCATTGCAACATAACAAGGAAAGCATTTATCCCACATGTCTTAGGTTGCAGCATTTGACCTTAAGATAGAAACAAGCAGTAAAAAAGAGGTATGACGCTTAATTTGGGTTGGCTTCTGTTACCAAGTACATATGAAAAAGGTATCTATGCTACAAAGGCCCTGAACTACCTGTATATCAGGCCTTTAGATAACTTCAGAGGCTGTCATCAAGCATTGCCACCACATAGGATATGTTCAGTGCGCTTGAGCTCCTTTCAGGCACTGTTCAGGCCTCTCCTAACAACTGCATCAGTCTAGGGGTTATGGGGAAAAAAAAAGCAGGATCAAAACCATACCTGTGGATCCTTCGTTCAAATGATCCAGGTACCCATAGCTAGAGCTTGTTGCGGCACCACTTTCAGAAGTGGAGGGAGAGCTGCTGTTTCTAAAGGTTTTGTTAGACAGAGCTGCCTCATGATGTGAAAGGACTGAGAGGGGGACATTTTGAGTAAGTCCCAGTAATATAGAATCATAGAATCACAGAATGGTCAGGGTCAGAAGGGGCCTCTGGAGACCATCTAGTCCAACCCCTGCTAAGGCAGGTTCTCCCAGAGCAGGTTGCAGAGTCACGTCCAGGCGGGTTTTGGATGTCTCCAGAGAAGGAGACCCCACGGCCTCTCTGGGCAGCCTGTGCCAGGGCTCGGTCACCCTCAAGGCACAGAGGGTTTCCCTCACGTTCAGACGGAACTGCCTGTGCTGCAGTTTGTGCCCGTTGCCCCTTGCCCTGTGGCTGGCACCACCGAACAGAGCCCGGCCCCGGCCCCCTGGCACCCGCCCTTAGGACATTTGCAGACACCGATAAGATCCGCTCCCAGCCTTCCCTTCCCCGG
Organism: Falco cherrug; assembly: GCF_023634085.1. Taxonomy (NCBI): domain Eukaryota; kingdom Metazoa; phylum Chordata; class Aves; order Falconiformes; family Falconidae; genus Falco; species Falco cherrug. The sequence goes on along the minus strand of NC_073700.1, from coordinate 95,217,979 downwards.
GCTGAACAGCCCCAGCTCCCTCAGCCCTTCCTCACAGGGGAGATGCTCCAGCCCCTCATCTCTTCGTAGCCTCCGCTGGGCCCTCCCCAGCAGTTCCCCGTCTCTCTCAAACCGGGGAGCCCAGCACTGGGCCCAGCACCCCAGACGTGCCTCACCAGGGCCGAGCAGAGGGGCAGGATCCCCTCCCTCGCCCTGCTGGCCACACTCCTCCTGAGGCACCCCAGGGTCCCACCTGCCTTCCTGGCCACAGGGCACACTGCTGGCCCACGGGCAACTTGCCGCCCCCCGGCCCCCCCGGGCCCTTCCCCGCAGAGCTGCCCCCCAGCGGGTCAGCCCCAGCCCGTGCTGGTGCGGGGCTTGTTCCTCCCTGGCGCAGGACCCGGCACGGGCCTCTGTTGGGCTCCATGAGGTCCCTCTGCCCAGCTCTCCGGCCTGCCCAGGCCTCGCTGAGCGCAGCGCAGCCCCTGGGGCAGCAGCCGCCCCTCAAACACTCACTGCTTCTGGGCCGTGCTTATGTGATACATGATATGTGACATGCACTGAAACACTGACTCTTGAAAGAGCAAATATGCACTAGTACGTAACAGTGTCTAGTACTTCTGGTGAAACAGCTTTTGATAATGCCTTGAGATAAAAGGCAATGCCTACAGACTGTGAGGCCTTGATGTGAAGAATAACACATCTGATACCTTTAGATTAAAAATACTCTGGTGCTATGAATACCTGTTATTTTTTATACTATTTTGATGATTTGATACACATGAGATGTCTCACTGAGGACTGGAATTGCACCTTAGTTGAAAATTTACTATGAGCATTTACTTATCAAGGTCTTACAAGGAATACCTCTGAAGTTTAGCCTCTGTAATGCCTATGAAAAGCCCTGAAAAGACAGAACCCAGTCTGAGTGTCATCAAAAATTGCTCAAATATACGAAAGGGGTGGAGGTTAGTCACAGAATTATATTGTCTCAGGGTCCTCCTCATCCCTTATACCACAGCAGGCTGCAACAACATACATGAAAGAAATTTCCTAACTTGTATTAGTTTCAGTCTCAGCAAAATCAGCAAATAAAATCCTGCAGGAGAAGGTATTGCTGAAGTGGTCAAGATACTAAAGATCTAACGGATTTATAGAGCTGCATAAGCAGGTTTTTACATAAGATTTTTGGGCTGAGAAGTCATGAAAACCCCTGGAATGCTTTCATTGCAACCAGATGGTACGCAAGACAGGGAAATGTCAAGTGGGAAACCATTCAGAGAAGGAGGTCAAATATCAGCCACTGAGATGGTAACATCTGGATGTTTAGTAAGCCTGTGTAGGAAGAAATTCAGAAGTCTCTTAGAAGGAGAGCTTCATTTTCAAGTTAAAGAAGTGCATAGATGATGGAAAAACTCCTTCACTTCTTAACTAGCAAAATCAAGCAAGTTTTTGTCTGAATAACAGTTCTTGTAATGATCAGAACCTTCTATATTTGAGTGTTGAAATTTTCCATCTCTTTGATGATTAACAGGGTGAGGCTGACAAGTCTGTCTTTCAGCTCCATTACACACTGTATCTCCTAGACCTCAGTGTGGTGTGGTGATCTCTTCTTTTCCCGCTGCTTCCTTTTAGAACAGTGAAAGCAGAAAACAGTGTTAGCCATAGTGCCAGAACCGAGTTTAATTAATTTACAACTGCTAATGGAAATAAACATTATTTCACAGGTTTCTGTGATCAGAAATATAAGGTGATGTGACTAATTCTGGTTGTGCATTTGCCCCAACTTACATTGCTGCTGACAGTAACAACACCTTGAGGTCCCTCACTCAGTGCTTGGAACTTGAGAACATTTTCACTTGTTACGTGACAATTGCTGTCGACTTTATTCTTGTAACATCAAGTCATAATGAAAATTATTTTATCAGCTTGAAGTTTGACAATGATTAGTCGGAGTGTAAGACCAACAAAAACTGGAAATGTGATGATCAGAAGTATGTAGTTTTCCAGGCACATCTGGCACACTTCTATTTCATGTAACTTTTTGAACTTGGTGCAATGCAGTTCCTATGTGGAGCTCTTGATGTATGAAAGACATACTACTTTTTTTTTTTCCTTTTATCTTGAAATAATAATTTAAAAAAACTTTGCAAAGAATATTGTCTTTTTTACAAATGGGATGCTAAACCAGAGATCACTCACCTAATCTGTCATGGTAGATTTGGGAAGCCAAGAGAAGCCTGAGTCAGCCAGGTCTCTGAGGTCCCAAACTGTACTTAGTTTCCTAATTTCATGCTGAGCTCAATAGGAAATTAGTTGCCTAAATAATTGTTCCTAATTTTTTTTGTATAAACTCCAGACTTTTTAACAATCACATTCTAGATAATGGAAGAATCACAAAAACATCCTTTTATATGAACATGTAAAACCATCTGCAGATAGCCTGCTCCTAATTATTTGGATAGTGGTAACACTACCAGACAACAAATCCTCTACTGCAATCCCAGTTGAAATAACCCACCTCTCCCAACCAGTGCACATGGACTGTTCAAAAGAAAGAAGTATATATCTGAGGGACAATTTTCATGCCTCGCTTGGGTATGCTACATTTCTCGGTAGGTATCTGAAGGTGAAGTCCTTACATGTAATAGGTAATAGGTGGAAACTAATAGAAAGAAACAGAAAGAGACAGAACAATAGAAGGAGACAAGTTTCTTTAAGTAACTGGGAAGAGAAGGGTCAAGGGAGGAAACATGTTTTTGTCTTGAAGTTGGTTTAAAGCAGTTTTTAAAATGTTTTATGCTTTAATAATATGGCTGGGGGAGTGGGGAGTTTTTGCCTAGAATAAAACTGGAAGAATGATTCACTGCATGTCTGCAACTGTTCCTTGATCCCAGTTAAGTTTGACACCACTAACACCTATGAGTCAGCGGAGGCTCCTTGGGATGGGCTTTGCCTGCTCTGTTTTGAGCCTGTTAGAGTAGGATCTTTACCCAAGGCTGGAACTTGGCTTCCAGCATTGCCTGTGTCAGTTTTTCCTACCCACTACCAAATACCACCAGCCTCCACTAAGAGCAGGGATCTATTGCTATATCCCATGATCTCTGCGATACAGCTGTAATACTCTATACTGTTTATGTCCAGGACCTCAACACTATTTATCATGCCTCTGTAGCCAGGATAACAGATGTTTCAATAGGGACTTTGTGACACAATGATGAAGATGAACATTTAGGACAACATAGCCTAAAAAAGGACAGCTGTCATAAACAGCAGCCAAACCATGGGAAGGATTTTCATGTCATGCTTGAGGATCCCTTACTCTCCTTGAATTTTCATGTACTCTGTGCTTAGGTTTAGAAAACAACTCTGCTTCTAAAAAGATATGATGTAATTTTGGGATTTGACAAAATAGAAAATAAAGGAGCTTTTCCATATATGATGCCATGTTTTTCACATCTTACAATATGCCTTTGTCTTGTTCGGTTCCAGGATTGCTCAGCCCCTGAGCTGCTTCAGCTTTCTTTCTTGACTTGGCCTACAAATCCCTAGAAAACTGTTACAACATTTAAGTTTTTGGATAATGAACAGGCTTCTATCTTCTGGAGCCATTTTCCAAAAAATGTGATGAACAAACGGTAATGGAAATACTTGGAAGCACATTTGATTGATGTGTTCACTACGTTTATCCAGAATTAGAATATTTTACAGTAGTTCTTATGATTTCATTTAGTTCTATACCTAAACCTAGTTGTTGGGTGGGTTTTTTTGGGGAGTGTGTGTGTCTGTGTGTGAAGTGGTGTTGTTAACGACCATCTTACTGAACAGTCTTCTCTATACTACACTAGGATGTACGGCTGGCTGTTAAGCAAAACCAAGTAATTTCTGAGACCCATTTTTTTTTTCCAGATTCAAGTATCAGCCACCACCTCCCATCAAACATATTTTATATACACAGCACATGGAATCCTTCTTTAAAGATAAAGATTAGTGAAGAATATTAACAAATAATTCAATAAATGTGGACGCAAGATCAGTTTAAGCTATTTGGCAGTAGTCACAGCAAGTCAGCAACAGGTCTGGAACAGAAGATAGTTTTTTTTATGTGTATTATTAAAGCAAGTGTAGATGTATCTTCCAGATTTCACTTCAAAGTATTCATTGCAATGTGAATGTCTGGACAGTGTTAATGGATAGTCCAGATAAGAAAAACAAGTTTTCAAATAAATCCCCTGGCTGTAGTGCTTGCTCTGCACGTATTGATTGCAACAAATTGACACTTAAACTAAGACCAGCTTTGGGAATACAGAGTAAGGTGGTTGGGAGGCATTTGGCAGATGCTTAAACAACTCTGCAAAACTCTTCAGAGGGAAGATTATCTGCTATATTTTTCACTTTGCAAAAGGTGATGAGTAGTTTTCCATGTCAATCAGTCTGAGTAAGCAATCTCCACCGTGATATCACCTGAAAAAGCAATGATTAAGGGGTTAGTTAACATCCATGTCAATCATACAATATATAAACAGCAATCATCACTGCTACTGGTGATCACAGGTTTCTGGTATAGAGGAATGGTTTTGTTTCTCATCTCTTAGCTTTGGAATGAATTACTACAATATACTTCACTTACACCTGATGCTTTTCCTGAAGTGGAAAGCAGCATAGGATGCAGGTCACAGCTTGGTACCCAAAGCTACATCTTTCCATGGTACATCACACCCATATGCTGGAAACTGAAACACTCATCTGTTGAAAGCTGAGTAGAGTTTTGTAATATTGGGGTTTGTTCATAAAGCCTTTAATGGGGTTGTAATTATTTATCTTGGTCTCTGTCTCTTCCTGTGGCATGCGGTTTAAACTCACGGTCAGAGCTGGATTCTTGTTCACTGATAGATGATACAGTTTTCTTTTGGAGACAGGGAAAAATATCCACTGGTATTTGGCTTTCTGGCTTTCCTGAAGTAATTCTGTTGCATCTGACTTCAGGCTGTGCACTAATTTTTTAACTGCTGTTTCTTTGATTTATTATTGACTGGTCAAAACCAAAGTTTCTAGAATGGATTATTTATTTTTTAAAACAGTTTCAGCACAAAGAAGTGTGGTTTTGAAATGCGTATGTAAAAGCTTTATATTTGCCTTTGTTTCTTTTAAGTGGCTTGAAAATTTGCAATCTCAAAGACTGACATTGAGCACATCCTGCCTGAGCTTACAATGCCCTTGAACTTCCATCATGTCTTCAAAAACGAGGGAAAAAGTACATCAGTTCCTACAGTCATGCTCCAATATGAGTCATTCAATAACTCAAACATATTTATTTTTTTTAAATGACAAATATATTTTTATTTTAAAAATACGTACAGGAACCGTTCCCATCTTGTCTGCCTACCACTTGTAGATGTAACACTCTCAGCTTAAATTGTCTTTACAAGCCCCCAGAATTCTAACTATAAAATGTTATATCTTTACCATAGCATGGCCTTACGAGAAAAACTGAGGTCAAATTAAAAAAAAAAAAAAAAGCAACAGTTTCTGCACTGTAGTCTGGGGATTTTTAGAGTTCTTTAACCCTGCCCACCCATCTTTCTACTCCTCTAGAGCTTTGAGAGTAAAAGATTGGAGCACACTGAGCTATTACCTTGGGGTAAGGTCCTTTGACCTTTAAGGTAACTTTGCCAGTGTTGTAATTACTATTCTTCAAGGTTGCACTATGTGGTGATTTATTTGCAGGAAGTTTTGGATGCCTCCATGTTAAAATATTGGTTTTGTTACAACAAAAGACCTCATATGATTGTTAAATTTGCAGAGAAAAAAGATTTAACAAACTGGTTTGTTTTCAAAGAGTATGTAAAAATAAAGTTAAAATATTATCAAAGGGCTATTTGGGAGGAATCTAAAAATACTTCTTCCAAGAAAAATACTTTTCGAAGCTGATGGCAAGGTCAACATTTGAAGTTTTTATTCTTTAGCTTTCTTAACAAAGTCTTTTCAGTACAAACAAAGATACCCTATCATTAGCCATCCACTCGGACAGTCCTGCTGGATTTTCTCTCATAACTTTGAAGAGTAGTCATAAGTCTTCGTGAAGGAAGGCAAAATTTTAATATGCCCAAAATGATATAAGTGAGCTGGAGGTGAAACATTTATTCCATTAGAGGGTCCTGTATTTTAAAAGTAAATGGCCTTTTAAATGATGCACAAGAATATCCCTCCAGACTGGTCTTGTGAAATGTAGTGGCTTTGTCTCTGTTGTGGTTTGAGTTGGAGGCTTTTTGGTAAATAATAGGTGTTTTTAGTTCTTATCCAATTATTCCTTTAGATGCAGTCTAATATCTGTCTAGGTTTCCCTTAGGAGCAATAATATTATTACAGTAAGTGCTCTATCTTCAGTGCAGAAGAAAGAAAGGGATTTTAGGAAAGGACATTCAGCTACACCTAACTTTTGTTGTCAGCTAATCTACAACTATTTTTCCCTTCACAGTGGGCCAGCAAAAAAACTTGTATTTCGTCAGTCAGTAAATCTCCTGTTAATTCTGTTGGCAGGTACAGTCCTTGAAGGCATCTCCAGAGGGCTGAGGGCATGCACATCATTGCCAGCCCTTTGTGGCCAGGGTACAGGCCAGCAGAGGAGAGGAAAAAGCAGTCCTTCACGGGGTCATTAGAAAGTGCATGTTGTCAGGGCTGCTCAGCACCTCCCTTTTCCTTCAGAATGGTGTGTTAATGAAATAGTTGCGGTACTGGCAGGATGGGCGCTTTCTGCAAGGACCAGTGTCATTCTTCATATCAGTATGGACTTTCTCCACCTAGGTCTTTTAAAAGGATGCTAACAACCCAAAAGTTTTATTTCAAATTTGTAAAGAACTATCTGTAGCCACAGCACAAAGCTGCATAAATATTGCTGTTGTACTGAAGGATTTAAGTGCTCGTTAAAAAATATAACTGCTTATTTTAAACACAAGGACAAAGATTCAGAGAAAGCCTAAGCATAAGCCTGAAGGTGCTGATAAGTAGTTCTTGATTTCTTGCCTGCCTGGGGATGACTGATCTACCCTGGCCAGGAAAATTAAGGCTAGAATTTATTGCCTTGTATTGTACAGTATGGCAATTTGCGTCTGGAAACTTCTTAGGTCGTTGGAGGAAGTGAAAAATAAATGTGAGGAGAATGCTTGGTCTCCCTAATTATATACCCAGGTGCTTTACTTAGTTCAGAGGTGGGTGAAGACTCCACTTCAGCTAGAGCAAAATACTTCCATATTAAATTATTGGTTATGAATTCAGAATGTAAATTTACATCAGCCACTGAAGTTATGTTTGAAGAAATCGTTTAGGTTTAAAATTATAATTTGCCTGCCTTTTCCACATCTCTGTTCTTTATACTCCTGGGATTTATACTGTGTTCTTTTTTGTTTGTTTATTTGTTTGTTTTTTAAGTTATTAATCAATTTTGATTGTTTGAATAATTAGCTAATAGCAGCTTTTACAGATTTGAATTAGGCAATACTCTCAGTTGATTAAGGAAAATCTATACAGGTGCTGAGAAGCAGAACAGTTAATGCTTGTGTATCAACCTCAGTATTATTTTTTCTGTAACTGCTATTATCATTAAAGAAGTAAATTTCTTTCTCCAGTCTAAGCCACAAACTTTTCTGCCTCACTGCATCAGAAATTGGAGTATTTGCCACAAAAAGTTGAAATCTCAGTTCTAGAGGATGTTGCTCAGTCTAAATGGCAGTGAAAACAAGTCAAGTAAATTGAAGCTATTTCCCTCTGTGGTCTGAAGGTGATCAACTCTGATGACTGCATTTGTGTGTGATATTTTTAAAATGTCATTTGAAGTTAGAGGACCTGGCTTTTTACTGATATTTCCAAAAATGTAGCTGGTGCTATTCAAAGTTGTTTCCAGGATGGTAGTATTAGTAAGATACTCTAATAAGAGACCATAAATTACTCTTAATTTTACAATATAGATCTCTCTACATATATGGCTGACCATGCCACGTCTGCAGATTTCATCTTTTGAAGATGCCTCTTCATTCTTCTATGTGTCAAAAATATGGGTTCCCTTTGATAATAGATCAGTATTTCATTCCTAAATTCACTTCAAGATCAGAAAGCTTAGTTTCAAAAGGAAAATGGCAAATGTTGCAAAATACTGATGAACATATCGAAAAAGTCTTCAACTCTTCAGATTTTCTGGAATTAATTTGCCATCTCCTCTGTTCTTCTTACTACCTCTTTACACACACTTAGGGGAAACAGTGAAGGGGACCAAGGAGCAGGAATCGATAGCCCAGACTTTGGAAGCCTCTGCAGATCACACAGCAAGGGTGACAGAGACCAACATTTCAGTACCCATACACCCTTGGAGTCAGGAAGAGGAAGGTGCTTCCCAGGATCCTGAGCTCTAGGAACTTTTGATGCATACCAGAACCAGAGGCTCCTTGGGATGCCTGAGATGGAGAGCGACCCGGGAGAAGGGGGGCATTGATACCACAGACCCACCAAAGTGATGATAACATGTCTGAGCTGGGCACACAGAGCAGGCAAAGGGGAAAGATAGTTGCTGTCCTTCATCTCCTCAGGTCTGGCTGGAGAGTGGATGGAGCCAGGCTCTCTGAGGTGCCATGGGGAAGGCCAGAAGGCAAGAGCTGGGATTTGCAGCAAGGGAAATGCTGGTTGGACATAAGAGGAAAAAAATGCACTGGGGGAGTGGATCAGCACTTGGAGAGGGAGAGCTCCATCCTTGGAGATGGATTCTTTGGAGAAGCTCAAGACACAGCTGGGCACGGTCCTGAGCAACCTAACTTCTCTTTGGAGATAGCCCTGCATTGAGCAGCGTCAGACTTGGGGGCCACCAGCAGTCACTTCCAGCCTCAGCTATCCCATGGGTCAATGACTGTCATGTAAGATATCCAGATGTGTGAAGACTGAATAAAATATTCTCACACCCTTCAGAGGGATAAGGTGAAAGAAGATAAATGGCTCCAGAAGAAGGTTTAGAATAGAAACCTTGTTCAAATTCACAGGTTATAGAAAAGACTCTGTAAAGTTCTCTCATGGATGCACTTTTTGCAATATACAATGAGAAATCAGTTGTTTTCTGAAAGGACTTAGTTCAAACCCTTCAGTCAGCAGCAAGCATGACAATAGCCAGCATTAAGCAGCTGAAAGCTTTGGCTATCTAGGCATTACAGATTCTGGAAGCTAACTCTTCTTCCAATTGCTTATGGTATTGCGGGTTTCATTTTCATTTCAGAGAAAGTTCTTGCTAGAAAACATTCACCATGTCTGTAACAATGATATTATAATAAGTTTAAATGAGTGCAATTTTCTAAAATCCTCAAAAATGTTCTACCATTTTTTTTCTGTGCAAACTTTTACCCTGAGGAAAAGCTAATTGTAGTGAGACAGGAGGAAGTAAAGACATTCATAAGTCAAGTGATGAACTTCTCAAATCTGAAAATACTCTGAAAAAACGACAGGTAAATCCCTTTCTAAACTGTCGTATAAACAAAACGACCTCAGTCTTTAAATCTCACTTTAACATAAGGTTTTATGAACTTGAATTGAGGCTTTCTACTCCTCTGCTAGACACACAAACATAAATTATCAGTTTTCTGAAGTTGAAGTCCCACCTAGAAAGGAAGATTGTGTTTGGTAAAATGACAATTTAAATGCAAATTAAAAATCTGACTTTATGAAGGAGTCCATGAGTAATGATTTTTTATACTGCTTAGGTTTAAAATTCCTCAGTAACAGTGGTTAAAATGTTTTAAGTGCTAAATTACAAGTTAGCTTCCCAAACTAATTCAAGTGGATGGTACAGTAGATTGCAAACCGAAGTTTGCATCTTTTCCTTGAGAGACTGGTCCAAAGCCAGTTGAAGCTATAACTGGAATCTTTTCAGAGAATTAACTTTGGCCTTTGGAAAATAAACAGTATGTAAGTGCTTATGTCTTTTTAATCCCCTTTTGTTCCCATGCAGGATATGCAAAGAAAGAGGAAACCAATGAGTGGGTACAAGCTTCTGAGTGTTGGGTCTGAGGTGGTGCAGTGACATGCTAAATATCCCATTTCAGTGCTGTGGCAAACAGTCCACACAATCTGTAGACAAGCACTGACAGCCACCTTTGTTACTGAATGCACAGTCCACCATTTCAGGCCACAGGTCTTACAGGGGCACTGGGTCATCCTCTACAGGAGCAAAAGTCCTTGGATTTGTCCCAAGGTTCCTGAAACCCCCTTATCCCCTTGATTAACATACCTGCAGGAGAGACACATCTGTGATGTGCCCAGTGTTTAGCTGCTGTTACTGATAGCTCTAGGTGTCCACGTACTGAGTCTGAGCTCTTTGCTTGGCCTGATCCCACTGCTAAGCCTGATATCAGTATTTCAAAGTACATAAAATATACTCTTACAAGCATGAGATTCTTAGCTGCATCTCATTCATCAACCTTGCAATGTGCTTTGAAGTCAAAAGGCTACATGAAACTAAAAGATATTTTCGGTGCTCACCTGTCTCATAGGTACTGGTATCATACGGCAATCCGGCAGTTTCACATTTCTTTCCTTTTTGCATCAATGCAAATCAATTTTACACAGGCAAAACCCAAAAGCATAAAGGGAAGCAGAACAGAAGCTCTGGAGAAGCCAGCTTATTCATCCTGCTGCTGCTGGAACCAGGGAGGAGAGGCAGAAGTGGGATCTGTCACTATTGGGAGGCATCATCCCATTACCACCGTCCACAGCCCAAGCACTGCAACCCTCATCCCCTGCTCAGCCCTTTGTATTTACACAGCATTTGTATTTACACAGCATGGAGCAGGGTTGTGTGTTCTTTAGGTGCCAGGGGCTGAACTTGGTGAAATGAAGAATTTGTGTTGTCTCCTGCCAAAACTGCTGCATCCACTAATTACTACAGCCCCATAGTGTTTAAAAATGCACTAAATTTGTAAGTGTTTTTGCAGGGCTGAGGCTACCAGATCCCAAGCATTTCATTAAAAAAAAAAAAAAGAAAAAGAAAAAGAAAAAAAAAGGGGGAAAGAAATTGTGTTCTACAATGCTGGACATCTGCATCCTATAATGGCAAAAAAGCAAGTTTAAAACTGTGCTCCTGTCTGCTCTAGTTCCAAGTAATGATGCACAGACCTGTAACAATGAGAGTGTTTCCCAACAGATTTCTGGGGATTTAGATGAAGTTCAGTGGCAGACTTGGCGATAGATGCTCTGACGTAGTTGAATAATTGATGAAAATGTCTGCTGTGAAACGATTAGCTAGGCACCAAAACACACCGCCCGATAGTGCTTCTTTCATTAGAAACACTTGAACAGTCAAAGCCTGAGCCCTCCCTGCCGCGCGGTGCTGAGCTAATTGCTGCTTGCCTTGCATGACAAACTTCTCCCCTCTTAATGCAAAACTGCTGATTTGGCTCCTTTTCCCCACTTCGTTCTTAAGTTTAAACCAAGGACTGGGTACAATTCTTTCAAATTCCCCAGTGTGCACACTCACTTTAAGCAAGATTTTGGTATAGTACCAGCTGATTTTTATGCATAATCTCCAGATATTAAATGCGAGTCCTAGCTTATTCTGAGATCTTCTGCTACCACAGTTAACATTTTATTGTAGGAAGCCTGAGCCTAGTACCTTAGATGCAATGCAATGGATGGTTATGCCCCAGCCCCCAGACTTACCCACACCCCTAAAAAGCCCAGACCTTTACAGACCAATGCTTGTGGGTAGACCTGGACAAAAACTGTCTGAGTGTACAGCAACATACACTATGAAAAATATGTAGCTTACAGGGTGAAACTATAATTATGTTGCTTCAAACAATTATTTTCTACCTTAGCTGCTGGAGAAGTAAAGGTGCTAAAACTAGCTACAGCCTAGTTTTGCCTAATATAAGGGGTTAAGGCACGGGACAGACGCAAGGCTAATGTGGAAAAGTGGGGCTGTAACTTTACTGGGACTGGAAAGCTGGCCATAACCAATATGCTCTCTGGGCAAATGCCTCTTGTGAATTTCCTGTCCTTGGATAAAACACCCAATCTAGATTAAAAGCTCCTCCCTGCTTCAGAATGCCTGCCTGTTAGCCCGCAGAGGTTAGGCTGGGTGTCAGGACCTACTCCCAGCTGCTCATGCTGCTTGAGAGAGCCATGTGGCAAATGCCCTGCTGCTGCAGGGCAGGACCCAGACCTTGCCGTGCAATGACAGCTCCCTGGCAGTGCTTCCTTGCTTAAATATCAGCTACCTGTCAGTCATAGCCTTTGGAGCTGGCTTTCCAGGAAGATAAAATTGCTCTATGCACAAAAGAAAAATCTACAATCATCGACACTGGGCACACAGACAGAGGAATGCTGTCTGGGCAAAATACAAAAGGCAGCAATAAAACATTCTGCTGCTGTGAGCTGTTCCCATCCAGCTTCATGGAAACCAGCCTAGAGCCGGAGAAGCCTGTCTGTGAAGAAGGTGGAAAATTTCACAAAGTGAGAAAAGCTTGAATCTATGCAAAGAATCTGGGTTCCCCCTCCCAAGCACCATGATAGGCGATAGCCCTGCCCATGGCGTGGGGCCTCACCTTGTCCCACTGGTGGGGACCATGGGGTGTCTTGCAGCATCTTCACCACCCCACTACACTCAGGCAAGCCTAGTGAAAGCAAACTCCCTCCGGGAAACTTTGTCCCTGTTGGCATGTAGGAGTGTCCAACCATGAGCTGCAAAGAAACAATCGCACATCTGCTGGCAAACTCACACACTTCAATTTTGGGGGGTTTAAGCCAGTCTCATTGTACGTGGGAGCATTTTTTTTAACGCTTGAATGCTTGGGGCTGGCAAAACAGCCTCAGTGGATGATATTTGGTGCTTCATATATTTTCCATGCAAGGTGAGCCAACAAGCCCAAGGTGGCTGGGGCTGGCCAAGCCCTCCTCCCTGTCGTGCAGACTCCTGATGTGCCAAGGAAGCCCCACGAGTGGCTGCATGAAGGTGGGAAGGCAGCTGGGGGAGAAGAAACCTTGGCTGCTAATTTCACCACTCTTCAAATGGCTCCTAACATCCAGGAGGAGAAACTACATAGGAAACCTCTCCCTGCATCTGCAGCCTGGCTAACAGGAGACCTTTCTACTCCAGCCCAGCACATGATGGTCCTTTATTTGGATGCAGCTTCTCTCCCACCCCCTCACCAACAGTTATGAAAACCCCCAAATTTGTCCCAGAAGCAGTGTACCTGACTGCATGGAAAAGGACAACTGTCTGCTGTGGAAAGAGCCCTAGACTGGGCTGTGGTTACTGACCCTGTCTGCGGCTGAGGGCTCTGCCGATGGAGGAGCCTACGTCCAGCCCTCGGCGATGCTCCTGCCTTCCAGAGGTGGCTGGCTGATGTTGCTGATGTCTTTGGCTGCCCCAAGTGTCCCTCGTTCAAGGCCCTGCACAGAATTCTCTCCTCTGCCAAGAGGTTGAGAAGAAAAAAAAAAGAAAAAAAAAAAAAAAAGAAGAAAAAAAAAGAAGGAAAAAAAGAAAAAGAATTAGACTTACATTTTTAAAAAAGGTTTGGAAAATATGTAGCTTAAAATCAACCCCCATTTAAAAAAATTAGTTCAAGATGTTGTCACTTCCCGAGCCAGGAGACATTGGGAGCACAATGCAGGAAGCCTGTCCAGCCCCTGCACTCCCGTCAGATGGGGACAAGTTATGGTAGCGTGGGTGAGATAAAGAATGGTTTTGAGCACCCAGACAAAATTTTCCTTTGACTCTGTGCAGTGTACGTGTCACCCAGTCTGTGACCTGCACTGACCAGGGGGATGGAAAAGAGGTTCACAGACCTTTTTCAGTTATACCTCTATGGACTCACTTGTTTTGGACAAATAACAAGCAGCAGTATGCACCCATGCTGCGGTCAAGCCTACTTCTGCCATATTGCCATCGGGATGTGGCTTAAAGAGGGCTGCTACAGATGTCCTGCACCCCCTCCCAGCCCACCCTCAGCTCAGGGCTGGGCATGCTCCAGGCCAGTCCCCAGTGCACCAGCCACGAGTGACACCCTGCAGTAGCATTACACCTGCCTGCGTGGCAAATCGAGTGCTGCAAAAGAGCTGTCAGTGTTTGAGGCTCCTGTCAGCGTCTGAATTACAAAGAATGGCTGAAAAAGTCGGTGTAGAAACACAGCAGCACAGTGCAAAGAGGAGATCAAACCGTAAAACTGTCGGGTAAAGATGCATCAGGATGCTGACGCCAAGTAATGCAAAAGGACAGTGAGCCAGCCATGGGAGACATAGGAGTAATTAAATCTTTCAAGTGAGCAAGAATACTGCTCCGTGTGTGTTTGTTAGGGTGTAATACACTCGCTTAGAGCGCTAAGGCATAAGGATGCCTATTTGTTATCTGCTACTCTGTCACCACAGTATCTGTCTTCCAGCATGACCGTGCAATTGCATTCCCAGTTTATTTTAGAAGGGGTGGACAGAAGGAATACCTTTTTTCCTGTACCACTTCAGGAACAGATCCAAATCTCTTTAAAGTCAATGGACATATTTCCAGTGCCACCTTTTGTTAGGTTTCAGCACATATCCTGATGGCAGTGGAACAAACCACCATTATTATATAGGCAGATAAACCTCCTATCACCTTTAATAAACAGTAAGTTTCAGTGTGAGTGAGACAAAACTCATATCTGGGAGTCAATATATTGCTTACTAACTCTCTGGCAACGCTGGAAGGTTTGTGCTTTTGGAAGACTCCCTTGAACTTGACATCCTGAAGAGAGGAAAAATGTAACTGGGATCTTCAGTGTGTGTCACTTCCAAGGGAATCTTTCTTCTCGCTTCTTTCTTTCCTTGTTCCTTATTTCCATAGCCTGTCCAACCTCCCCTGTCTTTCTTTTATCCTAAGGTTTTTATTTCAGTGAGCCAATGCTCAGTGTGTAAAATATGGACTCCAAGGTGAATTTTTTGGTAACATGGTTTTAAGGCAACTAAAATTTGAACTTTCTCCATTTTTTAGCATTGCAGATGTTTTCAGTGTCTTGTAAGTTAAAATATATGCTATTGCAGTGTGAAATAAAGGCTTATAAGACACAGTACAAGTTCCATTCTCAACAGATATTTTAGCAGACAGAACCATCTGTTCATTAACATAAGGAATTGTATAATTTAATAAGAAATTGTGATTGTCTGTATCTGTAAATAGAACTTAGAATTGTTTATTTTCAATATGATCTGTGTACATTTCTGAAGAATAACAAAAATGTAGTTTAAAAGGCCTAAAATATATTCTAAAATAATTTTCAGATAGAGAATATTATAGCATTAAAGCTTGATGTCCCAGGATCCTCTGTGGAAATGACTGTCTCCTACTTTCAGTGCTATCAAAGTCTTGACTCTAATTTTAGAAAGTGAACGTCAGAAGTTAGGTTTCAAGTGAATTTACTGCCATTTTAAATATTAATCTTTTGGGTTTTTTTCAGGGGTGAACATTTAACAAACCACAGTCTTTGATATTATCTTAGAAATGCTTAATATGAATTTAAGAAACTGAATTTTAAGAAAGTTGAATGTCCTCTCTTTGGTTTCACTTAATTTTTTTAAAAGATTGCTGCCTGTAAACTAAACTTAAGATCCATACTTATACACTCACAAGGTTTAATTTCATCAAGTGATTCGAACAGACAGATATTTTCCCCTTTCACTTAAAGACAATACACTGTAAATTAGTAAATACACGATATATTCCTCCTCAGATTCTGGTAGAAGAGAAAACAGTCGTTTTCTCATTGAAGTAAAAAAAGTTCCATTTTATCCTCAGCTGCAAGAGTATTTGATCTATATTTAAGTAAATGAAAAGCCTGGCTACAGACTAAAAGTTTGAATTTCAGATCAGGTAATAATGATAATAATACCCCAAGAAATCAGTTATATGATAAAAGAGGATGAAAAAAAAAAAAGATCTAGAAAATTAATCACTACACAGTGTAAAATTTCTAGCACTATCCGAAGGGAAAATTATAACACCTCCTGTTAAAATACACAGTATGAGACAATAATACTCGCACAAAAAAATTATGAGTTTGAGTGCCTAAATCTGGGAACTTTGGATGATCTCCTTCAACAATATTGAAAAAGACAAGCTTCATGTAGTCCAAGACAGGTGTTAACAAAGTTACCTGTGTTGCAGATAGGTGAAAAGATTATTGTTTAGTCAACAAAGGTTATAAATAGGCATTTTGAGAGACTGATTTGTCTCCTAAAGCAGATCTCTCACTCAGGTCACACAGCTCACTCCATAAAGTACCTGTTTTGCCTCTAAGGGGAACGTAGATTTCTCAGCCAGGTGTAGAGCTTCCCATACTGGTGTCCAAGGTTGAGTACAATGAATCCCACCAAAACTGTCCAGATTGCACATGTAGCTTTGAAAATATCAGAGTGATTTTTAATTAAGAAGCCTAAATCTATGACTTTTTTGTTGTTTTTTTACAAATACTGAGCTTAAAAATTCCTGCTTAACTGAAAGACTTTGTTTATTTCCATTAGAGAGCTATGAAATGAGTCATGAAGTCTTTGACCTAAATGCCTGTTTGCTTGCATAGGTTTTCTGCAGAAGGCAGAACTAAACATTATTACGCTTTAGGTTATTTTTCAACATATGTACTACTTTCCAAATTAAGTATAAAAAAGAATTTCTACCCAGTTATATATGTCTGCTACCTGTGGCTGCTTTGCCCTCTCTTTCATAGGCACATCTGCGCTGTGCATTTCTTTCATGGAAATAGAAATGTCCTATCCAAAGTTTCTTCCTAAATTGAAAATTCAAGCAAAAAAGGTCAGAAAAGGAGAGGTTAAGCATAATTTCTAACACTACAAATTCATTCAGGCCATAAATAGCAGGGTGATTTGGTTTCCTAATGCTTACCATGACTTTGAAACTAGTAGTAAGGAGTCTCCAATGCTGGACAGTTGAAGGTTATTAAAGGGTTGTGAATATCAACCAGAACTTAGATGTTAACAATGGGGATATAAAACAGGCCAAATCTGGGCTGGCTCTGAAGAAGTAAGGGTAGGAGCAAGACTTGCTGAGTTTATGCCAGAGAAATTCTCGTTTGAAGAAATCATTCCACAAAATCCACTGTACCTTGTCTGTGTGCCAGCAGCTTTCACAAAGGCAAGGCATTGCAGTGGGACATTTTCCTGCTCGCCCCATGCAGTTTGGTGCTGAGCACCGAGTAAGAGCAAACATGCCACATTTCAGACCTCCAGTTCAGGCTGAGATCTTGCATGCTGGGTGCCACAATTGAAAAAAAAATGGACAGTTCTTGCCCAGGAGAACAAAACTTGCTCTGGAATTAGCTTGATGACCACCTTGGGTTAACCCTTGGGCTTACTTTGAAGGTGCCCATTCACAGTCCTCTGGTTAGGGTTTGGGTCTTGTTTTGAGTTCATTCACTGTGAACAGACATGTAGCTCAGTATTATGATGTCCTAGTGTTAGTACAGCATTATGCACTGGATTTTTCAATAGGTTATCTCAGTTTTGCTGTTCTGGTTCACGTGTTTCCTTGGCATCCTTACAGATGTCTCTGTGGCCTAAGCTTGGGTCTTGTCAAGGTATTTGATCCAAGTGAAGAACTGGTTATCCAAATTATTAACAGAGGATGCCACAAACTACATTGTATGGAAGCCTCAAGCAACAAGGACCTCTTGGACTCACACGTGTGCCTGTATGTGCACTGCAACTTGGGAGGCCAAACATTACCTTTTGTGTTTGTTGGGTTGGGACTACCTTTTGTTGTGCTCCAGGTGCACCGAGATTAGACCCATGGGGTCTGTGCACCAAACAGGACACCCAGGCAACGTCATGGAACCCACGAGTGATGCTGATGAGCACAAGTAAAGAAAATCCAATTTGTGCAGAGCACCAGTTTGCACAGCTCCCAAGTCCTGACCTTATGAAATGCACTTACTGGCAGAAGGCTGCTGTTTGCTTCCGCTTTCTTTTTCGCTGGAGCCATGTCTTTAATCGCAGCGAGTGCCACCCCTGCGCGGTCTGGCATGCACTCGTTAGGGGATGCTGAGCTCCCGGCAGCCTCCTGCCAGGAGTTCATTAATTACAAGAACAGAAGTGCCGCCTGTGTGCTGTGCCAGCGTGTGGCTTCCAGGTCTTTGATGGCGTGTGTTTATGCAACTGCAGACAGTGCTGGCGTCTGCTATGCCTTGCAGGGTGACAAGGAAATGACAGTAAATTCAAGGGTGTGCTCGTCCACCGCTTACGTGAAAACATCCTGCTTTCCTCACACCAGAGAGGGGCCAATGCCAGCACTCAGTGCTATGAGGTCACTTCACCAGTGTCATGTCACGCGTCCCCTGGGGTAGTTGCAAGGACAGCTCAGCCAAGTTGAGGGGATTCACAGTTTGTTTCAGAGGTAGTTGACCAACATGCCACTGCTGAGGTCAGTGAAAACGGAGATAAAACAGCCATACTGTGTAACGCTCTAACGTGGCTCTCAGAGCTCCCCAGACTCCCCAGCCCCAAATGGGTTGTTTGCCTGGATTTCACGGATAGCAAATGGTAGGTAAGAGTCAGTGGGTCATTCGGCACCAGCCAGTGTAGCTCCACTGGATGCTGTGAACTGACACTGGTTTGCACCATGCAAGGGTCTGGCGCACGGTCGTTTGGGCCTCCTGATTGCTGTGAGTCATCCACATTCCAACTGAAAAGTAAACCCATTTTAAGACAGTTTAAAAATGTAAAATTAGTGCTTAGTTTCTTGACTGCTAGCATCAAACCCGGCCAAGGCAGCTATCTGTAATTTTAGAATGTCTCAAGAAGATTTATAGATCTCATGAAAACATTCTTTTCCATCTCCCTGGTGATGATTAAGCCTTCCACTTGCTTTTAAACTTCAGTCCATCTTTAGATCCTGTGGAAACAACACTAAAGCTAAACACAGAATAAGAATGAGCTCACACCATCTGCAAAGACTTCTCTCCTGCAGATGCTGTGCTTAACTTAGGAAAACCCCTACCAGGGCAGCAGGAGTCCAAATGAACAGCTTTCTGTAATAAATGTATTTTAAGGGTGTATACAGTGATACAGAGCATCATACTTGCTGATATCCTTGCCAGAATTTGCTACAAAGGAGCATCAAAATAGAAATGAGCTTCATGAGTAGATGTCAACCTTTTTTATTGTTAGACCGAAACAAACTTTATAGGAAAAGAAAAACAGAGGAATAAGGTTGGAAAAACTTAATCTAATGATCATAGCAGTGGTGGGAACTTCCAGACATGGTGTTATGATCATTGCATGTAAGACGAACAATCTTCTTAACAATAGTTTCCATGTAAATAACCACAGTAATAATGATCAGTGCTTTCATACTTGGCAATTACATGTTAACCTTGTACGTACATGTGTTACATGCATACATGTACTGTAATATAATACGCTGTTAAGAGTGAAGGGTGAGGTGTTCTCAACTGCCATCTGAAAAGGGATCAAGTATTTTAGTATCATAAAAGGAATGTTTACAATATGCTTGTGAGTGTTTTACAGTACTCAAAAAATGGAAGCAGTGGGATGGAGTAACTGGAAAAACAAAGTGGGAGCTTGGAGCAGAGGCAAGCCATAGGTTGTGTAGGGAAGGAAGGACTTTTGAAGGAAAGTATAAGCTTAAACTTCAGTGGGTGGCAGCTGAGCTCTGCAGCTACTGCATCTAACTTGCAATAAAATGTTGGGATCTATAGAGCCAACAGGCTTGTGCTCTTCCGAGAACTGCATAAATTTAGGACACCAGTTTTTCGTCTTAAAGAGTTTTCCAGTCTTCCAGAAAGATATTTCACAATGGAAAATAAAAAACTGCAATGAACAATGAACAAATAAAGGGCCCAGTTCATTGCCGTATTGGGCCTGGAACTAAAGATATTTGATAGACTCTTTCATGGTGCTTCTTCACGTCCATCTGCAGATTACAGAGCCCTTGAGGCTCCTGCTACTGAGCGTTGCGTTGTCAAGTTTGAATTGTTTGTTGGGATGTCTGCTTTCCTATCGTACTTGCCAGGAAAACATGTGGCTGAAAGCGTGATTGGAAACCAAATACTTTATTTCTGTTATCTGATGCTACGCAATGGGTGAGACTAACTTCTTACTGTCTCTCAATGAAATAAAAAAATGCACTCCCTGGATTAATCTCCCAAGATCTATCTGGTATGAGGAAGATTTGAAAGGCCAACAAATTGTCCTTGGCTCCATACTTGCATAAACTCACAGAAAATTTAGGCTTTGACTTTTCTAAAAAATTAGATAATGCAGTAGTCCAGGTATTCTTCACAGAAGAGTATTACAAGCATTACAAGTACATTACCGTTACAATTAATGAACAAGAGCTGTATTCTTGAAGGCATTCCCAACTCCCTTTTTGTAGCCCAGTTAGCCAATTATGCTACTCCAGCAAACATGGTGATGGAACCAGGTGCTTTTATGCAATAGAGGTCCCCCCAAGTGGAAATTATCCAATGTTATTTGAGTTTACAAGAAGGGCATAAGGGAAGACCCAGGAAACTACAGCCTTTAGGGAAGACCCAGGAAACTACAGCCTTTAGTCCAACCTCAGTACTTGGAAAAATTATGCAGAATGTTATACTGGGTGTTAGTGAAAGACATTTAAAGTAGAATACAGTCATCAGGCACAGCCAACATGGATTCACAAAGGGAAAGTCCCGTTTAACTAATTTAATATTTTTCTACAATAAGGTCACCTGCATACTGGATGAAGGGAAGGTGGTGGGTGTAGTTTGTCTGGATTTTAGTAAGGTTTTTGATACTGTCCCTCACAGCATCCTTCTGGACAAGTTGTCCAGCTGAGAGATGAGCAGGTAGGTGAAGAGCTGGCTGAAGGGCAGGGCTGAAATGGTTGTGGTGAACACGGCTACATCTGGCTGGAGAGCAGTCACCAGCTTCGTACTTCGGGGTTCAGTTACAGGGCCAGGTCTGTTCAATATTTTTATCAATGATCTGGATTGCAGGAGTTGAACGGGCTGTTAGTAAGCCTGCAGACAATACTAAATTGAGAGGTGTTGTTGACTCTGCCAAGGGACAGGAGGCCTTGCAGAGGGATCTGGATAGACTGAACATTGGGCAGTCATCAATGGCACGACATTTAACAAGAACAAATGCTGGATTATGCCTCTGGGATGGGGTAATGCTGGATGCAGGAGTAATTGGGAGAGGAGTGGCTGGAGAGCAGCCCCGCAGAAAGGGGTCTGGGGGTGCTGGTTTCCAGGAGGCTTAGCAGCAGCCAGCAGTGTGCCCGGACAGCCAAGGGGGCAAACCCCACCCTGGGGTGCACCAAACACAGCACAACCAGCCGGCCAAAAGGGGTGATTATCCCGCTGTATTTAGCGCTGGGGTGGCCTCACCTGGAGCACTGTGTGCACTTCTGGGCCCCACCACTTAAAAAGGCTGTGAAGGTCCTTGGCTGCATCCAGAGGAGGGCAACCAAGCTGGTGAAGGGGCTGGGGGGCGTGGTGGCTGAGGGGCAGCTGAGGACACGGGGTTTGTCTAGTTTGGAGGGAAGGAGGCTGAGGGGCGACCTCGCTGCTCTCTACAGCTGCCTGAGGAGGGAGGTGGAGAGGGACGAGCTGAGCTCTGCTCCCTGGAACCCAGTGCCAGGGCGTGTGGGAGCAGCTCAAAGCTGCGTCTGCCAGGGGAGCTTTGGACTTGGCATGAGGGTGGTCAGACCCTGGGACAGGCTTCCCGGAGAGGTGGTCGATGCCCCCCTGTACCTGTCAGTGTTGAAGAGGCATTTATTTGGGCAATGCTCTTAATACCATGCTTTAACTTTTGGTCAGCCCTGAAGCAGTCAGGCATTTGGACCAGGTGATTATAGGTCTCATCCACCTGAACTATTCGATTCTCTTCTCCTGCACTCGTGATGAGTTGAATAACAATGAGACTGCTATTTACCTGAAATGGCAGGGTTTTTCAGCTACAAAACCACTCTCAAGGACACATAACACAATGGATGCAAGTGGAAACAGGATTTTTGTTCTCTGACTGTGTTTCAGGGCTGATGTTCACAAGCATTAACAAAATGCACAAGTGTAGCCAGGAGCAGGCTGATGCAATCCTCGCTTTAGCTTGAAAAATCATCACATGAAGTCTGGCAAAGGAAAGTCAGAGAGCTATAGAAAGGCACGAATGCCCTATGCCTTGTGGAGAGCCGTGTGCTCTTGAGGCTGCCTGGGGAATACCGATTTCTGTCTCGCTCCCATGTCTCTTGTGAGGAGGAGTTAACAGCACAGCTGGTACCCA
The DNA here is from genome assembly GCF_023634085.1 of Falco cherrug. NCBI lineage: Eukaryota > Metazoa > Chordata > Aves > Falconiformes > Falconidae > Falco > Falco cherrug. Next base: position 95,195,704 of record NC_073700.1, on the reverse strand, counting down.
GCACAGTTGCTAGGATCTCCACCTCTCCAGGCAAGTTTTCACACGGAGTTTCTTGCAGTGTCATGAATGACAGGCTGTTTTATCTTCCTGGTGAATGTCCTTCATCCAGGAGCAGCAGGGAATGAACTTGCCGGTCTGTAAACATCATTCCTTCCTAGGATGCTCTTTTGACCACACATCCTTGCTGAAGCCTGACATAGAGAAGACCCCAGACAATGGGACTGCCTGGAGCCAAAAGAAAGGGTGCCAGCTGAACCCAGCCTCCTTCAAATCAGGGGCAGGCACTGTGTCAACCCACAGCTGATACAACAGTCCTGACAATATATATCTGATACTGAAAAAACAGAAAATAAGTATAAAATACTCACCTTTGGCAGAAAGAGGAAAGCAGATAACTGTTGCACAAGACAGCTCTTTCAGGAAAGAGCTCAGAAACAGCAAGAATGTCATTTTCTCTCTTCTTTTGTAGTAAAATTCTTTGACATGTATTTTAGCTTGAAGAAATCCAAATCCCAAAGAATCCCACACCTAGTTTGTAATTAGATTCTCTCTTTGATTTCTAAATTATCTTGTTCTTTTAGCTTTTGACAAGAAAGGACTATATCTAATGTCCTGAATCACTGAGGATGCCAAAGCTTGGATAATATGGCAGCATGAATAGAGGCCAAGCAGCCGCTGTTTCCTGGAGAGTGAGGATGAAGTGCATGGTATTTCCAAAAGCATGGCACGCAGTGATGACAGGTATACTCTTCTGCCTTCAGAAACTTGCTTCGCTGTGCTTCTTGGCCAGGGATGCATGGAAAGCGCTCTTGTGCCTGCCGTGTGCTTCCACTGCACACAGGGAGAGCTGGAAAGTGGCAGGTCCTGATGGGGCAATGAGCCTGGAGCCCTGCCAAGCAGAGGCTGTTTTGCACAAGCGAGAACCCTTGGGGAGATAGTGCCAAGGGCAGAGCAGAGCTGGCCCATGGTACAAAGCGGCAATGGGCGAGAGAGTCTGAGAGAGCCGGGGCACGAGCGGTGCCTCGGGGGTGCGAGAGCAGCAGGCGAGAACCTGGCTGAAAGGGCTCGGAGGAGCCCTGGCAAGGGGCTGTGCTCGGTGCGACAGAGGACAAGAAGCAACCTGCGGGGGCCAGACTGGGGCCCCCCTCCCCGGGAGCCCCGAAAGCTTCCTCCCCCCGGGTGCGGGGCACGAGGGCCACCTTCGTGGAGCACGAGCAGCGGGCACCCAGCCAGAATGGCCCAAAGGAGCCCTGGCCAGGGGCCCTGCGCGGTGCTGCAGAGAAAGGCAAAAAACCCCCGGGGCGGGACGCTTGGTAGCCCACTGCGGGGGAAAAAAAGCCTTCCTCCCCCCAGCTGCGGGGCACGAGAGGCCACCTTCGCGGTGCACGAGCAGCAGGCGGTGACCTGGCCCGAGGGACCCGAGGAGCCCTGACAAGTGGTCGCGCTCAGTGCTGCAGAGGAAGGCGAAAAACCCCCGGGGGCCAGTGCCAATGTGCCCCGGGGGAAAATTCCTTCCTGACCCCAGGCAGCGCTGGCGATCGGCTGTTCCCTGAGCATGTGAGCGGGACCTGCTTCCTCGTCCCGCGGGCTGGGCATGCCTCCCGGGAGATGCCAAGCCTCTCCCTCTGACCTGGAGCCATCGCAGGGGCTTCCAAGAGTGACCAAATGCCCCCGGCCCGAGCTACTCAGGGGGCAAGACTCCTGCTGGCACCTGATGGGACACCAGTGGGTGCTCCAAAGCTCCGGGACCCCTGGCAATACCGCTGCATCTTGTTTCTTACGGCTGTTGCCCCTGGCTCCACGGGGATGAGGACGGCGAGCCCTGCGGCGCTCCTCAAGAAGGCGTTCCCGTGGTGTTGCCTCCGCTGTCCAGCTGAGAAGGCCCGACAGCCTCGGGCACTCCCAGGGGTGGGTGGTTCTTCTCCTCTCCTGAGGGGCTGGTGTCTGTTCCCCGAAGGCTGAAACAACATCTCCACCCATCGGATGGGCTTTGGCCGTGGCCCTGCCGGGAGCTGCCCTTGCAGCGGAGAAGCTCCAGCAGCCTCGTCCAGGCTCCAGGCTCCCTCCCTCAGCCCCCAGGGAATTCCATGATTCCCTCGAGGGCTCCCTCTCGGGTGTCTTCAGGCCGGTGCCAGGCCAGCTCTGGCAGGGGGACCCGGGATGATGCCCCTTTTATACTCCCCCAGGGCACTGTGACAGCGCGTTGCCGGGTGACGGCGCTGTGACATGGGGTAACACGGGGGTGACACATTGCCCCATGCGCAGCCCCACCCCCGCCCAGCACCCTTGGGAGGAAGGGCCCAGGGGGCTGTCCCTGCCCTCGGTGGCCATGCACGGGGCACAGCTGATGGGTGTCCCTGACGCCTCCTCTGCCACTCAGCTCCCGAGGACAAACCCCGGGCTGTTCCTCCTCTCTCAGGCTGTGGCAGGGACCATCCCTGCAGCCCAGAGCCCAGCCCTGTCACCATCCCCTCTCTGCGCCAGAGCTGATGTCCATGAGGCCACACAACAAGGAGGACCAGGGACACAAACTCTTTTGCGAGGGGATGACAGGATGGTGTTGGTAGCTGCAGCCTGGAGCAAAGCCAAAAGCGTAGCCAGAGCTGTAGGCAGGGATGGTCGGTGCCACAGATGCCATGGAAATGGCACAGGCTTAGAAAACCAAGTGAGCAGAGGTTTTGCTGGTGTGGCGGAAAGGCTGGTCATTTTCAGACCTAGAACACTTGGGTCCATGCCCAAAGCACAGCCAGACAACTCTTTCTAACAGCAAGTATAGCCCATTGCTGCTATTGCCGTCACATCTTCTCCCACTGAATCCAAGCTACGCAGCTGGCCGTGGTTATATGGGGTACAAAATATGCTTCATTTGTGGGGTAAAACTTCCACAGTTCATTTGTGACTTCCACCTTTATGAGCGCTGTTTACATACCTTGATTTGTGAGAAGATGTTCAGAGCTTACCTAAACCCCTGGCAAATCTCCTTTTCCTTTACGATTTAGTATTTTGAGTACTGAAGGATTAACACAAGTACTTTGTTCTTGTTTTGTACGTGTGTGCCAGAAGTCATATGTACATTGAGGTTATATAAAAAACCCAAAGGGGGAGTCGGTTTTATACCATATACATTTCTTTGGTTGTCATGATGCCGGAGACGGAAGAAAGGGGGGTTGTTCCCTCTGTGTAAATTTTGCAGAGACAGACGGCATGCATGACTTCCTCATCATTCCTTACCAATGCACAAAATGCCATGTGTTACAACACTTGTTATGGTGAGGTCTTCGTCTGGGAAAGAAGTCCTGGGTTGCTTTGTGTTCTTTTTCAGTAGCTCTTTTCCCGCTTTAGGCTTCCTCCTTGATACCTTTCTTGGGAGCGATGGCAGCCCTTTCAGCCTTTGTCTGGCTTCTTGTAGTTGTCGTCTTCTGTAGGTCCTCCATGCTCCTAATCAACTGCCTTTGTCTTTGCCTGCCTTCATCCCAGATGGAACATACCTTTCTTGAGCCCAAGGAATGAGAAATGTCCATAGTGGTGCAGGTGGGTGCTCCCCAGGGCTTTGCACAATGCTTGTCCTTCCGATACAGATACCTTGCCTGTCACACAAGAATGCGTTTGCCAGGATCACATCTGTGGCTTATAGTCACCCTGTGACTTACTTGTGCCTCCAGGAACATTTGCCTACTCCTGTCTTTTCAAATTGTAGCAGAAACCGACGGCGCTCCACCTGACGTTGTGTTACCTGTTCCTGCCCCGCAGTCCTTCATGCGTGGTGGGTTGATGTAGGGGGTATCTCTTCCGCGCGAGCTTCAGCCGGTAGCGAGGGTGGGGGCTGCAGAACTCTACCGTGAGGTACATCTTGTTCTGGTTTGTGGGTGGCATGAAATGGAGACTAGGATGTGTGCAATAAACGTATCTTTGGAGAAGGCAGGAAGCCTACCGATCCTGAATGATGTTTTTCTGCAATCTAAATTTGAAAGACTTGAGCATGAACCTCGCTGCTTCATAGATCTGATGATGTCCAGGCATGAATGGTGGAGCCTGAGAGCTGTGTTAAGGGGGCTTTCACCCATCAGTAGCCTGGTGGTGTCCAGCTCCATGCAGCCATGACCAGCAGATCCAGCCCTGCACCTGCCGGCTGAGCAGCAGACGGGCCGTGTGGGTGGGCTCTGGACGTGGAGCTGGTGGTGTCAGTCCAGTCACTTTCCAAATGGATGTCTGCTTCTTAGGGAAGAAAATAGCCACAGCTGATGTTAACGGAGCTTCCCCTGTGGAAGTTCCATTGGAGAAAGCGCCCCATCAGCCCCGAGAGTGGAAAAGCGACAAGAGTTCAAGCACTGGTGGGTCAGTGTGATGCAGTTAGTGGCACAGCTGTCTGCAAGGATATGCTTTACTCTCCAGCTGTGTGCATAAAGGTGGCTGATGATTTTTTAAATGAATCCTGCAGTGATTTAGTGAAGAGGAAGGTTGTTGCTGGTCATGCTGAGATGGGTATGGAGGTGGCTGGCTACCTGGCCATCCAACACTAAAAGGCCAGCGCCTCTCCGCACCTGTAAGATAGCTGCAAAGAAGGACTGAAGATTTTGCTTTTTATACACCTGCCTGAAACCACCTGAGAATGCTGGTGTGATTAAATGACTGATTATGTTACTTGGTTACAAAGGAACGTACTTAAGACTGGTTTTGTAATTAATGAAAGACACTATGGAAAACAGTCTTCTAACACACATTTTGTGGTGCTAATCAGTGTGCAGAAAGCTGCCAGGCTATGTTTATTCTGTTAAAGGATCTCAACGTTTTGGTGACAGCTCAGTGTGACGAGAGGCCCTCGCATGTGTCCAGATGGGTGTCTGATGGATCAGCCATCAGAGGGAGGCTGGAGATTAATTCCCTTGCCGCGAGAGCCCCCTGTCCAGACAGCTCTGAGGCAAAAGGCAGACTGTCAGTAGGAAGGAATTCAGACTATATGGACTTTTAAAGCTAAACGCAATGTTTTGAGTGATGCTGGAAAATTAACCAGTAGCCAGTGCATTCTAAGACCATGCTTCCTCTTTTCAGAGGGCCCTGGGAGGCAAAGGGATGCTGAAGGAGCACATCCCAAAAGAATTAGCTCTAGCTGTACTAATTGCATTCCTGTACTGTGCTGTATCTAGCAACAATCCAGACTGGAAGTAACAATTTCCTATATAATTGGCACTGACTGCCACATCAAAAAACCAAAGGTCACTCCTTTTAGCCAATGTAGATGGAAATTTTTTTGGAAGTGCAGGTGTTACTTGGCTTTTCTCGTTTATTCACAGTTTCTTGGCTTTTCTGTTTTAACTATGGCCACTGTCGGCCACATCTTGGGTTCATATCTCATCCCAAACAGTTTCCTATGAACCGCTGTTACGCAGCAGGGCACTTGAGCGTGAGCGTTATCGCTACAAAGCAAGTGCTGTTTACAGCGCTCGAGTGTGGGGATTGTGCTCACACCCTCGGGTTCAGGTGGCCCAAAGTTCATTGTAGCACTTGAGACACCTGACCAAACACATGCCACATACGTCTTCCTGCTGTAAAGAAAGCCCTTTGACAGCTGTGTTTCAAGCAGCTGCTGTAGAAATAAAGGAGGAAGCTTGAAAGATGTATTGTGCTTGGCCAGCCTTGCCTGGTGCTTTTGGCTGCCTGGGACATGACTTGCAGGGAGGCAACATCCAACATTTCCTTCTGCTCTTAGAAAAGATCCTCCGGGGAGGCAGATTTCATTTGCAAGCAGCGCCTGGCATCATACGAGCGCTGCTCTAACACGGGCCATACTGGCGCCACTCTTTGAAGCACAACAGCACTTTGCCTTCCCGTGGCTTAGCTGTTGCCATTGCCCATTTCACAAGTCCAGCTCGGGTGGCTGGTGCGATGGGAGAGGCAGCAGGTGCATGGGAACGTGTCCTGCCTTGCTTTGTTCTGGCCTTCTCCCTCTGATGATTTCTGCTAATGTCTCCCACGGGGACCATCTGTCCTTTTCATCCACATCTGTAGGAGTGAGACTGTTGGAAGAAATAATCCTAAGGGCAATATCATTTTGGCAGCGTGCGCTAGCACAAGGTGGAAATTAAATGGAAGGGAGTTAGGCGCTTTCCCTGTCCAAATTCAGCAGCTCAGTTAACTAAGAAACTTTTCTTGGAAAGGAGAGGACAGGGTCATAAGCGCTGACTGTTGATTTCCAGCACCTAGAGATGGTTTTGTGCTCAATCTGGCCGCTTCAGCAGGAGGTGCAAATGTCCGGTGCTTCCTTGAAGTGAGCCTGAAAGGTCAAATCTACCCAAGGCCTCCTTGCCACGGAGGAGATGGAGGCTGGTCCCCACGGGGCTGTTGGGCTCCGAGTGAGCAGCGCCTGCATGAGCAAACCCCACGGGTACCAAGTCAGGCTGGGCAGGTGTTTCAGGGATTTGCATTGCCTGAGAAGAAATGTGGGTGTTTAGGAACCTTTACACCTGGATTTGGTCCCCCGTGTCTTTTCTACAAACCCATAAAACAGGCTGAGAAGGGCAGCCAAAGATGGTTATGTGTCTTCTCCCTTTTCCTTTCTTTTCTCCTTGTTTTATTTGGGGCATGGTTGACTGGTTTCTGGGCTACCACTCTGTTGGCTCTCTGCTTTTTTCACCTTGCCCTTTCATTGTTCTCCTATTCTCACCTACATGGAACACGAACCTTAGAGATTCCTTGACTGTGATTTCCAGTCTAGGGTGTCAAGCAGGCCAGAAGCAGTGAAAAATGCCATCAGTTTGGGTAAGCTTTCTCCCATGGTAAGGGACACTGCCTGTTGCTCATAGCCTGCTCTGCATTCAAGCAAGTATATTTGACTAGAACCAAATCCAGGACAGATCTAGTGCTGACATAAAACATCCTCTTTCTTTGGAAATCTGGAGAATACCAAGTGTACTCACAAGTAAAGAAACCCCATCCCTTTGGCAGGACAAGGTTTCTAGGAAGAGGCAGTATCTTCATTAGCTCAATTGGTATGGTTGGAAAATGTATCAAAGTCGAAGCAAGAGCCCCTCTTCAAGACCACAACAGAAGCAGCTTCTTTTAAATCTGAATGCCACTTGAGAGTACTTATTCAGCATACACTCCTTCTGACAAGCTGCATTATTTATTTACTTTATAGTAGAAGTTCTAAGGCTGAAAAACTTTAGCTTAAAGCTACAGATTGCTTTATAGACACCGCTTTTGTTTCACTACAAATCTTTGGAACTTTTTACATACCATTTCTCTAATTCAAAAGCCAATTATTTTCTGCTGATAACTAAGTTTTACATCACTTCTGTAGAAGTGTGCTGGGAGAAAACATTTGTTTTTCTGTCCCTCTATGAAGCAACTGCTCGAGTGGGCTATAGTCATGCATACAGGATTGAGTACAAGGTATTACTTTAATAAAGTAAATGCAATGCAGTCTGCCCTGAATAGCTCTTGATTTTCCTTTGGAGAGGTGTGGGGTATTACTTGGGGTGAAGTGTCTACAGCCTATCCAGAGACCCCTCCCCAGACGTTTAACACTGTTGTGGTACTTGGTAGTCACTTGGGCCACCAGAAACAGGATCTCTGCTGTCACTCATCATTACTTTCAGTATCTCCACCCCCTGTGCTCTTACCAGTGCAAGCTGCTGCCGACATCAAGAATGTCTATCACTATTCAAGTCACTGAATATGAGATACTGCAGTAACAAACAAGGGCTGCTACCTGGCACCAAGAGGATGGTAAAAAACCCCAAGCTCAGCATCCCTATGACAAATTACCCCATCAAATTACAGAAGCAGCTCTCATATAAAGAAGAAAGGACCAGTTGAAGCAACCACATCAAAAATGGATTTCAAAATGGTACGGTGGTGGGAAGAGAGGAAGGGCTTTTCCCATGCCTTTGCAAAACCCATAGGAAAATGGAGAATAGCTGCCAGCCCTGTGAGCAGGGACAGCGAGGTTCCTGCTAGCACCTTGCTTGTCCTGGTGAGTGGGGGATGGGAAGGGAGCAGTGGGGACTGAGGTACACTGTCCAGCTGCCCGGGTGGCTGTTACAGACCGCTGGACAGGGGCAGGTGGTGCAGGCACAAACCCCTGTGAGCCAGGCTGGGACAGCAGCGGCAGGGGTGATGGGAACAGGCATGTTTTCTCCACCAAAACCAAGTCCCTGGCCTGGCCTGAAGGATAATTTTAGCGCAGAGGCTAAAACCCAGTCCTCTCCTTCAACATGACATGGGCTGTGACGCAGAGCTGGCAACTCAGCTGCTGCTGTTTCAGGAATGTCAGAGATGTTTATCAGCGTGGGGCAAGCGTGGGGAAAACCCCAGCCGGGAGAGGGGTAAGCCCAGCAGGCTTTCCTTTCCCTCTCCTCTCCCCTCCGCTCCCCTCCCCTCTCCTCTCCTCTTGCTCACGAGCCCCTCTGCCATCAATGAAGCCCGAGCTGAGCTTGCGTAATGCTGACAGCCACGTGCTGAGTGCGTGAGCAACAATCCTATGCACTGAGTGAGCACACAGGGGTGTAAAGGGTAAGCCCACATGTATAACACACACGCATAATTTTATTGCATGTTGGAAGGCAGAGGCTGGGAACCCTTTGTGACATTCATGCTGCTGTAGCAATGCTTCCAAGCCTCCACAAGCCCCGCTGGCTGAGGCAGTGATGTTGGCCCAGAGCTATCACAGTCAGGAAGACAAGAGCAGCTGTAAAGCAGAATTATTGCTCTCACTTTACGGAGCGGGAAAGGAAGGAGCCTGAAGTGGGTTTCCATGGGCAGGGTGGTGAGAAGAGTAATTCTTCTGTCCTTCGACATGCTCAGCTTACGCTCAGGGGCAGCAGGCAGCACTCCTGAAAGGCACACATATTTCTGTAGCTAAACAGGCAGGTCACCAGTCACTCACTCATGCCTGCAAAATGTGCACTGCTGGGCTATTTGTCCTTACTTCAAACACAACATCACACCGTAACTACGTGCATCATTTCATTCAGTACGCAGCTTCAGGCTGTTTTGAAACAGCCATATCAAACCACACAGATCTCTACCCTGGAGCATGTTAAACCAGTATGCCCTCGAAGTAAAGTCTGGAAATTTACCCTAGCAGCTTCACAGCAGCACCTCATCGTTCTTACCCTACATAGCTGCCACTGTTTTCTGAGATTACTCATTGGATCATAAGCTTTTGTCCCTCTCCCTTTACAAATCAATAAATGCTCACAAGTGTTTAAAGAGCCTTCCAAGCCTGCTCATTTGTTTCTATGCCTAAGTGCAGATGTGAAGATTAAATACCTATGGGCCTGAGTCCATGCCATATATGCAGCCTGCTGGAAAGGCAGCTGAGGGAGACCGCGGCATCTTTACAGTCAGGGACCTCTGTCTTTTTGTGCAAGTACTCTTTTGAAATCTTTATTCCTCATGACTAGGGAGCAGGCAACTAGCTGCTGATTTCCTGACGTGCCTTTCTGTCAGGTGGGAATGTCCTGCAGCTTGTCTCCAGCACCAGTTTGTGGCTGAGGATGCAGGAAATGCAGGATGTGATGTAGGAGCTGTGCTAAGCCCTCTCAGGGACTGGGATATTGGGGGACCAGCAGCTGCACCTGAGCCAATGCTGCTCTTACTGTTGGTCACCTACATGTAGTTCAGTGTACGGTGTTCACATTTCGTTATGGCTGGCACCGTTCCTGGACTTGAGAGAAGACTGCTGGTGAAATTAATGAGGTCATTCAGGTCCAGATCAGATCCACCAGGTACGTAGGTGCTGAACTACTGAAATAAATGCAAGTGAGAGTTGTAAATGCTGTTTTGGAAGTGGACTCCACTGGCATTAGGAAGTAAAGGGTGGTGGGAAAAGAGATGCTGCGTTGCAAGCAGTAAGTGTGAGCACTAGAATAAAATAAACTTCAAGTTAGAAAACACAGTAATTCCATTTGTGTCCCAAAGTAAGAATATTGTAGTGTTTAGACAATTCTTGACTAAAATTTACTTTGACTACGGATTATTGTATTTCTTCCTACATTCTTCATGAAAGTTGGCATGCCCTGGTAAATGGCAGCACTTCCATGGTGTGCAGCATGGCTTGAGGCAGCAAAATCTGGCCTCAATACTAGAATTAAGCAAACTGTTAAAATAGGAACTGAACCAATTCCTATTATGCCCAGATCTCCTCCCCAAACTCAAACTAAACCTGTTTTGAGGTTCAGGAATGTTTAGTTAACTTTAAATAAAACAATGTTGTGTTTCTACACATCCTGCTTTCAGCAAAGCCTCCAAGCAGAAATACAAAAATATGGCAGGCAGATCTATGTTTGCACTATTTCTGGCCCAGCTGAAACCAAGAAGCAGTGGAAATCTCACAAAAACAGCTTTGCCTCGCAGACTATCCAGCTCCCAGGTTCTGTCACTGTTACCCAACAGAACACAATGTACCTCATGTACATACCAATTTATTACGAATTTTCCAACAGATACCTGTGATAAACAAATTCCCCAGACTATCAGACAAACAAAAACCCCATACTGTGGTAGCACACTATATGGCTACTGTAAAGTCATTTTATGCTCATTCTTACGGAGTCATTGGCACAGTCACATAAAGACAGAATGTCCCTTGTGGTACATGACAACAAAATGCAGCAAATGATAACCAAGATAACAAACCAGGCATATACATTTTGTCCTTCATATTTGGTTCACAGCCAATTTAAAGCACATAATCCAGAAATTGGTTGTTTGACATCTCTTTGACAACTCTCTTTATTGAATTTGTAAAGCATAAATAAGAAGACAACAGCATTGTTTTAGATGTACACATTTAGCCATATAAAATTGCCCTGTATATCACGGCAAGATATTTAAAGCACTTCTGTGTAGCAGACTTTTCAAAATTCATATTTAAAAGAACGTTTAATGTTATTGCTAGAAATGGATTCACTGTCAGCAAAACATAATTTAAACAGCCTGATTACTCAGCTATCTGCTTTACCACAACAAAGTCATCCCAAGCTATACAGTACCACAGCGTCATGTTTGCTAGCCAGATTTATTATATTTTCCAGATTCTAACAAGACACAGATATTAAGAAATGCATGTTAATCATTGCCCTAATAAGAACAATATGCAGTTAGCATTTAGGTTGTCACAAAAAATACAGAAGGCGAGTACAGACTAAACGCACTCTAAATTCAATGAAACCAAATCCTTCTTTCCATCAGCGTGTTTCAGTGAAATGGTCACATCCAAGAGAAATTTTCTACTGAACTACCTAAATTTTAGCAGGTATGTCTATATGCTTTCATTAGGCACGAGGCAAAGTAAAATGCCATTCTGACCAGAACTGTGAAAGCAAAATAACCACTGTACCACTTGCTTATGTACCAAAAGCTATGAGCATATAAAGCACTAAAAGCCTGCCCAGGATCTCTCCTCCAGGGACACCAAACTTCCCAGTATTGCACTGTTTTCAGCCAGAGAACTTCTGGAGCAAACAACTACCCAACACATATAAGAGGACAAGAATCTGGCTTTAAACTTATTTGCAAATAATAAATAAAGTGCATGCCTACACTTACAGAATAAGCCAATTAATTTTATTTTGTAAAAGTGCAAAAGCCATCCCTACTCCACACTTCCAAGGGCCTGAAGGTGCATGAAGATTTGGTTTGAATTTTCTGAAGCAAAATATGTGTGCTTCCCGCACTTTTTTGGTTATTTATTTATTCCCCTTAAGGAAACTTTCACTTTCCCAACAGAAAAGGATGTGGAGATAATACGGTTTGAGATGCTGATGGAACAGCAAATAAGGCAGGCATCAATGGAGTGGGTGCAAAAGAAAGCAAGATTGTAATTTTTGCTTAGATTGCAGTGCCTTGCAGCCACGCTGCACAGAGGACATCTCTCCCTCTCCCTCTGATTCCTCCTCCCACCTCCCCACAGCGGTCACACAGCCCTGTTCACTCCATCCGGATCACCTGGCACTGTGAGCACGCTGATTTAGCCTCTACTAATTATACACTAAGAACGGCTTTTTTGCACATCTACCTGGAATTACAAAGGTATTTCCATACTCTTTGAGTAAGGACTTTTGAAAACGGTTACAAAATATTAAAGCTCTTTAGAGTGCAGTATCTCTTAATGTCTTTGCATAGGTTAAAACTAGTATTGCCTTGAAAAATTGGTGCTAAAGTAGAACATGACTGAAACATATCTCACTGCACCCTACTGGAACCCTTCACTAAAAGTGTAGTAAATCCAAGAAAACTGTAGCTTACTTTTTTGGGGGTGTACCTCTCCCTCCTTCTCTTCATTCTCCCTTCTTCTCTTCATTTCACACCATTCTCTCAAGAAACAGAAAATGTATTTTGTGCATGTCGGGTAGCATTATATGAATAGGGCTACTGCCGTTTCTTTTCATAGAGAAAAAATCAGCTCAAACACTAGACTACCAGCTTCCTGAAGAGCAAAAAGCAAAAAACACAAAGCAAAACAAAACCAAGAGAATGGATTTCCATACTTTTGACGTACATTATTCAAACGGGATATTTTTTGGTTAAGGACGAGGTCTTTATACCTTGTGCCCAGGACATATCTCTTTATACCCCTAATACCCAGGACATATTTTCCCTTCCCTTCAAGTCCCCAGAAGTAACAACAGCAACAACCAAATTTAGCTTTTCCTTCTAGATGTTACCATTATCACAATCTGCTTATGCTTTGTCTTCTTGAAAAAATAAATAATGAAACCTTCACAAAAGGAAAATCAGCCACAGCTTACATAAATAGTATCGATAAATATTATCTTAGTGGTAACTATATAATACTGCAAGTGCATCACCGAACAGATTAATGTAATGAAAGAGATCTTTTGTGTTACATATTTTACTCAGTGAAATGTTTATGTTCTCTTTCAAGTGAAAACTTAACAATTCCCAAAAGAGCAATAATAAGCTTGAAAAATCAGGTTAGACGTCAGCAGCTGACTATTAATAACAAACCTCTTGGTTAATATTTGCTTGCTGGGGACAGCCAGCGTCCATAATCAGCATTCATCTTTCATCAGCCTTGCCTGGGCTGTCTGGCAGGTGCTGGGTGGGGTGAACACTGAGGGGTCAGCAATGCCCAGCTGTAGATCAAAAAAGCGAGTGGAGGTTGTCACGCTGTAGTTCTTCGTATAGGTTTCCTGTACTGGGTAACAGTCTTTGACCGTGTAAACACCGACCCAGGATTCCACTGTAACCAAGCAGAAATGGGATTACTTTAGATGACGAGAAAGAATGCATGTGTCACAGCGATGTCAGAGAAAATGGCCACTCCTCAAGCCAAGCCTACAGGCTGGAACTGCCCGTAGTTCTGCCCATGTGCATGGCAGCACCATGAAAGGCCACAAAACTGGTCTAACTCGGACACTGCAATGATCTTAAACCTGTACATGTTGGTGTCAGGCACATTGCAAATCATGATACCATCATGGCATCGGTATGTCACCTTTCCAGTATGCCTCTACTGAAGGGCTGTCATTTCTGCTTAGTTCCACATTTAGTTGTGTTTTGCACAAGTCCAATTTCTCTCATCTCTTGTGCCACTTTCATGTCAGCACTTACTTCACCAGCAAAATAATTAAATGCTTTGCTTTTCCAGAAGGGAAATTTTGGTGCCATTGGCTTGGGTAGCACAGGGGCATTTCACCTTACACTCTGTTCTTGACAAGTTGAAAGGCGTGATTACTCAGAACCTGTGGTCCATTTCACAGTGCTGGGCCTCAGCATAGCCTTTGATACTTTAAAACAGTTTAGTTCCCCCATCTATGTGGGACATCCAATTCCTCCCCATGCATATGAAGTTCTGCACTCACCTACCCAAGGAAGCACTTGTCCTCTGCTGTGCTGGGAACTCCTCCGCACCAGAACTAACAGCCACAGCACCTTACTTCCTCAGCTTCTGGTCCTCTATAATCTTAACTCTCATTCGTACGCTGACAATACTTTAATACAAACAAACACAACCTTGCTCCCATTTTTTTTCCATCTGTCTCAAGCACAGAGGGCTTGTCTCGTTAGAAGAGGGACATTCCCAAACAGGACTCCAGTGCCTCCATCTCCTAACTCATTCCTTGTGTTTACCGTCATCTATTCATATCATTATTATCATGTTATTTTTTTTAAATTCCTATTCCTCTCAGGCATTCCCTGGATCATTATTTCAAGACTACACTCAATGCTGATCTCCTCCATGTATGTGATGTAGGAAGTCTGTCCCTTTTTTAAACTTCAGTTTAATTCCATGAAGTTTTTATCTCAGAGGTGTTCCCTTGCTCTTTCCCCCTCATCCTCTGCCATCACCTCCTCTTTCACCATTACACTGTTTCTGCAATCAATATCATCACGGTGGTTTCCTTTGAATATCCTTTGCTTTTAAATCCCTTTTATTAACGCCATGCACCTCTTCTGTAATCTTTCTTTACCCCTTCCACTGTTCACCACTTCATCCAGTTGTTTTGTATTTCAGATCTCAAAAGCAGAAACTTATGAGGTTAAAATACAAAATTACCTACTTCAATCATAAATCAGTTCCTCTGAGGGTTGTCTGTAACAATTTTTTCCAGCCCCAAGGAGGCTTATTTTCTCTCACTCTGCAGTCCAACATACTTATTTTCTGTCCTTCCGGTACTGTGTCATATGCTGTACCACAATCACATTATCAGAAATAGATAAAGTGTGACATGAAATACACATAATATATCTAAAGAAAGGGTGACAAGCTGAGCAATATTTGAACATACCTCTCCAGGGCATCCTAATATACCAAAACCATTCTGACTTAAATAAGTTTGGGTTTGAGTATCCAGAAATGAAGGCTTCTTTTCCTCAACAAGTCTTGTATCAGATTTTTGAATGAAAATATTAAGGTAAAATATGATGGTACCAAGGTATCTTATGTCTCTGCTGAAAATTTTATAATTTTTAACAAAAACATAATTTCTAGAATACAAGCCAATATTAGATGAAAGGTGGATGGGTAGACAACTTTAAGATATTATTTTTATGAATGATCACACAGAAAAGCACTGGAGATACAAAATACTATAGGATAAAAATAACACATCATTAACTGGATGTATCTGGGTATTAAGTTCCATAAAAATTCCAAAAATACTGGATTTGAAAAACAAAGTTCTTGGACTAAGTGACAATTTGCCTCTTGTAGAATACCAGAGGATGTACTGACCTAGTTACAGAAGTCTAACAATCTTATCCTTAATTTTCTACTTCGTTCTTCCTACTTTTATTCAAGAAAGAAATATTTTCCCCTGGCTAAAAGCTCAGGTTCATAACCAGCCTATATATTAGGTGTCTATAACCATAAGTATTGCATTAGCTGAATAGTGCCACAAATTTCATGGGGGTTTTAAAATAATTTTTATTATTGTCTATGTTGTCAGTAAACCATAGGTGAAATTGAAGCCAATGTGCTAATAAATTGCTATGCATCCAAAATCCATCATACTATACCCTGGAAAATTCAGCCTGCTTTCTTTTATGATGCAGGTGTTCAGCTGCCAAGTGCAAAACTAAGCCTCGCGAGCAGATGTTTCTTACTGGTGTACTGGATAACAAAACTTAGGTGCATATTAAGGATGTTCATTGCTGCTGAACCATATATTGGATGTATTCCATGAGAAAATTTGATAGTAGTGTGTAGACACACACCGACACCTGCTCTGTTTCTATTATGCACACTCTAGTTTGAATGTGTCCCCAGTTATACTACCAATTCTTCTCTAGATAAATATTGGATACAGGCTGCTGGATTCAGATGCAAAATGATGCTGTTCCATGCCAAAATCTAATCTGTATGATATGAACTAAAATACAATCAAGTCCCTTGGACATATTTGATCCTACTGAGATATGAAACATTTTCTTAATAAAATGCATTTATAATAAAATGATAAGCTGCGCACAGGGTAGATTTATTATTTCTTCCAGCAAACTCTATAGAAATATGGAAAGCTGGGGTGAAACATGAA
This sequence comes from Falco cherrug, assembly GCF_023634085.1. NCBI lineage: Eukaryota > Metazoa > Chordata > Aves > Falconiformes > Falconidae > Falco > Falco cherrug. The sequence continues at coordinate 95,179,700 of NC_073700.1, read as the reverse complement.
TAATTTAATTTTCCCTGGATAGCAGAAATGATAACTATTGAGATGAAACAAAAGCATGCCCATACATTTCCTGGCTGGTTTTCTGTCCGACCATTCCTGTACCATAATTTCGTCTCCAGGTCCCCCAATGTAGTATTGATCTTCATAAGTTGAATTGGCAGGAATATCATATGGATCCCATGGCTCTGTCAGAGCAATCTTTGAGCAAAGCTTTGTGACTTGTTCAATCTGAAACATCACTGCGTCTTTGTAGAGCAATATATACTCAAAGAATCTGTAACATTAAAAAAAAAGAAGTTAATGTATAGTCTTTTTCTATACTAAGCAAGGAGCATTGCTGATAAGTGAGCTTGCCTTTATCTCCTCTGTTTAAGACCATTTTCACTTGCATTAAACTTTGTCAAACTTTGAGAAAGGCTAACGAGTTGGGCTGAAAGTTCCCATGCTGAAAGTCTGCCTCAGCTGACTCTTTCCAAAATAAATAATTCAAGCTGAACTGGTTCAGCCATTTCTGAGAACAACAGAACAACTTTTCTGAGAACAACTGAGAGAAAAACATGTTATTATTCCTAGTTTTGTTTGGGGGTTTTTTGTTATTTTTTTCTTTTTTTTTTTTTTTTAATAACTGTTTCATTAAAAAGCTCTAGTGCCTCTATGTTTTGGAGAAAGAACTCAAAATTTGGCAGGGGAAAAGTTTTTATTAAAAGTTGCCCAGATTTGGCTAAGTTATAACCTTTTGAAAAGATCTGCTTGCATAGGCTGGATAGATTAAATTCCCCATAAATGTGGCAGAGCCTTTCTCTGTGCTGGTTCGATGTGGTATCTGCCATCCTCACAGATGCTCCTCTGTGGCAACCCATGTAGCTTAGTGGGACACACTGATGAAGGGGGAAACACATGGTCTCAAGTGAAGAATTGAGAGGCTCTCCCCCGTAATGGCAAAGTTTCTTTCTGGAAGCCACCAGACTCAAGCAGTAGTGAAAGGAGAATGCAGAGAAACACAATAGTAAGGCAGAGATAAGGAGAGATGTGGAGATCAATAAGGTTGAGAGGTCAGGAGGTGAAGTCAACAAAATGGATAGTTAATAAGGTTTTAAAAACAATCTTATATAGAGTATGAAGTGACCAAGCCCTGTTCTGAGGAGAGATGATAAACCTCTTAATGGACATTTTCACCTAGTTACTAGTATAGTAGTTGAGTTTACCACAAACACTGACTTTGCTTCCATACCTATAAAAAGGAGTTGATATGATCCTTACCTTATAACTGGGGACAGAAACAGAAAGAAACTGAAATAAAAATTTCAGAAGTATCAGCCAGTTTTGAATACGCAACCAGAAACACCAGAAGCCTCACTTCTGCAGGGTACTGAGCATTATCAATCAGATGATGAGTTGTTCAAAGCACAACTCAAAGCATCCTCATGCGTGCTCTGCACCTTTTGCAAAGAAGAGCCAGCAGTCACTCTCTAAACTCCCCAAAACTGTGCACAGATTAGAGGTTTCCTGTGAATATCATGGCTCAAGTATCTATGCTATGCGGTGACTCCAGAGAAAAGGGACAGTATTAATTCCCGAGAAAAGGAAGGGACAGTATTAATTCCCTTGAACAGCTTCATCTTGCCTGTCTGTAATAGTGTCTCTTTCCACCTGTAATTACTCGCTTCATTCATGATGCTGTCTCCATTTCCTGAGGGGGAAAAAAAAATGGCTAGGGTGTCCTTTCAACTGTGGCTTCTTCCACTTCACAAACCTGATGCTAGCCCCTAACAGTATTCATCCTGTGTCATCAGGAAGCTGGGAAGCTGGTGGAAACCACTGCATAATCCATGTAATTGAGGAGATGATGCACAAAAGCAAGAGGGGACCTTCATGGTATTTCTCAACTCCTGCATGTTTCTCTCTGCAGTCTTCATGTTCTTTTAGGGAGGATGTAAAGTTTACATGAAACAGAGCTGACAACAAAATAAATTTACAATGTTATTTGTTGCACTATACAGTTGCATCAGACAGGAATCACTTCACCCACCACTGACACAGAGGCATTTAAATGCTGCGCTATGAAAAGCGTCCGAGTACGGTTAAAAGCATCTGAGCAATATTCCCATCACTTCTTGACAGGATCATTTATCCAGCATGTGTGGAAACACAGGCAGGCTAAATGGCATTAGCCAAATTGAACGGTGATGAAAAATGTAAAAGGGGACAAGGAGACTGACGTGGGGTAAGCTGGGGAACACCTCTCACACATGACCTCGCACAGCACGAGAAGGAGCCGCTTTCCGTGAGGGAGTCAGTCACTGGGATCTTCCCACACATTAGCAAAGACTCACACAGAGAGGCTGACAAGCTGCAAGATTATGTATTAGCTTCCCTGCGGTAAAGCGTTCTCCTGTCCATATCTTAAAATATTCCTGCTTCTGTGATGACTCGTAGTGACCTGAACTCGCCTGCCGTTTTCTTCATCAAAGGCCACTCCACAGCCATGATAAACTACTGAAGAATTCAGTATATATATACTGGTTCTTCATGTAAAGCAAAGCCTGTGACCACGTAAGGGCATACATAACTTTTATATCACATTCAGTCCAGAGAACATACTCACAAGAACACTGAAATACACTTACGTACGTGTTTGTAACCAGGCTCTAATGACTCAACTACTGTTCAGCTGGGTGCCCTGCAGCTCCCATAAAAGTGGGATTGGAAATGCCTTACAGATGAGCCTGTCAATATGTTTGAGATATTTCAGTGATAATACAGTCATTTTGTGAAAGAACAAAAAATAAATATATTAGCAAAGCATTACAAACTACTCAGAATAAAATTTAAACAATTAATCTTTTTCTATTTTAAATCCTTACTTAAAATTTATTTTGCACAGATATTTTATTCGCATTTTTAGCAAATTTTTTTGTGTGCTTTTTTTTTCCTTATCCTCTCCTTTATAAATTATTTCATGGAATAAATATATTTTGTTCTAAATTTTTTAAGCTGTGAATCAATATCATTGCATGAAGGACACATGCCACCCTTACTCCAGCGAAACAGTAGTTTAAACTTTGATCTGACAAATGCACGTATTTAACTTCTAGCACATGGATAGCCACTGTGACTTCAACAGATAGCCTGAACAGTTGCAGAAGGAGGACCACAACCCCAAAAAGCCTACTTTGACTTTGCCATCTTCCATGCAGACAGCAAGGTATGCATTATGAAACAACAATGGAGAGAAGAATTTGACAAATCCAAACAGATCAAACTCATCTCCAAGTGTCTCTCTAGCACCCATTCTGCAGAGCAAGAGGCTCCACCACCTATATTTTTATTCCTGGGAGAGGCAAGTGAACACATGTGGAACAGACACCAGTTGTATGACTTCGTGCACTGCTGGGATGAACTCAGCAGCTACACTGGCATGCCCATGAGATGAGAACTGCAGAGAGCATGGCCCTACTCACTGTGCATGGCAGCCCTGGCTAAGCAGTGAACACGAGTCACACTGTCATTATTCAACCCAGATGTACCTCACATTCAAGTTTTAAAGAGAATTGCTCCTGTGTGTGTCCTGGAAATAGCAAGCACAGAAACCTAAGATTACCAGGATTTGAGTTTAACTGCATATGAAAGGTGAATGGCTAAGTTGTTGTTTTAAAAAGACAACTATTTACCAGCCAAAATTAATAACAAAATATGCATGAATATAAAAAAATCAGGTTTAAAGCAAAATATTTAAAAATAATGTCCTCCTCTTTTTTTATTATTATTTTAATTGGCCAAGTCCTAAGTATACTGCCTGCATTTGTTTTAGGTGCCTGAGATTTCATTGGATGCTTGAGGGGAAGTGCAGAGTCCTGAAAATAGGTCTTGGCAAAAAAAGAGAAGCAGAAATGATTTTTAATGAGGTTGTTTTTTCAGAGAAAATGTAACATATTTGCTGCCTGTGACCACCTCTAATATTATTCTTATAATAAATTCATTCTTTAACTGCAGCTTCAAGAAAGCCTCAACCTGTTCACTACTGTTCACTGGGCACCTTCAAAGAGATCTAGAGAAGTTACTTAGACAAGTTACCCTACTTGCCTGACTGAGATATTTCCCTTCCTTTCCTACCCTATTCCATCCTACCCTGTCCTACGCCTCACACCCTTTGTACACTACACCCTCAGTGGGACTCTCTCATGGTCCTTAATACCTCCTTTGTCTGTGCCTGAAAATGGATAAATTCCAGCATATAAAGATGCACACATGTTTTTTGCTCCTATGCTTTAAAGAATTTCTTCATACTGGACCATATCCTGTGCACATAATTCCATTGACTTTGCTGGAAGTAAATATGTCAGACAGGTGGGATACATGCTGTGTTCAGTACTCTCTTCTCCTGAGCTACAAAAAGTATTTTTCTGAATAAGAGACCAACTGAATCTAATGCAAGGGCAGAACACCGCACCCACACAATCATGAGGCGAAGCACACGCATTGAGGACATACTGCAAGGAGTGGGTGTGCATCCAAATACCATCCTACCTCTGAGATTCCTCCTGAAATTTGGGGAGATAGTTAGAGGTGCCTCCCAGGAGACAGCCCAAATAACATAGAGTCTTTTGGACCTTCATAAATGACTGAAACCAATAAACTTAACTAATGACTTTTCTTTTGAATTGGTTACTGTTCTGCATGTTAGCAATTTGTCTGAAAAAAAGTCATCAGACTCAAGACCATGCTACCAGCTCTGCTTCAGGTACTCGGTCTTCCCTGAGTCCTGCTAAAAAGTGCCCCATGCTGAGGTCCTTCCCAGCTGGCAGTCTGTCCTGCAGCCTGCCCATCACCTAACACATCTGCATGACTCCCAGGGTTTACTTCTGCACTTCCGAAGGCTGCCTTGTGAGTGTCAAACCTAGAAGGAAGGAGCTGCTTGCTGTCCAATTGCCTTTGTAGTGACTCAGAGGAGCAGAGGTGCTGGCAGTGGCATGCCAAGACCCGCGTGATGTATTGAAGCACATTAGACAAGGTCATTTGCTAGAGAGAAGCAAAATAGTGGTCTGAGGTTGAGACTGGGTAAAAGAAATTCCTTGTGTGCTATATCTGGCTCTGCATCATTTCGTTCTGTGGCTTTGGACGAGTAACCTACAGGACCGGAGCCTTAAAATGTTATTCTTGTTATTTATTTTTTGATTGCTGTAGCACTGAAGAGACGCTAATCAGGGATCAAGAACCAGTTGTGTGAGGCATTGTATTAACAACGAACAAAACCACAATTCCTAACCCAAAAAACAATGGAACAATAGTTCTTGTAAAACAGACTTCCCTTTCCTGCAAAGACATACGGGGTTTCAGGCATCCAGGGCTTTAACCTAACCGGTTCAGTTTTCCCAGCTGCAGCTATTGTATCCTTAAAACTCCCACTCGTGTTAGCCAGGACTTGTATTACCTAGTAAGTGGTAAAAAGGATTGAAAAATGAAAGCAAAATTGCATGTATGATTTGTAGCAGAGATATTGTATTACTCAGCAGGGAACAGTATTTGCTATTTAAGATACCAAGTTGAGGTTGCTGCAATTATTCCAAGGCTAACTTTGCTTTCTCTTTTGAGATTAACTAAAAGTTTGAAGCATCTGTCTGCTTTTGTGGTCTTACTTAATTCTTTGCCGGTTCTGTTTGTAAAAAGGCATTTTTAAAGACTGCGAAAGAAGTTAAAAACACTTCTAACTAGAAGAAATTTCACTAAAAATATCCCAAACAAATTCTCTGTTCTGGTGTGCACGGACAGGTACATCCAAATACATAATTCTTGAGTTACCTTGTATCCTCTTAATAACATACCCAATAATAATAGCACTATTTTTCACACATTTCTTACTGAAGAAAGATGTACTGGGAGAATGGGAATCTTTACTCAAAGGATGACTACGAAACCTCATCTTCTCAGCTCTTCAGATTAAGAACATTTTCAAGGGAGCAAAGCTGCCAAGCAGACACGCAGACAGTTGATAAACACTCATCAGGTCAAGAACATTCATCTGCTTTTGGAAAGCTCTGGCAAGCTCATTTCAAAACTGAGAAGCATTCGTTTTTCAATGTATTTCTGGGAACTCCTTTCCTCTTTCCCATGAAGTTTTCGGTAATTTCAGGCTTGTGTTTTTCTTCTGGTGTATCAGACCTCAACAACAACAGTAATTTACCATATTTGATCTCACATGTTTGGCAGTGGTGCTGGACTATGGTATATTGTACAAATACAGTATTGTGCAAATACATGTGACAGTAAATGTAATCTGATATTGTGTAAAAGCAGTATTTTTTAGTCTGACTTAAATCATTCACAGACTGTAAAGCCCTTATTTTATTTTCAAGGGAACGAAGCCCCCTGTATCAGGTATCTAATTAGCAAGGTATATGAGGAACTTTGACAGCACTACCAGTTTCCAAAGCAGAGAGAACTAGTTTACGTCCAGTTAATTATGAGGTTTGTGTAGAAAGAAAACCTCAAATATAGGAATCACAAGCTAGAAAGCCAAATCTACACCAGCTAAAGAGTGACATATTTTTATGACTTCCATTATGAAACCCAGTAAAAAAAATTATGCAACGTCTTATTTTTTTAATTGTTTTCCCATAAATTACATTAGCTAGTTTGGCAAATACTAAGGGGAATTAAGTTCTTCAGCAAGAATGATGTTTCCCCTGCTGTCCCTTTTTGGCTATTTGACACCCCATAATAATCAGTCTGTCCACCAAGTTGCACCCCTGAGAACAATGCATTTTAATTGAAGTTGAAATTCAGGGAAACAATAAAGCATTGTGTCTAAGGAAGTCATGTTTTGCAAGGCGCTAAACGATGCACTGTCCTTAATAGAAAGCATCTGTGTGTTTCCGTAAGTAACGGTATATTCGTGAATTGGAACCCTCTGTAGACAACAGGGTAGCTCCGAAGGAAAGGAATGGAAGATGCAGCCAAAATGCCAGAATGCTTTCCAATGAATCAATGGAATCACCTCTTGGGGAATATGGTGTATACCAGTGGAACCACCTGATATCAAAATATACTTGGGGTCAGAGATTATTCTCCTGTTCTGAGTTTGTCAAAAAGTCTTGCACAGTGAAGCCTTGCTGCCCTGAGTAGGATAATAATAAAGGCCACTGGAAAATCACAGCAGGGCTTAGAGGAGACCAAAGACAATAAGGAAGGCCAGGACTCTCAATATATGCTAAAGAGTTTAGGAAGGACAGAATAATGATGAGGGAAATGACAGAGGTACATTATCATTTATTGTATTTCTCATCCCCTTTGTGGTATATACAGAAGGGAAGTAAATAACTCAATGGAAAGAGTGGATGCTCTAAACTGAGAGGTGGAAATGCTTGTCTGAGCGTGCAATTATATTAAGGCACCCTATGAGCTTGGAAAAATTAAGAAAAAGGAAGCAGAAATTTAACATGTAGAGAGCACCAGAAAAATCATGGTTACAATGACCGAGAGTATCTCAAGAAAAGAAAAGAAAAAAACCCCAACATAAAAGACATACCTCTGTTTTTAATTTTACCTCTAGAGACCTGCTGGGAGCTGGCGGCTCACAGGGCAGCGCCTGGGCAGAGCCGGGCAGGGCCAGAGCAATGGCAGCCAGGCCCCCGTGAAGTGAAACAGGCAGGGTCACAGGAGACCCCCCTCTGAAGGGGACAGAAGGCCCCATACGGGACCGGACCCACAGCTCAGGGCAGCTGCTGCCCCACTGGGGCCCAGGTTAAAGATAGGAAGGGAAAGCTTCCTACCCTGGTACGGCCCTCAGATTACCGTCCATTACGGATTTTTCAGGTAGGCAGCGATGAAGTTGGAAGAAGTAGCCCAAGATCTGCTGTTTGTGAAGGACTGGTGGGTGATGTGATGGCTACAGGCCGTCTCGGGCACAGCGATCACGAAATGGTAGGGCCCTCGATTCTCAGAGAAGTAAGGAGAGGGGTCAGCAGAACTGCCACCTTGGACTTCTGGAGGGCAGGCTTTGGCCTGTTTAGGAGCCTGGTTGACAGCGTCCCTTGAGGGGCAGTCCTGAAGGGCCAAGGGGTCCATGAGGGCTGGACATTCTTCCAGAAGGAAGTCTTAAAGGCTCAGGAACAGGCTGTCCCCACGTGCTGAAAGATGAGCTAGTGGGGAACAAGACTGGCCTGGCTGAACAGAGAGATTTGGCTGGAACTCAGGAGAAAAAGGGAGAGTATATGACCTTTGGATGAAGGGGCAGGCCACTCAGGAGGACTACAAGGATGTCGTGAAGTTGTGCAGGGAGACAATTAGAAGGACCAAAGCCCAACTAGAACTTAATCTGGCTACTGCTATAAAAGACAATTAAAAATGTTTCTATAAGTATATTAGCAACAAAAGGAGGGCTAAGGAGAATCTCCATTCTGTATTGGATGTTGGGGGAAACATAGTGACAAAGGCTGAGGAAAAGGCTGAGGTACTTAATGCCTTCTTTGCTGCCGTCTTTAATAGTAAGACCAGTTGTCCTCTGTGACCTGCTAACACCACTTAGACACACACAAGTCTCTCAGGAACAGATAGAAGCCACGCAAGGGCACTGAGGGAGCTGGCAGGAGTGCTCACCGAGCCACTTTCAATCATTTGTCAGCAGTCCTGGCTAACCGGGGCGGTCCTGGTTGACTGGAAGTTAGCCAACGTGACGCCCATCTACAAGAAGGGCAGGGAGGAGGATCCAGGGAACTACAGGCCTGTCAGCCTGACCTCGGTGCCAGGGAAGGTTACGGAGCAGATAATCTTGAGTGCCATCACACGGCATGTGCAGGACAACCAGGTAATCAGCCAGCATGGGGTTAGGAAAGGCCGGTCCTGCTTGACTAAGCTGATCTCACCCTATGACAAGGTGACCCGCTCAGTAGATGGGGGAAAGGCTGTGGATGTCTACCTGGACTTTAGTGAAGCCTTTGACACCATCTTCCACAGCATTCTCCTGCAGAAACTGGCTGCTCATGGCTTGGATGGGTGTAGTCTGGGTAAAAACCTGGCTGGATGGCTGGGGCCCAAAGAGTGGTGGTGAATGGAGTTAAACCCAGCTGGTGGCCAGTCACAAGTGGTGTTCCCCAGGGCTCAGCACTGAAGCCAGTCCTGTTTAATATGTCTATCAATGATCTAGAGGAGGGGATTGAATGTACCCCCAGTAACTGCAGATGACACCAAGCTGAGGGGCAGTGTTGATCTGCTAGACGGCAGGAGGCTCTGCAGGGGGATCTGGACAGGCTGGACTGATGGGCCAAGGCCATTTGTATGAGGTTCAACAAGGCTCAGTGCTGGGTCCTGCACTTGGGTCACAACAACTCCACCCAATGTTACAGGCTTGGGGAAGAGCAGCTGGAAAGATGCCTGGAGGAAAAGGACCTGGGAGTGCTGGCTGACAGCCACCTGAACATGAGCCAGCAGTGTGCCCAGGTGTCCAAGAAGGCCAATGTGGCCAGAAGGACTGGGGAAGGGATCGTTCCCCTGCACTGAGCACTGGTGAGGCCACACCTCGAATCCTGTGTTCAGTTTTGGGCCCCTCACTACAAGAGGGACATTTAGGTGCTGCAGCGTGTCCAGAGATGGGCAACAAAGCTGGTGAAGGGTCTGGAGCACAAGTCTTATGAAGGGCAGCTGAGGGCACTGGGGTTGTTCAGCCTGGAGAGGAGGAGGCTCAGGGGGGACCTTGTTGCTCTCCACAGCTGCCTGAGGGGAGGCTGTAGGCGGGGGGTCGGTCTCTTCTCCCAAGTAACACGTGACAGGACAAGAGGAAACAGCCTCAAATTGTGCCAGGGAAGGTTTAGATTTGATATTAGCAAAAGTTTCTTGACTGAAAGCATTGTCAAGCATTGGAACAGGCTGCCCAGGGAGGTGGTGGAATCACCACTCCTGGAGGTGTTTAAAAACTGTGTAGATGTGGTGCTTAGGAACATGGTTTAGTGATGAGCTTGGCAGTCCTGAGTTAACAGTTGGATCTGATGATCTTAAAGGTCTTTTCCAACCTATATGATTCTGTGATTCTAACTGTCAGATTTATCTGGAGTTTTCATACCTTTCTGAATCAGGCTCAGAGAAAGGATATTAAATTGGATGTTAGCTCTGCCTCAGTATGATATCTATCTTACACATCAGAAAGGCATAGCAGAACGAGGTCCCTAATCACAAATAACTACACTTAAATAATCTAACTTTTCCAGACATTTACTTTGGAATAGAAGAATAATAAAAAATAAACACTAGTTTTTCAGCTAGGACTGGACACTGCAGCTTCTTACACATTTTAACTTTTGTGTAAAAACAGAGACGGATCTTCAGAAACCATGAATAGGGACTGTAAGAAATTCAGGAGATCTATATTGTTCTTCATTGAGATTGTAAATCCCATCATGTGTATACTTGGCCAGTTAGTTGCTCTTCAGTATCCATTCCTGTACAAAAAGTAATCACAAAGAAGTCTGAGGCACAGATTGCCCTTTGGAACACATGGGGAGTAGGTCCCTATTCTGATAAAGCAAACTTTTCTTTCACTATGGAATATTCCCTGGAAAAATTTGTGAGGATACGTGCTTGTACCAGATTACTGCCCCAAGACATAATGATTTCCACCTCCCATCCGCAATGATCTCCTTAAGACGGATGATTCAGGCCTTTCAGGTATCTGTCCAATGTAAAAATATGAAAAAACACCAGGTCTGTTTTCAAGGGAGTTTGGAAGTCAGGCCAGCTAGGATAATCAAACAACACAGTTTGAAAGCTAAGTACACTTTAACTTTCTAACATCTTTATCCAAAAATTTGAGTATAGCTTATTTTTAAAGAAACTTTGTGAAAGTTGGAGATTCACTTCACTGGAAAAAAATGCAACCTGAAGTCCTGGCACTGCACTTCATTCTCCCTCCCCACCTCTGATGTAAAAACAACCTCTTCATTTCATCCAGAAGTCTTTGTGCAGGTCTTTTTCTTCTGCCTTCAGCAGCTATCAATCAAATGTAATATTGGTTGCCGAGTGTGTAAATTAGTGACTGGATTCAAATACAAAGCGTTGGCATGTTAAAAATCCAGGTAGAGCTGACAAAGTGTGCAAAATAAAAGGATTACAGGAAAGAACGTAATGTCTGTGTGAGAGAAAACATATCATTAGGGACAGATGTCAATTGCTCAATGGTTATAAAGCAAATGGCATTTTGAACACTTATCCATTGAGATGTGGTACAGTACAGTGTAATGATTTAGAAAGGCAAGTTTATGGTTCTAGGTCAATTAGAGGGGTCATTTATTCTGTTCTGCTTAGCCCCGATGAGGTCAGAAAGGTAACGCTGTTCCTGGTTCTGGATGCCACTCTTAGGGGAACAAACAGTCAAGATATAGTCCAGAGAAAAGCAAGAATGGTGCAATATTTAATAAACAGGACCTATGAAGAAACTGAGCATGTTTATTTACAAACAGAAGGCTGAGGTAGGACACATAATAAGCTGACCAGTATATAAAAGGCTAAAAAAGAATGCCAGTTGTTCCCCATCTTACCTGAAGGTATCACTGGAAGAAAACAGCATCATTTTAAGCAAAGAGGGTTTACTTACGAGATAGTCTGAAAACGTTTGTGTGTGTGTCTTCTTACATTCCAGGTTCTACAAGAACCAGTAAGAAAACCAGGGGTCAGAGACATCCCAAATAAAGCTTTGCTTCTCCAGGATGGAGGAGCAGGTTATATGGCGACTCGGATACCTTCCCAGCCTTACATGTAGGTGATGAGAGAATACCGATGGCTGCTCATCTCTTCTGGTAACAGACAACCTTAAGCAATTAGTTCTGACATTATCAGTTCTCTGTCTTGGATCCTTGGCACTGTTACCTGCCCAAAGGTGGTGAACAACCTTCGGGGATCACTTTCTGAGACCTCTCAAAAGCAACAGCGGCAACTCTGCCTCCTCTCTGAGGAGCCTCAGCAGAGGGCTGAGTCTTCATCTTATTTCACACGGGGAGCCTGGGGATTTGAAGGATGGTGCCATCTCCTGCACACTGATGATCCTCAGCTGTTTGCTTTTACAGTTAATCCTAATTACACCACCACTTTGTTATCAGTGCCTGACGGAGTTAAAGCCAAGTACTGTCTAAAATCAGGACCAGGGAGATAGGATTCAAATGATACATGCTCAGCATTCAAAGGGAATAATTAAAAGGTTGAACTACCAGTTAAAACTGCTCTTCACAAAACTGGTTTATTTGGTCCTCTATTGAGTTACTGGGCTTTTTCTTACAACTGTCCAGTAACCCACAACTTCTCTGACTTTTTGGGGGACTTTCAGCAGTCAGCACACATACACTGCTTGTAGGAACCCTCTGTAAGCAACATCCATGATGCATTACCAGAAACTGGCAGAACTCAGTATGTTCTTAAATAATCAGCTGGACGGGAAATACAGGAATAATTAATAGATGAATACGAATCTCAAAACCTTTCTCTTCAAATTATTAAGTATTTGCTTTAGGGTACACATTGGTGTATTTGATGCAGAATATTTCATAGATTATCTGCTTGTCCAGCACAAAAACAACAGCTGCTGAAGACACAGCAATCAGCTAAAGGAAGCATGGCTAAGGATACATTTCTATTTTTAAGAATGTTTATAGCCATTTTAATTGTATTAAAAACTGACACATTTATTTTTCATTCAAGGACAGTTCTAAGAAGCAGTAGCAGGGAGGGCAAGACCTGTAAATAATATTGGTATAAATATACTGCACTGGCACAGCTGAAAGTTTTCCATTACTCAGGAAAAGGTCACTAGACCTATTGAACATGTTTAGACTACCCATGCTGCTTAAAACATGACAGAAATAGCTTTACCATTTAGCATCTGACACAAATACAAACTGAAGCCTTTAGCAAACAGTCTGCCCAATTTTGGGGTGTTTTCCTGACACAGAGCCCAGTGTTCATACATACACTGCCAGGGAGCCGTAGTTTTCTTTCAGCTTTTCTTAATTAATATGAATTCAGAACTTTTTTACATGCTAGAATTATCTTCCTTTACCATTCCTATAACCATAACAAGTATGAAAATAACTCTTGTTTTTAAAGTACAAATGACTTCATAATTATTTAAAATTTACACAGTGTCTCACATACGCATACTGTAGTATTTTGCTGTTTTTAATTGTGTTATTTGATACATTTAATGGGCAAGACTTTCAAAACTGACCACTGATTTTGAACAGCTTTATATTTTGGATGTTCAACATGGAGATACTTGAAAAGGGCAGATTTTCAGAGAGACAATATTCGGTATTTTCTAAAACTCAGGGTGTCGTCGCAACCATTGAAAAAATCAAGGTGCCCAGCGTTACTAGACACCTTGTTTCTATTCAAAGACTGCATAAGAAACTCCTGAATTCTCTCTCCAGAGAAATGCATCAGCAGAAATCCCTTTTCTGCCCATCGGATTTTCCCTCCCATCTCTCATGCTACCCCTGGCTGTCAAGAGACAATTGTTCTTTCCACATCCTAACAGCAGATCCTCATGTAACTGCCGCTGTTTACAATTGCCACCTGCCAGCTATGTAATTAAGAGATAAATCTGGCTGTATAACTCCTTCTCCAAAATTACACATCAACCTGACCCAAACCCCTGTGAAATCAGCCATAAAAGTTTCACTGATTCTTACAGATGTTACGTCAGGTGTTTATTACCTGTTCCATTTAGAAGAAAAAATAAGCCGAAAAATGTTTAAAACCTCACACAGCCATCAACTTACCTCAAATGGGCAACCTGAGGATGCTGGAAGGCAAACATAAAATGTTTTACACACTCTCAACTCCCCAAAATTTATTTCCACAAGTTTAAGTTGACTTTTGAATATCCTGGCTGTCATGGCTTTTTGTTTTCTTGTTTGCTATGTCTCTTGGGGTACTTGCTCATGCAGGTTTTCTGCTTTGCATTAACCCTGCAGTTGGACTCATTCAGGGAATAGGGAGGTGATTTCAGAGGGAGCTGTTAAGGAGTAAAAAATCATAGAGGAGACTCACTCTGGCCAAGACAGTGATTCAGCTGCTGCTCATCGCTTCTTACGAAAAGTATCTGTGTGGAGGTATGCCCAAAGCCCTGAGCAAGTCCAAAGAGGAGACCTGTGTGATCACTTCTCTCACCCTGGAAATCCTACCTATCCTTACAGCCTTGCAGGGCAGCAAGCAAAGGCTGTTTTATAACACACTCGTCGTGACAACACAGTCCACCTCCTCCAGAAAACTGCTTATTAGTGCTGCCACACGTTAGGCAGGAGGCTGCCTGGCCAGAGACGCGCTGCTGGGCTACCGCGGGTCCCCTTCCCAGTGGCATGGGTCAGCCCTTCCCAGCAGAGCCAGCCACCCTCCATCAAGTCACTGCGCTTGCTGCTGAAACAAGGAGAGGAGCAGAGCAAGGAAAAAGTCTCTTCTGCACCAGCCAAGCCCCATGTTGTCACTGCCTGCCCCAGCCCTCTATAGCAGGTGTATCTCAAGTGCATTGTAGCTGGAGGCTGCTATGAAAGCTGAATTTCTACATACACTGCTTCAGTATAAACAGTTTCGGCGAATGATTTAAGCAGGTATTTGTCTTTCTATTTGATGCTTGTTCATACCTGACACTCATTTCCTTGCAAACATCATATGCATATTGTAATGATGAGATGTCCTCTTTTCGTAATATTTTAAGTGACATTTTAAAAATACAAAAATGATCTATGGATTTTTACAGCCTGAAACTGTATTTGAATAATTGGGAGGAGGATGAATTACAAAGACCAGACTGATTATAAATGGGGGCAGCAATTGCAAACAGTAGATAATTTATTAGCCCAACATAGAGGAGAATAGTGGATATTTAAAGAATGCTTCCATGGTTTAAAAAAAATAATCCAAAGGACATTGAACACATTGAACAATGTTTATAGTTACTATCGCTACGGTATATAAGCATCTCAGTTACCATACATATCCTGCAGAGATGTAATACAAGTTTTGTACGTGAATTTTTCCATTCTTTCAGAGGAAGGAAATTCAGAGAACCAAACTGTGTTTCAGATGTGTTAGCCTTCAAAAAAATGGTAAGAGTGGAGATTCCAGTCGACCCACCATGGATCCCTTTGCCAGACTCCAACTAAGCAGTTGTGGTACCTACATTTGGTGGTGCCTTAAATGGCAGCTCGTGCCTTCGTGCCAGACTGTATATCACTTTGGCCTGACGACTATATTAAGCACAACCGATGTGACAGACTAGGTAACCTGAATGTATCTGAATTACACTTAATTTTGCCTCCATCTCTTATGGCCAACTGTTTTCTATTTCAGAAGACTAGATTATTTACATTAAGGATTTTGGAACTTGAAATAACCTGCCTATGAGGTATGTATGTTGTGAAATCACCTGCTCTTACAGGCAATGTAACTAATGAAAAATTAAGATAAATATGTCAATAAACAAAGAATATGTATCAGTGTAGTAAGAATCAATATCTATGTGCTTACATTTGGTTTTGGAGACAGGCAGACCTGAAGATAAGTTAAAAAAAAATAGCAAGTCTTTCATCTTCTACTATGTTGAGGCAGTTAGATGGTCCCTTACATTTTCACTCTTCAATAAAAAGGAGGACAAACAAAATGAAAGGGGGGTCTCCACTCTGACACCCTTATCTCCTTTTACTCTCCCTGATACTTTAATAAAATAATACTTTAAATAAAAAAGTACAGGAGACACCACACACCTTCACAGTTTATCAAGCACATTACCCAATTTTTTCCCTATTGTTCTCTTCTGGGACAGGTAGGGTAGCAAACCAGTCTGGCTTTGCCAATCCATGTACATTTTTGTGCCCAGGTATTTAAAGTAATACAAGGAGGCATCCAAGTTCCCAGATGCCACCACAGAGAAGAAAAGAGAAATTTATTTCTTGTACAGAAGATGTAGGCCAACAAATCTGGATCTAACTAAATAGTGATACATCAATTTGGGAACTAATTGTAGTAAGAACTCCTTATCCTGTATGGAACTCTGCTTTCCAAATAATAAACAGCCTCTGAGAATTACCATAACTGCATAGCGTGAGTAAACTTTCCAGTGCTGGCTGCCTAAAAGTATGGCAGAATCATAAGTTTCCTGGCAAGAAAAGTATCTGAATATGATAAAACCACAGTTGCAAATGGTATTAGGAGATACTGAAAGAATGAAAATGAGATCTTTCTTTGCTGAGTTCACTGTATCAACTCTGTGCTTCATGTGAGTGTTCAAAAGCCTTTCGCACTGGCATGCACAAAACTGCCCTTGGAAAACTTTGGGGAAAATCTGGCTGTTGCCCCTCAGAAACATTAATTTCTGAAACAACATACAAACAGCAGGTTTCCAGACAAACAGACTATTTAAGGAGAAATTCCCAGCTAAACTTCATACAGGTCTCACACAAGCTTTCTTGTGTAGGGTTTCCACCAAAATAAATGGCAAATGCCAAGCACACCACATTTTTAGGAACCCTCTTATCTGCTGAACCACTTGATTCTCAGATGAAGCAGCAATCCCCATGAATCCCCACAAAGAACTGACAGAAGGACAGCAGATAAAAGTTGCTAAGTGTGGAAGAAAGGACAGAGAAATAGATGAGCAACATCAGAGACTGAAATCTCAGTGGAAGATCTTGTAAGTGGTTGTTGTCATTGCTATCTTACACCCTTTTTTTTTTTTTTTTCCTGCAATGATCCAAGCTCAGAATAAGAAGAGAGCAGAACAAAGGCAGAAGCTTCTGTTCTTTATCTGGATGGTAAGTGTTACCATTTTGTGGCGGTGTTTTGGGGGGGGTTTATTCTTAGACCATTAAAGCCTTAAGCAAAAAGTCAGTTCTTAAAAAAAAAAAAAAAAAATCTATTAGAAAATAGTTTGCTCCCAACAGACAAACTGAGATATTAGTTATAGATGTCATAAAACTTTTCCTGCTTTACTGCTAACTCCAGTAAAGCAGCTGACAGTGTGTTTTGAACATACACTCCAAAATATGAAATAGTATTTGGCAATAGCTATAAAAGAGCAGATTCTGAAGAGCACATTACTGCACAAGTCAATCAACAGGGGTCAGTGAAGCCATTTTTGGAATAAATTACTTGTGAGCTATTCAACCAACCAAAAGGTAAATATGCAGGGCGTTATTACAATGTTATTTTTTAAATGGAGTAAAGAAACAAGGTTCATCATAAATAGCCTTGATACGGGATGTTGCAATACATGTGGTAATTTTGGTCTTCTGCATTGTTTTGCTATCAGTCACAATATCACATTTCATTATGAACTGTCCTCAGGATAAATAATACATGTAGAAAATAAGGTATCTACTAAGTATGCAATATTACCTTCCATTTGAGTTGGGCAAATGAGTCTAATGAACTTAAGGATAAGCCACTTCTCGGATATTTCATATTAAAAGACAATTTCAACTGCAACGAAGAGATTACTTTTGCTTATAATTTAGGGAAGAGCTAGAGTAACACAGCCTTCTAAGATCCAAAAGAAGGCAGCAACTGAAATTTTTACTATTCCTCCAGATTTCTACAAACTTTATGCGCTTTTATACCTGTAGCTTTTAGATGGCTATTGGGGGACATTTGGGTTGAATCAGACACTTACGCAGTTCTACATGTATTTCTATTAATTTTTGAAATGTTCTTTTTTTATTAAAAAAAAAAAAACAAACCAAAACCAAAAAACAGACAAAGCTCCAGATTCAGAATAATCTGGCATCAATGATATCTAATAATCCAAATCTCTTTATCTGCCAGAATCTTACAGGTTATTTTTATCTGACAAGAAATTAATAATGTCCCAAGATCACTCAACCCTGCGTTGTTTTATATGCAGAAGAAATAAGCTGTACACATGCCGTATGGCATCTGCACATATTGCCAGTGATTTTTCCATTACTCTTCCAACACGGCAGTGCATACCACTGACCCTCATCCACAGGCGTGATTGACTGCAGTAATTTCCAACCTATGCATCCCGTCTCTTCTGCTCCTCTGACACGGAACAGGGGTGGCAGCACAGGGGGATCCAAGTGCCAGGCAATTATTAAAACAACAAGGAGCTATTCAGCAGGGAAAGGAAGAAGGCTGGATGCAAGTTCCCTCTGGGATGGATTTGGCCCACAAAATAGATTCTGGATGATGCCAGAATGAAAGGGTAAATTTCATAAGGAATGAAAGGGATAAAATAGGCTTTCATGGAATGAATAGCTAAGTAGCTCCCAAGACATATGAAATCTCAGTAGCCAAAGACTGAAAAATCATAATAACTACAATGTGAGCACTATACAAGACAAAAGTGCCTGCCAAATTCATGTTCTGATGCCAGAAATTCTGAAAATCATGAAAATCTGAAAGCAAAATCTGAAAAAGCAAAAATATGGTCATTGCTAAGTTATGGGAGCAGCCGTACTGACTGTAGAAATGTCACTAATGCAAGAATTGCAAAAATTACCCTTGTCTTACTCACCTTTTGTGGTACAGGGGAAGCATCTTTTAATAACCAAGTGGGACATAAAGCCAAATGTGTGCACATGACCTTCAAAAGAATGATTAAACTGATTCCCAAAAAAATGTTTGTCAAAGATCTATATTTATAAAAGATGAGAAAAGAAGGACAAGTTCAGATGAAAACAAGTGATTCTTTCTTTCTTACTACCACCTGTCATAAATTACGTTTTGGACAAGGACAGTTATGCTGCTGTTGGAAACCCCTAATTTACTCCTGGGTATGAAAGTATAAAAGGTACCAACTCCGGAAATTAATACACTACTGGAAACAAGGACTGTCTCACATGTTGAGCCTTCTGTACTTTTATGCATGGGAATAAACTCGTGGCAGAAAATCCCGTCCTTGACCTGTGACCCAGGTATCACAGAGTGACCACGATAGAGGCAAAAAGCTGTCCTCTGAAGTGTCGGGGGGGGGACGACACAGCTTCCCTGTGGAATCTATGATCTCTTGTCAACACACATGCATCTCCCCCAGGGCCATAAAAGTGAGGCAGTAAACAAAAACAGCTGAAAGAAACAGGTCTGCTTGGCAGGGATGAGGAGAAATTTCACTGGCCAGTGGTACCTTCAGGTTATGCAACGCCATGCTGGGCATAATGGTCCTTATTCTAGAAGAGCCAAAATATTGCACAAGGTAGCCCTGTTCCACTCAGACATCACCCCCTCCCCAGCACACCAGACACTATACCATGCCTTAAAAACACTTTGGAAGAGAAAATAATTTCCCCTTTGAGTTAAGAAGGGCAACAGGTAAAAATACTTTGAGAGAGAGAACTCGGTAAGCTGCTAAGCATGCAATTCCTTGCAGATCTACCGGGAAGGCCAACCTGAAGGTCATCTGAGATGGGGATGAAGTTGGCCCACATGAGGGTTAGAACCTGGACTGCTGCTGCTGCAGTTACACAGATCCACAGCCCAAAAGTCACTTGGCCAGACGGCCACAAGTCCACTTCTCCAGAAAGCAGGCCTAGCACGACAGGCATGGGAAAAGACTCTTTCCTCCAGCCTTTGCACAGATCTGTTGCCTAAGTCCTGGCTTGAGAGGAAAACCCCATCCTATTTTCTACTGTGCTCATCCCTGAATTGTCAATAGTCAATTTCTAAGACTGCATCAGTTTCTAATCTTACACATTTATTTACATGCATCTTATTCCTACTCCTACATCTTCATGACACGTGGCCACTGTGGCAAGTATTCTTCTTTCCCAAAGCTCCTTTAAATTTAACCTTCTCCCATGTCATGTGACAGAGAAGTTTATTTATGCTTTTTCGGCATAACTTGGTATTATTTCTTATGCCACTTTCCTTTCCTAGATTGAAATATCTATTCATGTCAAGTTTAGCCATCAGCTCATAGCAAAACAGAGAGGAAGGAAGAATAGTTGAATCCTAACCTTTCAATTCTGCATCAGCTAATGAGCTGGCATACTGATAAAGGCATAAATTATTTCCATTTCACTGACTTCACTTGTCTATGAAAATGTGATGCAGTTGAAAACCTGTCCCATACAGTTAATAAGTGGACAAGCTTGTTGATACACAGAACGAATCAGTTCTCTAGCTGGAGAAGAAAATTTTCAGAGCAGGATGACCTCTGACAGGAAAAGAATCACAAGAAGGGCATCCTCTGAACAAAATAATTAACTTATAACCAATAAATTCTCATGTCACATGAACAAATCAATAGCAATACTAACTAATGAACAGCAGTAGTGCAAAAATTAAGTACATTAGTGAAGGTTAAAAAAAAAATGTTCTTATAATTAAAACATCCTGCCTTCTTCCCTGAACACTTCCTCTCCTCTAACTGGCAATCACCTACTAAAATTCATCCTTGCAAGTACCAGCAGAGGCAGGGTGTGGACCAGATTCAGAGGCACAGGTTTTATCACTACATCTTCCAATTCCACTCACATGACACAACACTAAAAGCTGTCCGCCACAGTTATACCATTGCTGTCATCAATACAGCTAGAGGCTGAGTGATGGTTTCAGTTTTGGCAGTGTGGACCAACCTCAGGAATTGAGGCTGAGTTTGAACTGGAAACAGGCAAATGCATTTCTTGTACATACCTCCCACGTATGTTACAAATGTGCATTTAATGTAAAGCCCTGGGATGAGATCCTTGTGCCAAAGGCAAAATTCTCATCGACTTCACTAAGTTTGCAGCCCTGAGTTACTAAAGTAAGCAAAAAGGAAGGGAAGAATCTTTCATTTGTTAACCCAAACTCTTCAGCTTTTCAGTACGGTCTCAACTGTAACATACACAGCCATCATACTCAGAACCCTTCTCTTTCTGGCATGTCAAGAAAAATACAGTTCAACTGCATATGGAAGATAAACCATGGGACTGAACAATCCAGCGCATCCCCTGATCTTAGCTCTTTCCAAACTCCAGGATGCAGTAGTACATCCTAAATCCTGCTCCTGGGAACATGCCACAGCCCCTCCCCAGCTGCTGGGACAGTACTGGAGCATATTCCCTCCCCCAGAAATGAAGGGACCCCAGATAACACACACCACTCAGCCCAGGGACAGCTACAAGCACAACAGCAAACTGATGGATTCACATCTTCGGGAAGAAACCATGACCTAAACTACCCTATCGTGTCATGCACTGCAACTGCAGTGAACCAAACTGAATGGGAAGATATGGAGAGCCTGCAGATGGGAAAGATTCTAAAGGGTTATAGTGTGTTATTAACTTTATTAAGTTCTTGACCACACAAACAGACATGTTTCTAGACTTATTTCAGTAAATGCTCTCTTGAATACCAAAATCAGTTCTAAATTACTGGCCCTTTTACATTAAGGAGATCTGGATCCTTAACTTAAACAGATTACAAATTGAAGGACTAATGCATCAACTGCTAAAGTGTCCTTTGCAAGCTTTTATCCCTCAGATTTCTCTGAAAGCAATATACAGTCAGTTTTCTTCTCAGCTCGCTGCAGTGCAAGATCAGCCCTAAATTAGAAGATTATAGTTTAACCTTCAGAGGAGATACTTTTTCAGACAAATGGCACTTGGTCCTGTGAGAATAGGTGTGATGTTGCCAGTTGTGCCATCTGAATTACGTCAGGCCTCAAGCTGAATGAATCCCAAGTTAAGATCATGAATATAAAGATTTCTTTCATTGTGTTTGTTTAGCTGTGCAATCACGTCACCATCAACTGTCTGTGTGCTGTCTGCAAGCACAGAACAAATTATGAACTTGAATCTCTCTCTATTAATCTACACTCGTAAGTCTCAAAAAAAAAAAAAAAAAGTAAAAAATCCCTGAATAAAAATGACAGTGATTTATCTTGTGAAAATGTGAAAACACTGGTCCTCTGGTAGAAGTTACAGAAACGTAGGCATATTATATCTTCAGTGCAGTTCCGGTCTTGCTTTAAGTTTTCACTGTAATGGCTGACAGTACAAAATGAGCCATAAGTTTCAATGCAAATGCACATTATTCCACATAATTCAAATAGACAAAGAAGAGATGATAAGGGGGAGCAAGTATTCCCCAAATTTAAAGGATTCAGATGGATAAAAGGCTTAAGCCAATATACACTAGTATCAATAGCAATACGGTGCCAGTGGCTATCATTTAACAATGTTTTTTAGAAAAACAAAACTTATTGATGAGAACTTCTATTTTTTTAAGAACATCCAGTCAACAATATCTATAGTGGATGTCATAGTAATGACCCCATTGAGTGTCTGACAGCGGTTTCTAAGCACACCAACCAGCACTTCAGCAAATTATCAATTTGGGGTCACTTGACACTGCTTATTTACATTTTCTCTCCAGCTTTAAAGGGTTTCATGGATCCTGCTCTCTCTAACTTAAGAGCCAGTTGATTTTTTGCAGTTTGGGTGGGTGCTGAGTTTCAGTAGCATATGAAATGGCTCCAGAGTACTTAGTAAAAACAAGGGTTTTGAGAACACTACACTAAACAGAATACAGCATCCCAAAGCAACGGATCTGCTTTATTCGTACTCAGGTTCTTTTTTTTCTCCTCCCCCCCCCCAACTCTGACAAAGATGCTGCTGTCCAAGGGAATTATCAAAAGCCTAAAACACAAGACAGGAAAAGCATTGCTAGCCCAATAGTTCCCAGCTTCCTCTGAAAGAGTTCACTTGCTTGTTAGTGCTGTAGCTTGAAGGCTGAAGACTTTCAACTGTCTCCCCTGAGCCGTGCTTTAATCTCTTCTCACTCAGCCCACCTGTAACAAGGAAGGCAATTGGCTTCACTCCCTCCCTGAACTCTATAGCCTGGCTGACTTCCAACAAGATCAAGAACTTGGAAAGGGAAATGGCTGTTGCCTCTCATAGGCAGAAACAAACAAAACAAACAGTCTGGGCAAGATGAGATGTTCCTCCAAACAGCCCTCATGGACCACAGCTCCCTCTTGTACACTGCTCTTCTCCAAGGAATTGGCCACCTTGGCAGCAAGCATCACTGAGGGACTCAGTAAACTTACTCTTAAAGCAGCTTAGGATGGAAACGCAAAAGTTGAGGCTTGTACAGCCAGTCCTCTGTACCCCAACATCACACAACTCTCACTAGAATAACTGCTGCACGCTTCAGGCTGTTGCCTAGCATCTGCCTGCCAGCCTGCATCTGTCGCAACAGATTTCCAGGGCCACCTTTCCAAACTCACAGTCATTACCAGAAGCAGACACCTGAAAGAACTTGGCACCTATGGGAGGAAAGTAAATGCAGGAGGTTTGAGTACCTTCCATTAGTTCTTATTCTCAAAAGTGACTTATATACACAGCAGCTTATGAAGCACTGGACTTACATACACAGCAGCTCATAAAGCATTTTGCATCCCAAGAACTTGCGTTAGATTTAGAGAAACTGCTGAAAATTCAATTCTATGTTTCACTGCAAATTAAGGGTCTCAGAAGTTTGTACACTCTACATAATCTTGAAAAATGGGGCTTGGGTTCCCAAGTAACTTGGCCAATTCTGAAAATTGTACCCATGACCATCATTCATTCCCCTAAACGTTAAACTGTAGAAACCACTCCCAAAACCAAGTCTGGGAAACAAATTTGCAGTCACTCAGCGTAGCACAATACTTAGCCTGTTGAGTCACCATAATGACCACAGAACGGATGGATTATATGATTTTAATAGTTCAGACACCGCTGTTTTTTCCTTTACAATCACACATCCTAAAACAACTAAGAAGTAGTTGAGATAAGTCAGACACGCATGCCCACACTGTTTATTTTGAAAAGTCATCACCTCTTCCCCAGAATAATGTTGTTATACTTGCACCTGACCATATGCTGCTTCTCTTCAGTCAAGGACAGGGATTGAGACATGCATGCAAACAGCCTGCTGGAATAACAGACGTATTTCTCTAAACACAGCTTTGTTGCTCCTCTATTGTACTAGCAGTTTTTGTTGCCAGGTAAAGAGGTTAATCTTGCCCCTATCTGTGCCTGTCTTTTGCAAATACAATTGAAACAAACAAACAAAAAAATTACCAACATCCAGTTCTGGTTTTAAATAAACACTGATGTGATATCTACATGTTGGTTTTCTGCTCTGCAGGTACGGTTGTTAAGACAAGAACCCTAGAAGTCTCAAATATGTAGGCACCCCAATGTGCTGCACACTACGCAACGGCCCATAGAGGTTACTGTGAAAATACACACATACAAGAGACAAATGAATCTTCTTCCTCCTACCGACTTTCCTGACCACATGACAATTCTTTTCTCCCCACCACTGCATTTCTCATAGGACAAACTATTACTGGTCCTCCCCTGAAAATCACTCAGTGAAAAACGGTATGGAAGATAAGAGTGGAACTCTATGAATATGGTATGTGACAAGTAACACCCCAGCCTTCAACCATCACCCGTGTGATTTCTGCTCTGCTTCCCACTTTATGCTTTTCTTCCTTCAGAACTGAGCACTAATATCTGTTGACTGGTGTTGGGGCTCTTGCTGTATTGAATGATTATACTGAACTCTGAAGCAAGTGGAAAAATACTGAAGAAATAAGACGAGGTTACGGCCAGAACAGTGGGATGAAGAAAAAGGAGCAAATTGCAGATGTTTGCTCAAAAGCAAGGCCAACGGGACGTGATAAGAGGAGCTGGGAAACCGCAGAAAGGAGCCTACATGCCAGAGAAAGCAGAAACAGAAATCTTCCCAGTAAACAATTGTTAACCAATCATATTATTATACGCTTGTAAAATAGCCAACCACATTATTGCACGCTTATAGAATGCCTTATAAAAGTCTACCTGGTTTGTACAATAAACGGATCAGATCTTGAACTCTGTGAGTATTTGAATCTGACTCCCGCTCGCCCGAAATGCCCGCAGCATCTGGTGACCCCCGACGTGATCCGATGAGGGTCGACAGGATCGGTTAAAAGTCAGGAAGATTCATTAAGGATCGTGTTACAAGCTGCGGAGCCGGCGAGGATCCTGCTGCCAGCGGAGAGAGAGCTGGGCGCCCGAAGAAAGGCGGAACGTGCACGGCTGACCGGTGAGTCAGGAAATTTAAGCAGGATGGGAATCACTGCATCAGTGGTGGAAAAAGCAATCGTAGACAATTTGATGAAACTGGCAGAAAAAAAATGAAACGCCAGTCTCACGGCAGGCAGTAGTTGATCTGCTATGTTGGAGTCGCCGCCGTGGTTACCTTGCTTCTACGCAAGATATATATAATAATGAAACATGGAAGAAAGTAGGAGAGGACTTATGGGAATCTGTGCAAGTTGGGACTAAGGGGGTAAAGACTTTGGCTTGCACGTATCGAGCTGTACGGGGTATGGTCGCGCAATTACCACCCTGGTGTCCTGAAAAGGAACAAGCGGCGAGCGGCGGCGTGCGGCCCGGCAGGCCCCGTCCCGGCCGCGGTTTCTCTCCAAGGCGGCACCCCCCCTCCACCCCCCCCCCGCTCCGATCGGCGCCATGGCAGTGCAAGCGGCCAAGCGAGCTAACATCTGGCTGCCCCCAGAGGTCAATCGGATCCTTTATATTCGGAACCTGCCGTATAAAATCACAGCGGAGGAAATGTATGATTTATTTGGGAAATACGGACCTATTCGACAAATCAGAGTTGGAAACTCTCCTGAAACAAGAGGAACAGCTTAAGCTTCTCAAGGAAAAATACGGACTTGATTACAAACCCCTTCCCCCCCCCCCCCAAAAAAAAAAAAAAAAAAAAAAAAAAGAAAAAAAAAAAAGGAAAAAAAAAAAAAAAGAAAAAAGAAAAAAAAAAAAAGAAAGAAAAAAAGAGAAAAAAAAAAAGAAAAAAGAAAAAAAAAAAGAAAGAAAAAAGAAAAAAAGAAAGAAAAAAAAAGAAAAAAAAAGAAAAAAGAAAAAAAAAGAAAGAAAAAAAAAAAAGAGAAAAAAGAAAGAAAAAAGAAAAAAAAAAAGAAAGAAAAAAGAAAAAAAAAGAAAGAAAAAAAAAGAAAAAAAAAAAAGAAAAAAAAAAGGAAAAAAAAAAAAAAAAGAAAAAAAAAAGGAAAAAAAGTGCTTCAGATGTCACCTACAAGAAATGCGTTTCTGCTTTGAACTAGCTTTTGAGCCTTTGGGAGTAAACTATACGGCTATAAATCAATCATATTGGGGTTGGTTAGATAAGAAGTATAATGACACGAATTTTGGCTTTAGTGATAACTGTACCTGGTGGAATACTACACTTGTTAAAAATATGTATTTTTTGCAACAGTTGATTTACCGTTTAAATGTATCAATTTATTTACCTCAACAAGAATTGAGGGTGGTTGAGGGATTTATTGAAACAAGGTCTGTCTACATTGTTGTTTGTTATTCTTTTGTTACTTTTAGTGCCTTGCCTTTTACAATGTTTTCAGAGCTGTGTGGAACGCAGTATTAATGCTGTATTTAAAAAGAAAGGGGGAGGTGTTGGGGCTCTTGCTGTATTGAATGATTATACTGAACTCTGAAGCAAGTGGAAAAATACTGAAGAAATAAGACGAGGTTACGGCCAGAACAGTGGGATGAAGAAAAAGGAGCAAATTGCAGATGTTTGCTCAAAAGCAAGGCCAACGGGACGTGATAAGAGGAGCTGGGAAACCGCAGAAAGGAGCCTACATGCCAGAGAAAGCAGAAACAGAAATCTTCCCAGTAAACAATTGTTAACCAATCATATTATTATACGCTTGTAAAATAGCCAACCACATTATTGCACGCTTATAGAATGCCTTATAAAAGTCTACCTGGTTTGTACAATAAACGGATCAGATCTTGAACTCTGTGAGTATTTGAATCTGACTCCCGCTCGCCCGAAATGCCCGCAGCAGACTGGCTTCAGCAGTACCAGGCAGTACACCTCTTGCTCCGTTTCTCCAAGAAAATGAAAGGTGATGGCAGGACACATGAAGTTCTGGCCACAATTCAGTCAGTAGGATTTTGGGTTTAGCCCTTTGTAGTGCCAGAATTTCTCACCAGTTTGCAGTGATGTCATATTCAAATCTGAACCCATAGATGTTACCGTAAAATGAAACACTTTTGCCCCAAAGGCAACACCATGCTGATGACTGTTACCTATTCTGTGAAGTGTCCTGAGATGGTGGCCAATAGAGGGTTGAAGAAGAGCGAGGAAGTATTAATATACAGAGAGCACAAAAGGACGTAACTCTACGCAGCAGGCAATAAAGGATTAAAAAACACGTCCTGTGTTTAACAGGTAACGTGACACAGCTCTGCCATGAGAGCTCTAGAGAACCATTTCAAGTGCTCTCCTTTCACATCACATGATAACCCTACTGGCATGGCCTCTTCCAAACAGGAAATGGCACAATCTACTCAATAAAAACCTGATTGTTTTCTTTTCTCTTCTCCTGAGAGCACTACCTGACACTGACTACCTGACACTGAAAGAGAAGACTGTCCCTGTCCTCCTTGTCTATCCCCAAAATTTTCATCCTGAAGGAGAAAGAAGCAGTGCAGCAAGGCACAGTGGGGAAAACATAGGATGCAGACTGTAGCTAAGACTGGGGATGTAAAAGAAGCGAAAAAGAAAGTTCAGTGATGAATCCAAGCGGAATAGGTTCTCCTCTAAGAAGCTCAGCCTAGGATCACCATTGGTAGTTTTCACAGTCCAAGCCGGAGTGCAGGCAGTGAACCGTATGACCCAGTGAAACACACACCCAATGAGCTGGCCGGAACAACCATCAGTGACTGCGTTAACGAACCAGCTCCACTTTGCACAGCAAGCGAAGCATGTGCCCTGGCAGCAGGTGACAAGGCTGCAGCTGGCTGATGGGGAGCGGGCAGTCTTGACCAACACAGTCACCGCATCTCAGGTGCTCTTGCAATGACTGTCGAGCAAAGAAGTGATGTTAATGAAGCAGCGATGGGATATTTACCTTACGGTTACTTTTCAGGAGTTTACTTAAAATACTGGGTTGATGTAGGTATGAAAAAGCCACGTAGCAAATTACACGAATTTGAAACATACATATACAATGAAAACTGAAAGTTTCAGGTTTTCCTGTGGTTATGAGCCTGCAATCTGTTCCACAAGGCAGATCTTTGTGTCCCTGATTAACCTCAGTCAACTAACTTAAATGGGGCTGTGTCTGATTAAGGCCCACATTTGCAAGCTTCAGAAAACACTTTGCATAGAAATCTGGTTGTTGGCCAACCCTGATTGCTGCATGTAAGTCACATCTGATAGGAGCAAAATGTGTCCGTTCATGAGAATTTAGACTGAAATTTCCTTAGAGACCAGGACAACACTATTTTTCTTGTTGCTTTTGTAGTTACTGCCTCAGTGTAATTACCCTTTTCTTGCCAACATCAAAGCAGAGTGAGGGAGAGGTTATTTTTCAGAAGACAGGATAAATCCCTTCGCCTGTAACTTCTGAAGGCTTCAGTTTATGACTCACTATGTCCACAGCGAAACGAAGTTGTGATCACAACTCCAGACCCGATCCAACACACATTGAAATCAATGAGAGTCTTTCCGTTGACTTCAATGGAAGCTGGGTCACGCCCTTAGCAGACACTAGCTGCGCACATTACCAAACCTCCCTCCAGCCTTGGATGGCAGAAAACATGGTCAGCCTGGAAACAGCAGGGATCCCTGGGGTCAGAGCTTGTCTACAGTAAAAAACTTATACAGGAAAAACCAACAGAGAAATGCTTCAAGTGCACCTGTCTGCACTCTGCCTCTTTCTAGCCCTATCAGCCCAGATGAAACTGCATCCAGAGCAAATATTTATTAAAAAACGTAAAAAGAGCAGACCTTGGCAAAAGTCAAAATACAGCCCGGAGTAGAAAGTGCAGAATAATTATTCAATCTGAAAATAAAGATATTTTTTAAAAAAAAAAATAGACATAAGCTTGAAGAAATGAGCTCAGGATAACTTAGAAGCTAGAAAAGACTTATATCAGACTTTGTAGCACAGTTTCACACTTGCCAAACATGAAGGTCAGCCTGGGACTTCTAAAAGAAGGGGAGTATGAGCACAGGCAGTGTCAGACTCTGCCATATGTTAACAGACCACCAGCAAGCAGCTGTATGTTGCCTTTAACATCCTTCACATGGCTCCTATATGAAAACAGTGATAAAAAAAAAAAGCTCACGAAGAGGGAAAGGGCTAAGCTTGAAAACGAAACACATAAAACAGTTTTAAGAGTGTTTGGGGATCGTCAGAGAAAGGACTGAGGAAGAGCATACACTTTGGAAAGATTAAAACAATGACTATGTGATGTCGGTAAGAAATTTTCATCGTCGGGGTGAAATTAAGCCAGCAGCAAAAAGGAATATTGATCTCTCAATAGCAGAGACCATCCAGTTTGGATGATGCAGCATTTGCAGGCTGGTCTTCACCATGGCTTAGACATTCCCAGGACTGTTGCACTAATATTTGCACAGGTTTTAGGTGGGAGAGGCAGAGATACTGGCAGACTGGCCACCCTCAGGCTAGCAGGTATGTCTTGACATGGTGTGGGAGAGTCACTGATGCTCAGAACCCAGAAACGCCTCGCTCAGGAAGGCCCCTCCAGGATGATCATTTCTGCATGACCCAACCTGTCAGGGCCTCAGCCTGAGGAGAAGAAAAAAGGCCCTTCTTCAGGCAGCCTTTTCCTGTGCTTTGCAGCAAATCAAGAAACACACAATGACACAGTGGGTTTGTTGGGATAGTTATGGGCTTAACAGATATGTACTGTAGAAACCAAGAACAGGAAGGCCCTGCAGGGCTGGGTAGCCTGTGCAAAGTGACCAAGCACGCTGTACCACGGGTGGCAGAAGCATCCCTGTGGCACCCTGCACCGACACAGTGCTCCCAGCAACCCAGAACCACCGGAGAACTTGTAAAATGTGGCTCGACCCTGTTAGCAAATTCCTGGGCTGAAAAAACGCCTTCCCACCCCCGACATTAATCTCATGTTCAAGTGTAATATCTTCATTATACCTCATTACACCCGTGGTTCCTCACATTTTGGGCTGTATTTTTGGACTCGCTTCCCATTCCATTTAAAAGCAAAACAAGAGTTGGGAGAGAGGATTATCCCCGGAGGCACAAAGCTGACGCTTGGTCATCCATCTCTCGCTATATATACACACACACAGACACAGCGGCAGCCGCGGCGCAGGGCTGAGCCGTGCCGGTGCCGGGCTTCCCACCGCCGAGCCCCCCGTCTCCCGAGGGGAGGTGCCGCCCCGCAACGCGGGGGCCCGAGGGACATTCCCCCACCCACCCCCCCGGCCGGGAGGCGCCTCCCGGGGCTCCGCGCCGACCATCGCCGCCCCGCCCGGCCCGGCCCGGCCCCCCGCGGGGTCCCGCCGCGGGCACCTACTTCTTGCAGGGGATGAGCGCCTTCCTCTCCTCCAGGATGCGGAGGCGCTGGTTGGGGCCGTCGTAGGAGACGGCGGCCCGCGTGTTGCGGCCCGTGCCGTGCTCGTAGGACACGGTGCGCCCTTCCCACTGCCGCGGCGCCTGGCACGGCTCGACCCCCGCCGCCGCGCCGCCACCCCGCAGCAGGAGGCCGCCCAGCAGCAGCAGCCGCAGCGGCAGCCCCGGCGCCGCCCGCGCCATGCTCCGCTCCGCGCCCCGCTCCGCGCACGGCCGCCCCGCACGGCGCGCAGGCGGGCGGGCAGGACTGCGCCGGGGGGGCGGGGGCGGCCCGCCTCCAGACCCGCATCACCTCAGCGGCGAGAGGCGGCTGCTGCCCGTGCTGCGGCTGCTGCCCGAGCTGCGGCAGACCGGCGCGGGGGGACAGCGGGGCGACAGGGACGGGGACTCGCGCCCTGCCGTGCCCCCCCAGCTTGCCAGCCGGGAGGGTGTGCTTGCCACCGGCCCGCCAAGGGTGATGCCAAAGGGGCACCCGCAAGGCCCGAGCAGGGGTTCTGGGCACGCTGCGTGGGGCATGGCAGGGAGGGGATACACGGACGGGGGGGGACGTACTGGGTGAACCGCTGTAACGTTGCTCTCGCGGGAGGAATTCCAGGGGCTCCCCACGGGCACCACGCACACGCACCCACCCCTCCGCCTCCCGCTGCTCTCCCCGGTTCCGCAGCTCTGCTTCCCTGGCCGCTCCGGACGCGCTTCTCCACCCCCACCCCCACCCCCCCCCGAGCCGGTGCCCCACAGATGCTCCGGCCCTGCAGCACCCAGGCCCCGGCTCTGCAAGGGGAAGCGCCGGCGGGCACCGCGGGGGCGGGCCTGTAGCCCTGAGCCGCGCTGGGGCTTTCCCAGGCCACTGCCAACAGCCTGGCATTGAGGTCACCTTGTTTTCCCAGCGGGTCCCTCAAAAGACTGGGGTGCAGCATTTGCCCACGGTGCAGGATGGGCCCGTAGGTCTTTCCCGCGCACAGGGACCGCCCGGGGGAGCAGAGGGGGGGGGCTGGGGAGCCCCTGGCACCCCCGTGGGCATGCCAGTGCACCAGGGGCGTGGGGCCCCGCAGCACCAAGGAAAGACAAATAAAAAACAGCCTATAGAAAAGCCTGAAGACCCCTCTCCCACCCATTTGCAGATGCGACTGGGGGGCGGGGGGTGCCGAGGCGGCGGGGGGAGCGCAGCGGGGGCCTGGCTGACCGCAAAGCGGCCCCGCACCTGCCCCGCCGCCCGCTCCCGGCGCGGGTCAGCCCCGCCGCTTCCCCCGGCCCGAGCAAACCGGCCAAAGAGCAGCCACCCCCCGCCCCCATCCCCCCATCCCCGTCCGCCTCCGTGCCGAGCTCGCGGAGGAGCCCTGCAAGCTCCTGGAGGCGGCGGGACCGGCCGCCGGAGCCCGCACAAAGTTTCTGCTCCGTGGCCCTTGGGAAAATGCAGCGCCAAGTTCAGCTCCGGGGAGGGGAAGGGGGGACGGGACGGGGTCCGGCTGCGGCTCCCGCGTCCCTCCCGCTGCCTCCTCCCCTCTCCCCGCGTCCGAGCAGATGCGTGTGGTTTGGGTTTGACCCCCCTCCCTGCCCCCCCCCCCCCTTCCCCCTTCTTCCACCTGAAGGAATTTATGACACAGATGAAAACTGAAACGGAGCTGGAGCCGCGGCCGGGAGACGCAGTGATGTCGCCGGGGGATTAAACGGGGTGGAGGTGATGTCACCGTGCCTGCACAGCAAAACACACACACGCGCGCGCGCACACCCCCCACGCCCCCCCCCCCCCCCCGAGGAGCGGGGCTGCCAAGGGAGCGCGCTCGGCCCCACGTCACTCGTGCCACCGGTATAAATGCCGTCCCGCGATGTCCATGGCTGTCGGCGCGGCGGCTCCCGCCACTTGCCTGCAGCCGGGCGCCGGGAGGCAGCGCCGCTCCGTGCCCTTGGGCCGCCGCGACCCGCGGGGCGGCGGCGGGCGGCGGCCGAGGAGGAGGAGGAGGAGGAGGAGGAGGAGGAGGAGGATGCTGCGCGCCTTGGTGGCGGTGTCCCTGTGGCTGCGGGTGAGCCCGCGGGCGCAGGGCGCGCCGTGCGAGGCGGTGCGCATCCCCATGTGCCGCTCCATGCCCTGGAACATCACCCGCATGCCCAACCACCTCCACCACAGCACCCAGGAGAACGCCGTCCTCGCCATCGAGCAGTACGAGGAGCTGGTGGGCACCGGCTGCAGCCCGGTCCTCGCCTTCTTCCTTTGCGCCATGTACGCCCCCATCTGCACCCTGGAGTTCCTCTACGACCCCATCAAGCCGTGCCGCTCCGTCTGCCAGCGCGCCCGCGACGGCTGCGAGCCCATCATGCGCCGCTACAACCACAGCTGGCCCGAGAGCCTCGCCTGCGACGACCTCCCCGTCTACGACCGCGGCGTCTGCATCTCCCCCGAGGCCATCGTCACCGACCTGCCGGAGGGTGAGCGGCCCGGGGGCGGCGGTAGGGCGGACCCCCTCAACCCCCGCGGGGCGCCCCGGGCAGGGGGGCTGCGGGACCCGCCGCGCCCCTGCCCCGGGAGCCTCTCCCCGACGGCTTTCCTTCCCCGCCGCACCTCTGTTTGCAGATGTGAAGTGGACGGACTTCACGCAGGGCGTGCTGGTGCCGGAGAGACCCCCGGAGCCCGACTGCAGAAGCCGTGGCCAGGGTGAGACTGGGACGCCCCCTGCCTCCCCCTCCCCGGGGCCAGACCCCCCTGACACCCCTCAACCGTTTCCCCTTCTCTTCCTTTGAAGAGCGATGCCGGTGCAAAAAGACAAAGCCTACGCTGTCGACCTACCTGGCCAAGAACTACAGCTACAGTAAGTGCACGGGGGAAAGTGCTTCCCTTTGCCGGTCCTACCCCCTCTGTGCCCCCCGTGAGTTATGCAGCTCCCTGGGGGTGCTGCACCCACACCAGGCCCATCCAGCGGCAGCCTTTCCCAGTGGTTTTTTTTCCCCCCGAGGGCACCTAGCCGTCCCCTTCCAAACCCCACCGCTCGTGCAGGCAGTAGTAGGCGTTGCGCAGAGGATAGTGCGATTCTGCCAAAAGCAGAGAAATGTTGGTAGTGTGCACTGGCATCAACAGGTCGCCCTGCAGAAAGGCTGCTTACTACTGGAAAGGTCACTGTAGTAAGTGCAGTTACGTCTAATGTGAGCATAACCAGGTGCTGCTCGGCCAGCTCCTGTTTCCATCCAGCAGGTGGAATAAACAGAAGTTTATCACCTAAATAAAACTCATCAGTGTGAACGAAGCTGAAGCAAGGTAAAAAGTTATTACTTAGAAATTCCTGTATTCTTTTACTTACCAGCCAGGGTTTCATCTGGGGCGGAATTGTCAGAGATTAATTGAATTCAGTGACAATGCTCACCATCCAGCCGAGGAGCTGGCCGATAGCTTTATCATTTGTTGCATGACATACTGGCAATACAATTAAATATTCACCCCTCTTCTCCCTTGCCCCCCCCCCCCCCCCCCCTCCCATTTTCTGGTGCTGGGAGTCAGGAAGAACTCCGATTAGGATTAGATAAATACCAGATTAAATGTCTCTAACATCAATAGAAAACCCCTATTAACTGTGAATTTAACATGAGGTATCATGGTCTTTTCAATTTATGGGCTTTTGCTCAGATGACAGTTATTTCTTCAAGGGATTTATTCAGTTCTTACGCAATACGGTTATTATATCCATTCCATTCCTATTTATCTGATATCAAATGGAAGGAAGTTTGTGGTTATTTGCTTCTTTATTAGTATAGAAAAAAAAATCCAAACCCCAGTTTGGTGGGAATAATTAATAAATAAACATCTAACTTAGGTAGTTGTACACTTTTTTTTATTTTTTGTTACGGCATTTTGGTGCATTTATATAATACGTTTTATTTTAGTCTAATTCTTAATTTCTCTCAGTACAACATAGTGATATATTCAGGTGGGACAATGAACTTCCATGCTTCTCTGAAATATATGAAAAAGCAGTGATATAAAATGACTATTCTCAAATGAAATACAGGTGTTAGTTATATAAATTTTGATTCCAGTGACCTCAGTAGGAGTGTTGCTTGAATAAAAACTTAGGTTGGGGTCCAAAATTTAATTCCATTGAATTTCTGAAATCAAAGTGGTTTTATTTTGAGAGAGATGTTTTTATTCAGCCTTTTCTGAAAGAAATAGAATGCTTATACAGAAAATTAATTGGGAGACAAGACAAGGCAGAACAAGTTACAAATAAAATCAAACTTTTTCTGAAATCATTTAATATATACAGCCAAATTGTGCTTCCAGCTGGTCAGAACTTGGTTTCAAGTCAGACTTGAAAATGGATTGTGAATCTCCAAGAGTGAAATCCCTCATGTGTTTTGTGGCTGTTACACATGCCCTGATAAAGTTAGCACATAAAATCCAGACTGCGTTACAATTGCTTGTCTCTGGTTGTCTACATGCGACGTTTATTCCAGATGTCAGGAGGTCCATTTGAAGGCTTTTGACCTGGTGGCTGCCAGGGACAGCGTCAATGCAGGCTGATCGCTCTGTGGTACATTCACTTCTCCTGCTTCTTGTACTGAAGTATTTTGTGATAATAAGACTCTTCCTATTTTGACATTTCCTAGAGACAAAGTCCTTAGTTTAAAAATTGTACTTGATTTCTCTGATCTGGTACTTCTCACAAGAGAGGAGGGGTGAAATGCTGCAGTGGTAGGTACTGCCAGAGTCTGCAGGTACAAAGTTAGCCAGGGGGCATCCTCAGGGCAATCTACACAGCCACACCTTCTGGCATCCATTCAGACATGCTGTATTCCTCAATAAAAGGTAAAAATATGAATGTTTGTGTGTTCAGAAGAACCCATTTCAGAGACTGTTTAATGTCAGTGTCTTACTGTTGATGGGTAATCCAAAGGCAAAAGTTGAAAAAAGTATATACCAAGTAAATCATGACAATCCTAAGCCTCTTAGTTTTTGACTACTTGTTTCAAACCTTCCCATCTTTTTTATATTAAAAAAAGGGCTTTTTTATGGATACACCATACAGGGAAATTATGTTACTATTGAAAAGACTGAATTTACCCTTTCTGTGAGGCAAATTATTCATCACTTAATTGGAAATACCCAGATGTGGCTATAAAATGGATCAGATTCATGCAATTCGTTGTTCAAGTCTGAATCAAAGGAGCTGTTTGTGCATGTGCTTCCAGGAGAAATCACTTGGCCTGATCTGGCCAAGTTTGAAGCACGTGTTTCATTTTGCAGTTATCAACAGCCCTACTGGAAACCAAACTGGGATCAGGCCTCTCTTATTCTGAGCCACCGAACGTGCTCACACATGAAGAAGTAGTTCAATTTTCACAGCTGAAACAGCAGATTTCAATTTAATTTGCTTTATTTAATTCTGAAATGTGTTTCAATGTCTAAGGCCATTTGTTGTTCTCACGCCTGTATTTTTCTAATTGCAGTCATTCATGCTAAAGTAAAAAGCGTAGAGAGAGGGAACTGCAACGAGGTAACGACTGTGGTGGAAGTCAAAGACACACTCAAGTCCTCAACGCCAATTCCTCTGTCCCAAGTGCCTCTTCTTACAAATTCCTCCTGCCAGTGTCCACCTCTTCAGCCAAAGCAGGATGTTCTCATCATGTGCTACGAATGGCGCTCCAGGTGAGCCCCGGCAACGTGGTGCAGGAAAGTGTTGTAGCTACCTGTGATGGATGGGAATGAGGAACAGCTCCCTTCCTCACCGTGGGCATGTCCTGCTGATAGGTTTTCTTAGGGTAACTCACATATACACCTATATGTTTCAATTACATTCACAATTAACTTTTTCCACTTAATCAGCCTCAGCTCTGCGCCACGATGCAGTGTTTACAAAACCTGGCTCACACATAAACTCTGGTGGCATTAGGTGCCGACAGCATGTTGCTGAATGCATCGTGCAGTGGTTCAGGCATCTCCAGCTGTTCCGGAGTGTTTTTTCCAGGACCTCTCTCCTTAGGTATGAGCCGCTCCATGTGCTACAAGCCCGATGGTGACTGTAGATGGTGGTCCATATTGGCAGGACCATGTGGACGGCATAGCTCTGCCTCCCCGACCCCAGGGGAGGGGACAGGAGATGATACACATCTCCTGTCCGCAGAGCTGCTGGAGACAGAGCCAGGCCTTCTCCACTGGCCTATCCATGCTTCAGACTGGTGCCATCAGTGAGATGTTTCTAATCCCGCAGCTGTACCGGGACAAGCCAAATCTGCAGCCATTGGAGCTCTGGCTCCTGGATGGCAGATGAAAAGTAAATACTCTCAGAGCAGCTTGCCAGTCCTGCTCTATGATTAAAAGACAAAACAAAACTAACTTTACCAGACCTTTCATCTGGCAGTCAGCCTAGCCCCAGGCATGGAAGGAAATCCAGCGCGCTGGTCTGGAGGGGAGGGAGTGATGAATCACAGCTCCCCCTTCTCCCTGGGTCCTTGAGGCAGAAGGGGACATCCCATCCCTGTTAGCACCCCGACTGCACCAGCAGTGACAGAGGCCAACAGGACAGATTGTGGCGTGGTAGGTACAGGTGCCTGTGTGCTGAGGGTCAGAGGGAAGGCTGTGAAATGTGTAACATTGTAAAATGTGCAGGCTGGTTTTGCATACAGTGATGTGACTGTTAACTGACCACGCACACTTGTAAGGACCATAAAACATTTACGTGCAGGACTTGATGGGCCATATCTGTATTTTCAATGAGTTTTATGCTGATATTTTAGAAGCATTTTATAGGTGTTTCTAAAAGTTGCCACCTGATACCTTATCACCTTCACTTTTCTTGTGAGCTAACAGCCATAGTATTTTATTACTACATAGCACCTTGCCCCTCCGGGTCTGGAAGTGTTTCACGAAGATTAATGTAGAGCCCTCTATTTGTGTGAGCCATTTTAGGGACACATGCTCTGAGTCACGCCGTAGGACCACAACCAAGATTGCGATCGAGGAGCTCTGAGCTGCAGGGCTTTGTTGGAGAGGACCCTCAGAAGGCTGTCAGGAAGGGGAGATTTCAAAAGTGAAAGATCACAATCTGCTCTCCATTACTATGGAAAAGCACACCATTCAGTAAATATTTTGTGATGGTTTTTAAAGGTCACTGAGGTTTTTAATTTCATATAATGTACTAAAAGGGATTTGAAAAAGAAACATAAACTATTATATGTGTTTCCTGTTGAACTCGGTGGCATGCAAACAGAAGGTTTTGAGTTACAGCAGCTTTTTAAAATGCCAGAAGCAAAATGGGTGGAAGCTGTATCTCCACTGAAGTCAATGGCAAAACACCCGTTGCCTGTCAGTAGGGTTAGGGTCTGACTCCACAATTTGACCTGAACAGAAGCTGCATCAGATGTACACCCTGTTGTGGCTTCAACCCTGTACGTTAATTCTGTAATCTCTCCTTGGAAAGAAAAAGAGATGTGTATCATGTTGGTCTTGATTCTCTAGGGCTTGCGCTCACTGTAGTCTTTTTATGTGTGGGCAAAGTGGATGCACAGTGGCTAACGGCTACAAGTGGCAGCATTTTGCACTCTTTTTGAACTGGTGTGAGAAGGAAAGCTTTCATGGAAACTGGAGGTCAGGCCCTGCTATGCTGTGTAAACTTCACCCATTGGCAAAGTGCTGTATGAAATTGTGTGCATTTATAATGATTTATAACACTGATGCATAAGTAAGACCTTCCAGAATTAGGTAAATTATATTAGAGCATATTAAAGCCCAGTATCTTTTTTAAAGAGAGAGAGAGAGAGAGAGAGAGAGGAAAAGAAGGGGGTGGGGAAAGTGAAAATAGTTAAATAGTTAGTAGTAGAGGAGATACAGTAATTCCAGCATACCTGTGCAATACAATGGTTGTTTCTAGGTTGGGACTTTGAAGGTATGACATCAGACTGCTTTAGAGTAAACCATTTTAGAAGCTGTTTAAGGCATATACATTTAATAGTTATATTTTTATTTGTTCATTTCATAACATCTAGACTCATTATTTTCATAGAGGAGCTAGCCAGATTTCAGTGGTAGGCAAGTATCACTGCCCAAACATCTTCCAAATTCACTTTAAAGCACTTGCTAAGTAGTTACATGTAGGAAATACATAATACTGTCCTCACGTTTTGTAAGTAGAAACGGAGTTGATTGCAAGTGATCAGTTAATACGTTACCACTCGTCAGCTGAGCTGTATTAACTCGTACATGTGAAAAAGTTGTTTGTTTTTTTTAATTCAGAAGTAAAACACATTAGTTTAAACTACTCTTCTGCATGCAAACAAACACACAAACATATAGTGGGCATAATTAAAAATATATGTACATATACATTTAAAGAGTTTCATGGGATGTTACCCAACCCATAACTTTGTTAACAGTGATCAAGATGGGACAACTTTTCCCTGCAGAATAGCTGCAGGTGAGACAAAGGACTCTAAATGTTTTCTCAATGTTGGCCATGCACTGCAGTTTTGGCTCTAAAATCTGATTTCTTGGGAAAACTATTTTCTGTTTTTACAGAGTTTAGAACAGAATTTCAGAAGTATCAGTATAAGCACATAGAAATCCATTAGAAAGCATTTAGGGATGAAGAAAAGTATTTTTCTGCCTATCATCTGATACACAGAAATTGCTAGTACCAGTACCTGCTGGTGTATTTCAACCTCAGTCTGCATATAATCATCTGGAATGACATCTCGGGAATCAAAATCAGAAATGTCTATAACTTCTGTTTATTTTTTGATTTTCAGGTTGATGCTTCTTGATGGATGTCTAGTTGAAAAATGGAAGGATCAACTAAACAAAAGATTTAAGGTAAATACAACCAATGAAAAGAATGATGATGTTCTTGATAAAACACCTTTGTTCTACTTCAGCATTGAATAACTTGCTTGACTTTCAGAGATCCATAACACCTCTGGGTATTATTATTTTCACTTCCATATTTTCATGCATAATAATTACGTATCGGTGTAAGTGAAAATTTGAAAATTGTAGTCTCAAAAACTTTATTTCTGTTTTATCTGAAACTGTCCCTAAATAAGATGGATATATGATCTTTGTGTGAACTCTGGCTTATTACAATAATGACTCTAGGAATTTATTTCATATCACTACTAAGGCAAGTTAACAGTCAGATAGGTGATATGCAGATGAGTATACAGTCCGCATCAGGTAAGAAAGGAAGTTGAAATCCACTTTTTTTTTTTTTTTTTTTTAATTTGGATAAATGGGCTTTGCTGTATTAAGGATTGCAGGCTGGAGACACAGACTTTGCACCAGCTACTTCCCGCTAAAGACCCACTGAAAGTATTGGGCATCCCCTCACTGGTTTCAGGGAGTAATGGAAGGAGAAGTCTATAGTGTGGAGAGCTGGGAGGCAGGAGCAGCAGGTGCCTCTGCTTTTTCGGTCTTCAGGATAGCACTTGCTATCACTCCCTGCTTGTAAACTCCTCTTTATAACAGAAAGGATGGATCAATGTCTGACTCTTCCCCACATTTTAGAGATGGAAGAAATTTATTTCTGGAATTTAGAAAGGGTTTCAGAGCATCAGGGACATACATATATATTTACTTTAATCATGAGCTGACTGGCAATTGATAGAGAGGAGGAAAAAAGATTCATGGATCCAGCAGTAGAAGCTTTTAGATTACAGACCAACTTATTGCGCTTTTATCATTTCCTTTTCTCCTCACTTACTCATGTAAAACCTATGTGTGAAAAGGAAGATATGCTTTCAATCTTTAAAAAATAAATACATTGCAATGTGGGATTTAGGAGAATACTGACATATGACTCGGATTATTGAAATCCCTTAGCTGTCAACTTAATGGCCTGTTACTGGCAAAGTGTGTTTTAGTGGCTTCCTCACACTGCTTTGTCATTTCTAATTGTGTCTTGAAACCTGTTTGCACATTCATTTCCAGACTGTCAAGTAGATGCATGACTGCCAAACAAAATACAGCTCAAAGCATGCGTCATTCCTTCTGATATTAATGGTTTCATAAAGTAAATCCTCATTTAAACGTGCTTGAGTGGGACACACCTAAAAGCCTGCTGATAGGGTTTTTTTTATGAAGACCCTGACTACACAAAGATAGCCAGTATGGAGCTAGGTGTCATCTTCATTTTAATGCCCATCATTCATCTCTGAAGACTTGAATCCAACTTTCATCTTGAGTTACCACTTAAAATGATTTTTTGAGCTTCCTGTGGACCACAGAAGATGGCTGTTAACATAACCACAACCTGACTGGTCCCTTCTCTAGCCAGGACAAGAGTCTTGGTTGCAACAGGGTCAGTGCAGAGATACTAAATAGGAAAGCTGAAGAGCACTGCTCTTGCTCTGATCACTGGAAAAAGCTCCTGCCTTTGGGAGTTTCAGAATCGAAAGTTCATTAATAATGGTGAGAGATGAGACCCTTTCCATGTTCTACTATCTACCTTGCTTTCATTAAAATAAGTATTTCTATTCCTAGAGGTGAAAGACTGCAGGCTCTGCTGCAGGGTCATGGATCTCTCCATATTTTGGACCACTTAACCTCACTGAAAGAACCTGTTTTCTATCCGCTGTACTTTTTGGTTTGGAAATCTGACAGCTGTTCTCTTTGGTGGGCTCATGGCTCTTACTGCTTTCCAAACTTTCTCAGGGATGCTGCTGAATAAAGCTGCAGGTGCATGATTCACAGCCATCCCATTGCAACTCTGAACACTGTGATTTCAGTGGGCATCTCTGTTGTCTGTCCGTAAGATAAGCTCTTTCGTGCCCAGTCCTCTCCACCCCAGGGAAAAACAGATACCACTTTCTCTTGTAGCGGTGTCTTTTCATGCATAATGAAAGGATAGCCTGTGTTCTGCAGACTTTTCTGAGGAACACGTTCAGTAAGACAGCAAAGAAGGGGTTTGCAAAGGAGTTCCAATGTGCAGATCCTGTCTTCTTGATGGTGCCAGCTCCCCTGGATTTCTGAGAAGGAGTGAGATGTGCACTCACGTGCAGCATGCACGTGAGATGTGCGGTTGTTCTCATCACCTGGTATCGTGGAAATTCCCCCACTCAGCAACACGGGGCGGGTTCCCCCTGCAGACAGCCAGAACATACTGACATCAGTGGCCCTGTAGGATAGAGCACAGAGCTGCTAAAAGCGGCTCTAGTCTCAGTGGTTCAGGGTAGCTTTGATTAAGCCATAATTATTTATGATTACGTCCTTCCCTCACTCAGCCTCTTTGTCTTCTGCATTTCTACAGAGGTGGGAACAGAGACTGCAGGAACAAAAGCTGCGAACGGCCCGCAGTAAGAACCCGAATGCAGGACGCAGTGGGCAGAGTGGAGCCTCCAAACCATCAACCAAGAACACCAACCCACTGGTCAGTGGCCCCAAAAAGGCCATGAAAGTAAGAACTGGCCAGAAAGAAACCAACCCTAAAAAAGTATGAGTGTGAAATTTCCCAAAGGAAAGACTTTCCCTGCGCGATGAGGGTCACGATCTGGCTTGTTGGCCTGTTTTATTAATCCAGAACTCATCGACTTAAAAACTCATGGCAGTTTCTACATAAACGTTTTTGCTGCACTTTACTTTTAAAAGGTTTGCTTTTCCTTTCAAGCCACCGCAAGCCACAGAGTGTAGGTTTGCGCTAATATGTGGCAGGCATATTCAAGCTGACTGAGCTTTATCTTAGGGCTCTGATTTGCAATTCTAGATAGAACTAGCCTTGGCTGCCAGAGGTTTTAACTCCTTGTGCCGGTTGCCTGCTCTGCTTTCTTGCCAGAGGCTGGAGAGCTGCATGGGGCATCTCTTCTCTCCTCAGAAAGTGCACTGGTGTAGCAGTGGGTGAGTTAGGCTGTGGCTGAGTCTGGTGAGCCGAGTGCCATGGCAGCTGAGGAGCAGCAGAGGGATGGTAACCTCTGGCAGGCATCTCGGGCAGCCACTACTGCAGCTGCTGGAGCTGAATCTGTCTGCCGTTTGGAATCACAGCCTTTGTTCAGCGCGTTCAAAAGTGTAGTTTACCAATAAGCATCTGGGTATGCATTATGTGATTATACTTACGTGTGTGCCAAAAATATGCTTACAGTGTTAGTATTTGATCTTGTGGGTTTGTCTAGCAAAAATGCATTGAAAGCAGACTTTTTTTATTGTACTTCAGGCTGGCTTCTGTTGTTATAATTTCAAATATATTTAAGCATCTAATTGAAAAATCAGTATTTTTTAAAAGGACAGATTAAAGTGAAACAGATCTGTAGGATTCTTAAAAGTTAACACTTATGTTTCCTGTAATATAGCTTTGTTATGAAAACTGGAATAGATGTATTATTCTAAACAGAACTGACAGCTGATGTACAGTACTAGGGAGAAGATAGGGCTCCATGTGGCCCAGTGTTCATTTGGATAGTTTTTTATTATTTGACTCCATATTTCTAAATCTGATACCAAATAAATAAATAAATAAATAAATAAATAAAGTGAGGCTTGTCTCTATTCATGAACTTCTCAAAACAACTGGCTATCTGCAGTTTTACTGATCAGAAGGTCACATTTACCATAGAAGGGGTCACAGACAAAGCAGATGATTTTGGTTATGGACTGACTTAACATTTGCCATATGAGGTATTAAAATA
Source organism: Falco cherrug (assembly GCF_023634085.1). Classification (NCBI taxonomy): domain Eukaryota; kingdom Metazoa; phylum Chordata; class Aves; order Falconiformes; family Falconidae; genus Falco; species Falco cherrug. Next base: position 95,136,703 of record NC_073700.1, on the reverse strand, counting down.
GCAAAAGCGATATAAATCTAGTTGACATAACTCCAAGATGGCATTTATGCTATTCCTCCTAAGCTGTGCTTGGATGAGGCAGTATGGAGAGCAGAGTCCAATTTCTGTTAACACGTAAGATCACCTACATTAACATCGTAAGAGCTCATGACAGACATCTGAAAGAACTTCAAGAATTCCTGCAGCAAAACTAAGGATTAGACTTGGCAGTTCTGGTACCTAGAAAACAAAATGAGAATTTCTAAAATAGAGAGGGTCTACATCAGAAGAAGAAAAAAAAAAAAAAAAAGAGAGAGTTCTGTGTAGGTTAACATAATGATTTACAATTGTTCACGTCAGTATATTGATCTTTGTCATTGCAAGAAGCCCAAGGAAATTTGCTTGAAAGAAATTCAAGGCAGAATATGCTGGAGTGATTTTGGTAGCAGCAACAATGTACTTGGTAATATGCTGACACGAGCTGAAGACACAGGTGCCAAGTTAGAACGCTTAAAACAAAGGGACAGAGGTGTTATAGGAAAATAGAATAATAGAGTATAGGGTAGTTCAGGAAAAAAACCCACCAACCCAACCCTACATGATTGTTGCTTGAGATATGAGCATTTGGTTAAAATATGCAAAGGTCAGCATCTGAGTGTAGCCCTTGCTGCTAATTCTGGGCAGATGCAGAACTTTATCTCCATGGAACATCTGCAGAGTTAGATTCCAAATTCAATCCAGGTGCTAGGAATGCTGAGCATATATAGCATCTATTGACTTTAGTGGGAAATATGTGTGTTTTGACATGTCTAAAAAAACAGACAGCAAACCTAGGTGCCTAAATGCAGACTATAGGTGAAATCTTAATCCTGTACAACGAAATGGAAAAACTGAAATCAAAATCAAAAGAGACAGGATTTCACTGCAGGTGACTAAATTAGGTGAGTTTGAAAACGCTGACTTAAGAAAGCATGTTCTAAAGTATCAATATGATCGGAAGGCTTCTAAAATAGTTTTATCTACTGTGTAGCAGGAGTTCTTAAGCTTCGATTACTTATTGATCAATCCCAATTTAAAGTGCCCCAATAAATACATGTAAGGCTAGCTATTAAAAATGAACAACAGTCCTATCAATGTGATGTTGAAATAACAAATACCAAAGTTGTGATGTTTCACTCTAACAGGTTTTATTGTGAACGTAGTCAAGTGTGTTTGTTGAATGAAACTTTTGGAACAGCTAGCTAGACTTCATAGCAACATTACATAATATTTTACAGCTGTTTAAATCAAACTTTTTTTTTTTTCATTTTTTGATAGTTGGAATAAACTTTGAGGTACTGAGCCTAGTGTTTCCAAACTCCTTGACATTTTAATGTATGCTTTATTATGACTAACTTCCATTCTGATATGGCAAAAATACACAAGAAGGAAAGGCAATACAACAAAAAGCAGGGGATATCGTAATACAAAGAACAGATGGGCAGACAGGGGGGATGAATTAGTAAGGTAGTGTGTTTTCCTGAATCCATTTTTTTCTACTTTTTAAGAAGCCACGGGTCAACCCAATTCAACACGCCTAAAGTCACTCCATTTTGAAAATTCCTTACAATCATTAACTCACCGTGACATTCAATGCTGGCTAAATCTAGACTCAGAACGACCCCACTGGCCTTCCCTTGCAAAGGCGTGAAACACATGTTGGAGCAGTGAGGGCTGCTCGAACAGGCAAATGTGTCCCCACGTGCCCCACTCACCACATCTGCTCCCCAGCATGTGTCAAAAAGACTCACCTCTCCTCGTGCATGTCCATGGCCAGGTGGTGTCATTGCTGTGTTGGTGCACCCCAGCACCAAAGCCAAGAAACCTCAGTTTAGCAGAGAGGCCAAATAGTTCACTGATGGGTGAAGTAATTACTGTACCTATTTATAGCTGAAAAATTAACAGGCCAAAACTCGAAGTGTCAAGTATTTTTCTTCTCAGTGTTACAGCTGCCTTCCTACTGAGGGGCTTGGCATTTTTTTAATTAAAATAAAAATTGCCCGGAACACCAAACATACGCTTCTGGTGTGTTTCTTAGTACCTCCCTCACACATGTGCCTGGTTTAGTAAGAAGTGCCATTGAATATTTTCATTGAATGTTCTAATCTCTGTTCCAAAAGAATGAAACCTGAAAAAATATTTACTCTATTTGTGAATAATTGGCACCATTTTAGAAGTTCACTGTAAATGCAAATCAGAACTCTTTATGAACCACACTTAAAAAAAAAAAAAACAACAACACCCCATAAACCTCCTTCCAACAAGACCTGAACCTGAATGACCCATTCAACTCAGTGTTGCAACTTGGTTACTTTTGTCCACTCATTGCATATAACTGAGAAATACTTCCTGTACAAATAAAAAGAAGATATTCCAGTCCAAAATACTCAAACAGCTCTTAAATTATTTTATCCAGCATTGTAACCTAGATTCCAAATGAATGAAACCTGAAAAAATATTTACTTCAGTTATGCACAACTGACACACACTTTTTGGTTGAGTTTAGTAGTTGAATGTAAATGCACATCTGAAAACATTTCCTCAACCAGATTTTTCTGGTAAATGACATCAGCTCCAATTAATTTTGTAAATAAGTAGAAATCCATCAATATGGGTCAACAAACATTTAGAATTATGTTTCCATTTATATTATAAACCAGTAACTTGCAAGTTATTAATTTCTATAGAGTTACATTACTTCTAATTAGACCTAGTTGAGGCTCTGTGGAAAAAATACATTGAGTTTCAACTTCTGACACTATTTGTCCTGTAAGGTCTCTGAAATGAAACTTGTTGGAAGGTGACACTGGATTTTAAACTTGCTTGTTAGATGTGCAGTAAATTCAGAGGCTTCCAGGTAATCCGTTAATATCAGACTGGCTCCTATAGTTACTGCCAAAGGGCTTGTGGATAAACCAGAATGGCAATAAGCATAAAACCCCCCAACATCTGGAAGGAAGGACACACTCCTTTTCTTTAGATGAGATTGCTAGATCCAAACCCCAAAGTACCTTAAATAGGTCAGTTTATATTACAGATGGGAGGTTAACGGATGCACCAGTGATCAAGAGATGCCCCAAACAGACCAACACCCTAAGTATTTTGATTCCTTCTGGCTACAGTATGATGAAACCTTTAGTTTGTAGATACCCTGAGCACATCAGTTTTTATCCTCTGAGCAAGGTAATCAGGAAGTTAATGGTTTGCCCGCAAAGAACTGGATGAACTGAACAGATACTTGCAAGGTCTGACTTGCCAGTGTAGCTCATTCAGCAGTCAGAGCAAAGGAAAAACAGTGCAGTGGTGCACAACCGCAAGCTGATTGACTCCATCTTCTTGGCCGGGAAAAAAGCTTTTTCCCCACTTCTCTTGTTTTATTATGCAGTAATTCAGTACAAATACTCTACAATCAGATGTACTAATTCTTCTTAAACAGTATTTTGAGATTCAGAACCAGCTTGTTTATAATTCTAAACTGAAACAGATCTTTAATATAGTCTTAGTGTCAGATTATGATTTCATTAAAGTACCTAAACAAGGAAATATGTGGTCTGTTGTACAAATAAACATGCCCTGTGGTTCCATTTCTCTCCTGCTGGGACAAAAATCAGAAGAATAATTATGTTATCTTTTGTTAGTCTTGGAAGCATTTTCATCACATCTCCGTACCACCTAATTCTACACTGAACCGCGAGATATTTTCTAAATAAACGGTCACAAAGGTCACATTCTCTTTTGATCTGTCATCTAGAGATGAGATAAAAAGACAGAGTCAGACTTTCTGTAAGATTTGTAGGCAGAGAAGTTGTGTAAATTTAATTGTAAGAAGATTTTAATCTGTGACGCTCAATAGAGTTTAAGTTGGAACACATTTCTCCTGACTCCATGAATGCAAATGCTTGCCGATCCCATCACAAGTGCTCAAACTCTTAAAAATTACATCCCTGTCTCTCTCACAGTAATATAAAATTTGAGGAAGAGTGGATGACAGTCTAAATTATGTGTACAACGCCTAAGTTTTGAGTTGAACTTCTAAAGAGACAAGGTAATCTCTTATTGACAGTATTTCAGTTATCATGCTTTTGAATTCACGATATTTTGATAATTCACCAGAAGCCTGTATCTCAAAGATCTAAAACATTCATGAATCTGAATCTCTTCATCAGCTGAAACAGTTATATTTATTGTTTTGAAACATATCTCTTAAATTCCTCCTTTCCAAAGCTGCTGAAAGACATTAAGGTCACGAACGTGTTTAGGAGAAGAAAATAAGCATTGATAAATTAGTTATTTCCACAATTCAGTTTGGGTTTGATACTTATGCAATGTGAAGAAAACCTGTTGTAGCTTTATGCATAATATTTCAATGTAAGCTACTGGATCATTTTAACCAAGCACGAAACAGGGATCATAATTAGCATGTGTGAATACATGAACCCAAACAAAATGTAATCCTTCAAAATCTAATAGTCCAATCAAACTGAAAAAATGCTATATTGATTAAGAGTGATGTAATGGAGGATGAGGAATGATGGTTAAATGAGCAATAACTCAGTATATAAAATTATATCACACTTAAATAAGCAGAGCTGCTGTACCCCTAAAGCTAACTGAAATTTCCAAGGCTGGTGCAAGAAATGATCCACAGTATTCAAAACCTGTGTATGACGCCTATCGAGCTATATGGTTGTGAACTTCCATCAGAATTTTCATGAACTCTTAATAAGACATAAATGCATTTTGCTGTTTTCAGCATTTCTGCTCCTGTCAAAAAAATAAACCCATCTAAACTTTCATCACTGTTATTTACCCCACTGCTAGGGAAGCTCCAGCAAAGATCTCGGGAAATGGGCTGAATGATGTATCTGAAACTGCCCTACTCAGGTGTTTTCTGAGACTGCTTCTTGTTTTAAAGTACAATGTGCCAGCACCCAAAAGACCCAGAGTGCTGAAATAATGCCAGGAAGAACAGCTTTAGTGGGGTTTTGAAGTGAAAAACAAGCCAAAGAACATACAGCAGTTCTGAAGCGTGCTTCTCTGAACTCATCTCACCAAGGCTTCCTCCAGGGTAGCTAGCCTCAACTCGAGTTTGTGACAGCAAAGCAGCTGTAGGTGAAAATGGGCCACCAGGAGAATGCTCAGTCCAACTTCTGCTGGAGGGATGCCTGTAATAACACACGCCCCATCACAACAGAAATATTTATCAGGAAGCTCTTTAAAATGGCTACTTGTATTAAGTACAATAGGAACAACAAAGAAAGTGTGAGAAAGAGTTTGTTCTTTCAGGACTTTGCACTTGTAATCGATGCCTGAACTAAGTTCCTTTAACTGAATGCCATACTTTAGTACCTGAACCTTCAACAGACTCAGACAGCAGAAGTGAGAATATATCAGCTACAGAAGAATATTTGTGTTCTTGATGAAGGCCAGCCAAGTTAGGCTGAGACAGGATACACATTCACTAGCTTGGCAAGGAGGTGTATGTCAAGAATGGTTGTTATGTAAGAGCTGGCTTTATATTTTACTTCAATTAATATATTTGAGTTATGTAAATGGACTGGAAAGGACCATCTAGCTTATTATTCTGCCTGTGGCAGTACTTGTTAGAAGATGTTCAGGGAAAGGATAAATAAACAGTACAAACGTTTCTCAGGGCCCTGGGGGAACCAGTAGTCCTTAACAGCCCTGAGCAGTCCCACCTGGGATGCACACCCATACTGTTGACCAACAGGCCCAAGAAGCCCCATTTAAGCTCATACTTGCTCTAAATACTTGCCTAAGCTGTGTTGCAAGAACCCACCTCTGGCCCTGTTGTTCCTGACTGGACCCTTGAATGGGTCCTGGACCTGCTTCATTACTTGTTTCATCTGTGGTTGTTGATGGATGTGACTACCCGGTTCTGCTTGGGTGCTGTGGGGCTGTGCCCCACTGGTGAGGGTGCAGCCTGTGCTGCCATGATGCTCCTGGCTCCTTCTAGCTTGCAGAGCATTCCCACACTTGCTGCTGCTCCCTGCCAGTGCTGTAGCACTGCCCCCACTGTCTTTCAGCATTTCTCCTTTGCAGGCTGCCTGAACTATCCACTTCACGGTGGACGTGTCATTCATAGTGTTTTAATGACCTTCCTTGACCCTGTTTTTTTCAAGGTAGTTATAAACAAAACACCTTAGATTCCTGGAACTGTTGGAAAGGCATAAAACTGTTAAAGTGATAAAAGAAAAACAATCTACTAAACATACATGAAGAAATCATTACTAACATCAAACTTCTAGCAGGTATGACTTGTTACATTGGTAAGTTTTGCAATATGGCAAAGCTAATATCAAAAACGGATGGAGTATGAATGAAAATATATGCATATACATAGTCTTAAGTATAGGTGGTTTGGTAAACACATGCATCTAGTGACATGAATATCGATTTTTGATGACTGTATCTTAATCATTCAAACTATATCAATCTCTCCAAACACACACTCAATGCTTTTCAGCGCATGTTGTCTATTAGATGATCCATGAACAGCATTAGACAAAATATCTCGTGCAAACTGAGCTCTAATTGATTCAGGAGATGTTTTTTTTGCCACTTCTGGATCGGTCGGACCCATTAGTTGCCTCCACTCTTCCACAGCATTTGCCTTGGTTAAGATCATTATCACCGATGGCCCCCTGTAAAATCAACACATAAAGAAGCTCTTACACTGTTCTGAGATGCAGACTGAGCTTTGTCGTCAGAGGTACCATGAAGGATCATGATAAGCATTAAGCTATCTGAATTTGTTAAACTGCTTAAATTTTTTTTTCCTGAGTATTTTGTTTAAGACAATATTCTGTATTTGAAAGCCAAAAATATTATAATGATCAGATATTTGGATTTGTCCTAAAAAGATTCTCACCTAATAATTTCTGAAGGAAGAGGATGCATACTCTTTTATCAACAGCTATATTAACAATATTATGAGGAAGATATTTGTCCGACATGGGAAGAACAAAGATTCCATCAGGAATTAGTCCTTTTTTTTTTGAGAAAAAATCCAAAATAACAGTCACTATCTATAAGTTTGGAAAGAACTTTAAGTCTTCCTTTTAAAGAAAGAGCACTCCATGCTAGAAGCTACTAAACTTGCCAGAAAGTGAAAGAGTATAAAATCCTTAGCCCACTTTGTGTGTAGCATGTTTTGTTGGCAGTGTAAATTCAAAGCTTCCTGTATACTTACATACCTCAGTATTGTATAACGAAACACTTACTCAGTCATACAAGCCACCAACTGTTCAAAAAATGGTTTTCCTTTGTGATGCTTATAAAACTGTATAGCCATTTCCCGAGTTAAAGCTGCTTCTTTAATCTTTGAGATGGTAAATCCAGCATCTTTAACTTTTTGCATAATGTCATCTAGAAGAATAACAAGCACTCATTTTTGATTGAAATAGTTTAGATGTAAAAAGTTAAAAGGTTTACATGCAAATAATCACCCAAATGTTAAAAGTTTCAGAAAATACTAGATGCTTTTTTTTTAAAAAAAAAAAACACCACCAAGACCTATTAGAATTCTACTTTCAATAACAAACAACCATGGTCAATATGACAAACATTTCAACAGTCCTCTAAAACACACAGAAACCATTGTCGTTGCACTAATCCATCTCTATGCAGGTGACAAACCCAGACTTATAAACTATACCAGGAGCATTCCCTGCCATTTCTCACATCGGACAGAACGTGGACTGTAGTTTTACTGCTCTTTAACCCACCAGCTGGCCTGCTAAAATCGATCTGGGTTGTTACAAAAGGGGAAGACAGACTCACAAAAGCCAGTGATGAATTAACATTAGAAAGACTACTGAAATTTGGTAGGAGACAAAAGAAGAATGCCAAGAAGAGGCTCTGGATAGAAGGTTTAAAAAAAGCAGCAGCAAAAATCTTTAAGGTAAGATTCCAAATTGTACATAGTGTTCTTTTTACTGTGACCTTTCCTTCTCATGCCCTTTGTTTAATGGCAAGTTAAAACAAGGATGAGAATGCGTCTAATTGAGCAATGACCCCTCTTGAGTCAATAGAGATACCTGTCTGAAATAAGTAACATGAATTTGGAAAGCCTCTCTTTCCTTTGACTTAAAAGGATGCTGGGCATGCACCTTGCACAAGTGCCTGGCTTTTAACAGCTTAACTTAGCTAACAAATCTCTCACTTCAACTCACCACCATTCTTGTGAAGAAAGAGCTACAGGCAGCTTAAGCAAAGGAAATGTCACCTTTAAACTTCAATATGAGTCATACAAGCTCTATAAAAGCATTCCTCTGCACAGAAAAAATATTTCAGAGAATAAAATGAATGCATCTGATGTGATTTACTACAGTGTACATTGCTAATATTTTGTAGAAATCACATCAGTAGACATAGCCCTCACTTTCTAGGTTGCTTACCTTTATGTTTCTTAGCAGAAGCAGGTTTGATTAATGCCAAAGTGTGCTCCTGAGGGAAGAAGAACTGTAATTCCTTCTGAGCTTCATCAGGTGTAGAACTACCATGCAGCTGACCAATAGGTATGTTGTTGATTGGATTCTTTGCATATAAACTAGGAGTCATTACAAGAGTGAAGTTACTGAAAGAAATAGCCACTTTGAGCTTTAACTATGACTAGCCTTAACCCAGTGAATGTAATTTAATGTTGATCTGGCCACTTAAGTGCATACTGATCTCTGTAGCAGTAGGAAGCCTTTACTGTCTACAAAAAGAACAATCAACATTTTAATTAACCACCTGAAATATGAACAGCTTCCCTCCCAACTCTCATCTTGTTATATTTCCTTGATAATTTCAGTTCATTCTTAATGAAACAGCACTTCTATCAAGAAGTAAGATGATACCGTATCAATTTCTTAGATCAATAACAAAGAGAGAAAGCTAAGATGTCCATTTATAAAATGTGTAGGAGAAACTTACTCACAAATAAAATATTCTACTAATGAAAAGTTTTTATTAAGCTGAGAAAATAAGCATCTATTCTAAAAAATAATGGTACTATTTCAAGAAAAAAAGAAAGATATTACCAAATTTTTTCTCTGAGTCAAGAGGGCTCCTTTCAATTTAACATCCTTTTTTAAACTCAGCTTTTCATTATGTTTACCAGCCATTATTTCTCAAAAAACATGCTATAGTTTCTAAGTGTAATATACCACTTCCAAAAAAAGCTTGGCAAACTGCAGAAATATATATCAGCTTCCAGATGATGGCACTATAGTTACACCAGTTGGAATGTGGTTTCATTGAAATGAAGACTGTGGAAGTAAGTTGGAAGCTGTGAATGATGGTTTGCTATTGAAATTATTACCTGTTTGGATTTTCCTTCTCAGCCTCTTCAACCATCTTTGGGCCTATTATATCTCTCCAACGTGCTATGGCGTTTTCTCGTGTTAGAGCAAGTACAAGAGTTGGACTGCTATGAAATGGGAAAACTGGCTTTAAAAAAAAAATTGAACTCTGCAATTTGTAAAAGTGATTTGATTCTATACAGTCCAGGTTAGGAAAATGAACCCTAATATTGGAGGACTTTAAACCCGATCTCTGTTTAAACAGCCTGATAAAACCTTATGGGGCTTAAACATGAATTCAAATTTCAAAGTTACTGAATGTTACTACAACAGCAAGAATGTTATAGAATTGGGATATGTCCAGTGCTGATCAGCTCCCAAGTTTTTATCCCAGCCACACCCCAACTTCATATGAAAGCAATATCCAAACATGATTTATTACTCTTCCTCAAGGAATTCAGCACACAGCCTGGACAAAGATTTCAGAACCTTCCCACAGACAACCTAAATGTAGCCTTCCAATGCAGAGCTCAGCTGGTTTCACCTAAATCAGTGGAACTGGCTGCTGACTTCGACAACTTACATCCAGAGATATGGAGTAGCTAGTTATTTTTAAAACCCTGATTTATTTATCTGCTGTACATGGGAATTATCTCATTATCCACACTTGTCTGATCCTGTTTTGAGTTTTACCAGACTCTGAAATACATGGATAACTTATAGCCATGTATTTTTCAGGCTAATTATTTATTGTGAAAACTTCAGTCTTGTTTATAGATCCACTTTCTCATTTTTCATTCAGCGTACCTGGTCATTTGCTCTAGAAGGACTGGAAAATAGTCTTGATTTTCATGCTCTTTGTAAAATTTACGTGTTTGTTCTTCAGATAGGATTATTTCTTTCTGCATTGCTATTTTGAAGCCATCGTCCTTTATTCTTTGCAGGATAGAATCTGTTTAATATATTGTAATAATTCTAAATTGCCACCCATTCATTAATTTGCATACTTGTGAAGAAATTGCATGGACTTTCCAATCATAATGTTAAATTTTTACAGATGAATTAATTTCCTAATTGAAGAACAGAAAACTAATTTAAAGCAACTACTAGAGGGCTTCAGTATTTGCCTGGACACTCAAAAAGCTGGTGCTCACCCACTTAAGGCTTTCTCTCACTTCAGAAACCTCAGTAGAAATTGCTGACTGACAAACGCATGTGTTGCTATCACCAAAAGAAGGTTGAAGAATTTTGAATAGGTTGGATATTAATTTAACTAGATCTTACGAGACCAGATGCATAAGCAAACAGCATTTAGCACAAATCAAAATTGATAATTGATTTTTTTGCACAAAAAACCTTGATAATTACCTACACATTGACTGCAGAACTGCTGCTCTAAGCAACATACTAGATAACAATCAAGAAAATAAATACCCAGGGAGATGTCAAAACTGTAGTCTTTCAGATCTCTGCGTATAGGTTATTTCAAGTTCAGAGGATCTCAAGTTAGAAACAAAAATGCTATCTGGAATGGAGGAAGAAATGCAAATATATGCCTGAGAAGGAAAATAAGCTTGTTTGGAGGGATCTTCATGCTAACGTGGTAGATCTTTTGACTTAATCTGTAAAAACTTTGTCTGTCTAGACCTGCCCTTGTGCAGTAGTGCCTTATGCAGCATAGAACATCCTGGGTCAGATCTTTTTCACCTTGCCATTGATCTACCTTGGACGTGCTATTCAAGAATAGTACCAGCTACTTTATTAGATGGGAAGTATGACCCCTATACTACACTTCAAAAATGTTACCTTCTCTGAGAGGTATTCTAGAAACATTCCATCCAAATATACAATTTGAAGATGTTCTGCAAAAATCCATCAAAGGAACAAAGTAACATTGACATTTACATACTCAATATATATCAAAAACGTTAACCATGTAACTTTTTTTCTGACAAAGATTACTGCCAACTTAATGCTGGGGAGACAATATAGCCTAAGAACATTTCATTAATAGAGTTAGAATTTTAAAAATTCAAAATATGAGACTTTTTATATACCCTAGATAGAAAATTTAGTTATTAACACTTACGGCGTCTTTCCTTTAAGAGAGAAGGTCTAATTAAAGCCAAAATACTCTCAACTTTTTGATCTGTCTTCTTTATATCAAAATTTGGGAAAAAAAAGGCAAGCTGTCTGCTGGCATTTTCTACGCTGTCTTGCACATCACATAAATTTGATATACTCTCAGCTTCCATGGTTCCTTCCAACCTACGAAGACACAGTGTGATACAGTGTTTGCGTTACTGCATGCGTTGTGTTAACAGTTGATTTCTTAAAGCTGTACTTTCTTAAAGTTTAGTGAAAAATAAGAATAGAATGCCAAACTAAGTTTTTATTAAATTCAGAATCATGACTAATATTTCTGAGAAGAGAATTATTAATCTTCTTTAAAAGTGCCTTGTCATGTGCTATGAAAGGGAAATCTCAGCCATGCAGCTTTTCTAATTCCCCTATAGCTAATTCAAAATAGCCTCTCTGTTTCACTAGACAGAATTGCTACTGACAAGTGTACAGCGTATAATGAATGATCAGTAAAAGGAGTGTTCTTGATTCATGTACAGCATGATCTGAAAAATGGTAGCACTACAGAATTGTCTTTAACAGAGATACTTTTCATTGTTACTTGCCTGTATTTCTAAGGTTTATTTAGCTGTGTAAATGCAGTCACTCTTGGCCACTTTAGAAAATGCAGTATTCCCCAGTTGTACTAATTAACGCAGAAAGGGTTACGGTAGGTAACAAAAATACCAATTATTATGACAAGTTCTTTTCTGGAACAAAGTGTTTAAATTCATGTTGCTTTAAGTAAATCTCTTTTCTAAATGTAAAACTCAATCCAATATTTGAATTTTTGTGAACACTCTATTGTCTGATGCTGTATACAACGATCACCCTCTTTAAAATTCTCTACAAATGCTTATTGTCAGAGAAAAGAGATATTTAAAGATATTTTAGTTGTGAACAGCTAGCTCTTACAATGTTCTTATGCACCTTGGAGCTAGGGAACAAAACACCAAACCCTCCCACTTGCTTGCTGGTTTTACAGGTCCCCAGGAGCACAATATGTTTTGTGTGTCCCCTGGTCTCCCTTGGGTCACACCTGCAACTTCCCAGCATACCTAGGAGTGAGTGCGGGCAACAGTGCAACCCTCAGTGAGCAATGCCAGCAGTCACTTTGTCTGTGTGGACTGGTATGAAGTGGAACTGGAGGCTGTGCACACGGGCACGTGAGCATCTGTAGGAATGTGCCTTGGTTTATGATGTGCCCTGAATACTGTAAATGAATCACATATACGCATTTTCACCAGTAGTTACCTGTCTGGCTTGGCCTCAGGCTCATCAGGCACACTCTCACTTGATTCACGTAGGTCTTTCCAGTGAGGAATAGCATCAGTTGCTTCTTTTTTAGTGATTACCAAAATGTAGCATGGTCCACTCATCATAAATCGAACAAATTCATCAAAATCAGGCTAAAAAACATAATTTTTCCCCTATGAATTGCAGAAACTCTTGAGTTTATTGTCAGAAATGAGACTACCATCTTTTCCAAAGAAACCCATAATTCCTGTTCTAAAATGGCATTCACATACATTACACAAAACCCTGTGAAATTTTTTGGGAAGTTTTTTGATCAATCATTTGAGACAGCAAGACTATAAAACGTCTAAAACAAAATCCATTGAGATAAAGGAAGTCGTAGAACTACATTATACAAGTACCACAGGTTAAAATGCAAATGGCAGGAGTCAAGAAAATTATGTAGAAACCTGACGTGATTGAATGCTATGCTTGCAGTACCACATATAGTGTGACATAACAAAGTGCAATACAGTTCCATGCATAATTTTTAAAACTGAAAATCATGTAGCTGACTGTAAATATAGAACACTGAGATATTTGCAAGACATTTGTAGTCTTTTCCTTCATTTTCTTTTTTGTTCTTTTAAATCCTTCAATTTCAACTTTCAATCCTACAAATGTACATTTTCATCAGAAAATGACTTTTGAAATTGTGAGGTTTTAATCTTTTTTCCTTGTATGTCACTTTTTCTTTCAATATTTTGAATTTCCTCAAATATCTTTTCTCTTCATAAATATTTGACTAAATCGTTTGCTAGTCCCCTTCAACTGATTGTTTATGTTACATTTTCCCTTTAATAACACGAGGATGAAATATTCACATCTATGCTTTCAATTTGTTGTTTTTCTCTTTCAGTTATCTTCATATCTATACATACACTTAACCCATTTCACAAGGCGAACAAACTCAAAAGAGGCAGAGTGAATGCAAGTACAAAAACATTTAGTACAATGCATAAAGGGAGTATTTATACCATTGTGGCTTCAAAAGTACATTTGCTTACATTAGAAGAAATAGATGCGGCTATTAGGTTTGTCTGTTCTGGATCACCCAACTTCATATTAAAAAGAAACAATTTCTGCTTCCAGTTGTATTGCTTTGAGTCTCCATTACTTTATAACAGGCAGCCTCTGGACCCTCAGCGAACTTGCAGCGTATAAAATCAGGAATAATTTTGCCCGCCGAGTACAAAGGAGTCTATGTTCTGCATTCTCACTTTAACAAATATTTTTCAGCTTAAAATTACACTTAGAGAATGGCAAATAAGTGGCTTCTCAATATGCATAGGGCCCTCTGGATCACTTCTGGTAGTTCATAGTAGTTTTGTTATTCCCCCTGTAATAATGCTGGCTAGGATCTGCTGCAGTGTAGCAGTGCTGCCACATATCAAGTATTGCATGCATTTTCTCGTCTGTCTTTCTTCCTCCCATGTCTCCTTCTACACCTAACTAATCTCAGATTTGGCTGCTGTTTCAGTGAAGATGACTTTTTTTAACTTCTATTTCAAAACTATCATTGTCTAAACTAGAATCCCAACTTTGCTAAAACCAAGCTCTTCACAATGCCTTACAAGCTCTCCCTGCTACTTCCTTTCTAAACCATAGTGCAGCCATCTGGTGATTACTATCTGATTTCTTTTTTTCCCCTCTGGCTTCAGTAGGAACCATCTTGTCTCACTCATTCATTTGGAATGCCGCAGGAATACTTTCCCAGCTTCTTCTTTTGATTATGCCAGCCCTTTCATTGATCCCTTCCATTGGTCCCTTCAATAATATCAAACCAACTAGTTGCCTGCATATAATTCCAGCGTCTGTATATCAAGCAGATCTTAAATAGGAGAAGATATAAATGTTTGCTAAGCAGCTTCATTTTTGTAATTCAGTTTCTTCTGTAGAGTTAACTTTAGCTATCATACTGGCAAAGCACTTGACAATATCCAGGTGCTAGTTTGCTAGACCACTGCCATTTAATGGTAACCAGCATAATTTCTCTGTTTTGTCGAACTCTGTCTGTCCTTAGCTATTTGTTGTCCCCTATTATAGGGTAGGGCTAGAATAACAAACTTCAGTAGAGATGCTTCCTCTTTCTGCCTGTGCATGTGTTTATTCCCAGTACTACCCCCTGAGAAAAGCTGTAAAGACGAAAAAATGTAATACGTGCTATCACTTATTTTCTGGCTGGAAGAGTATGTGTCAAATACATACACAGTCATATAGATAATTTGGGGTATGTGCTACATTTCAGCACCTAACAGCCTTGTTTGGGGCCATGACTAAGGGTCTTGCACATTCTGATAACAGAAAGAACTAGAAAATCTTTTGATATTGGAGTTCAGTTTAGTTTAGCTGGAATGTTAGAGCGCTACCAAGCTGTATTTGTATTAGTTGGTTGGAAAAAGAGTGATAAACTCCTTTTTTTCTACGTACTAAATCTACATTAATTCAGTACTTCAAAATACTACATGTTTACAATACAGAGATTTGCAAACACGTGTAGCTACAGAGATATGTTTTACCTGCTCCTTTTTTTCAGGTTTTTAGTTTGGTTTTACCTGTTCTTTATTCCGGGCATAGAATTCTCTGACTTGCTCTTCAGTTAGCATTTTCTTCTCTGCTGCTTCAATGTGAAATCCTGCATCTCTAATCTGCAATTATTCAGTTATTATTCAATGGCATTTGAAAATGGATATATAAAAAAATCATACATTAATGTAAATCTAAAGATTGATTCCTTTTGTATGCTTTCTTTAGTTTAACATTTTCTGAAATGTTCCAAATATAATTGCTACATTTGCCTAAACTGAAGTTCCAGCTTTTCAAAGCACTTCACCAAATCCAGGGTTACAATGATCACTAAATTAATGTTTGTGAAAAATATAGTACAGTTCAACATATGTATCAGTTCAGTAGTTAATAATCTCTTTTACTTAACATTGAATGGTTTTGACCATTGTGAGTGATTAACATGCAACCACTTCTAAAAATGTTATTAAAAACTATATTATAATCATAGTAGTCATATAAATGTGTAGTTGTCAATAGTTGTATTAGGCTGAACTACTTGGCTTTAGAAAGGGCAAATAAGCAAAAATAAACTATTTTATGATTATCTATTTCAAGTTACATTACTGCACTAAATTCAGGTATATGCAAGAGATGCACATTTACATGACCTGTACAGAAATTCATAGTCTACTGTTATGAGATTTATACCATATATTGATATTTAAACAACAAAAGCACTACCCAGCACCAGTACTGATCATATGCCAATATTAATCTGCTTACTAGCACTCTGCTCTTTAAAAGCCCCTATGATGCTGCTGAGTGTTTCCAGACTGCCTTGACAAGGCTGAGTGTGGAAGCAGTGTGGGTACACACCTCATAAGGCATTGCAAAAGCAGAGACGACTAACAGCTGCTCACTTGTAGCTAAATTGCTTTCAAGCGCTGCCTGCTTGTTTTTGCCTTTACTGAGCTTCCTTCCTTTCTGGCCAAGGTAGAGTAATTGCAGAAGGAAACTATACAATGCTGATTTTCTTTCCTGCAAAGGTCACTGGCCCTGTCATAACACTTCTTAGAATCAGCGTGATTTTATCTTGATATGTAGTGTTATGAGGCATTTTTTGTAACAGAAACACTGAGAAATTCCTGTAATTGAAATGAGTGTTACTACAGTATCATATTCTGGAAGGCAAAATAATTTTTCTTTCACTGTGTAATGGCTTAAACACTGAATCCTTGAATGCATCCTTGTGTACTTGCTGGAATCACACATTCTTCACTACAGGAACAAATATTGCACTACTGACAAATATTAGTGTATAATTACTAGTGCACAAGAATTAGCCTCACCATCTATGCACATATATTGCCATATGTGTCTGTGCATGCACCCTCTCCTGTAAGAAACTAGTTAACTGATTTATGTGTGCCTACAATTCTTTAAGATGCTGTGTGAAGAATAAACTTCACCACGATCTCTAGTTCTAATTTCTATTGCAATGTGAGGGAAAAAAACATTTCTCTTTGTAGATTTCATGTGTTGCTGATTGGCACAGTACGCATCCATGTCGTACCTCATGTACTGACATAAAATATTGAAGCAATAATATCAGTCTGAACACTGTATTATTTCAGGTCAAAATTATCACACTTTTATCACCCTTATTAGAGAAACATTAACAGATCTTCTAAAGCCTGGGCATAAATTAGAACCAACTTACTCTTGTATCTTGCTACTATGCCTCTTAAATAGGATGAATTAATCTTTTCACATTCTCTCTACCTTTTGTTTAATTTCTTCTACACGTCCTTCTAAGACATCATCAGGCTTTATAATTCCAACAGAATATCTGACTAATTCTTCTGGAAAAGGGAAAAAAATCATGTATCAACGAATATATTTCTCAAAATAAATACACAACTAAATTTTCCATTACTTAAAAGTGGGTTTCTCTAAATAATTTTCTATTTTAATATTGAGATGGCCAACCAGTGGTTTCAAAAAATAAATGACTCCAGTGCTTAAAGCACATCTGGGTGTGCAGGACTGTCCTTGGCCATCCCTGGAATCCACATTCATGATGAACCACTGGTGTTTTCAGTAATACGGTGGAGAAATGGTTCGCATGCAGTGAGGTGTGGTGGAAAACCTGCAGTTTAAGATGGATGGTTTGTCTAGGGAGCTCTGTATGTGCAAGACTAGTAATGTTAAAGGAATGAATATACAGAGGAAAACTCATTAAGTGAAAAACTTTATGAATGCTGGAGATTTCCAGTAAAATACATTACTTGTCATAGTAGACATTTTTTTCCTTAGCACTGTGGATGCTGAAATAATTTGCAATATATAACTGTTGAGGTAACACAATCTAATGTTTAAAAACAAGAAGTGTTTCTGATTGTAGACACACTGTTACAACATCCATGGCATTCAGATCCCTGCAAAATGACAGAAAGTGGTCAGAAAAGAATATAAACTACATCATCTTTGCAGGATCTCAGGTTTACAGTTAAGCATTAGAACTTAAATCAATCAGATTCCAGGCACTGTAGAAGAACTTAATGATAGCTCTAACAGAAACACCAGGCTACTTGTTTCCAATACTAGAAAATGCTCACAGGCATCTGCATGTGGTAAGGAAAATATTACCACAAAATGTTAGTGTATTATGGCTTCTGAAATATCCCCTAACCTGAAGCTGAACCCAAGCTGAAAGCTCTGTTCCCTGATTTTGTCACACATTTAGGTTCTGTGGATTAGCACGAAGTCTGCGTGTCGTTGCTAAAGGATTTGTAATACTGTACACTACTAGGTCTCAGAGGGTTTACAAGGAAAAAAAAAATAGGCTAAAACTGAGGTCAGGAATATGCCACTCGAACCATATGATAAAGAAGGCATGAAGAGGAAGGAGAAGGGACGTGGCTTAATCCATGACTGTGATCTAATGCCTTCTCACAGGAAGAAAAAGTCAAGATCAAGGAGAGGGTGGGGGAGTTCATCCCATCTCAGCATTGCTGAAGGGCATTCTATACATATGTGGAACAGCAGGAAGCTTCAGTAGCCACAGGTAACAATAGGAATAGAAAAGATATAGGTCCCAGCTCATGATAAGCCTGAGATAAATCATAGACATGTGACTCACAAACAGGATGGTGCTTATTTTTCGATCTTTTTGGAACTTTATCCTACTATTGTGGATTTATGCACTTATGGAAATCTGTTCTTTAGGCCTTAAAGTTAATCTGCCGAAAGAGTTAATTAAAAATAGTCTGAGATACAAGGCATGCCATTCATTCACAGAGTAACTCTTCCAAGCCTCTCAGGTTGCTCCCATCTTGGTATTCCTGTAGAACATCCAAGGGTTAAGAAACGCCACCTCAACAAAAGTACACCGCTAACACAGCCACTGTGTAGAAGTGACTTTCAGCCACTAGTTTTCCACAGGAGAATTCCCTGGCACAGAGCACTGCCGCTAAACGCCAGGGACCTGAAGTCTGCAGGCTCCCAAAGAGGGGCTGAAGATGCTGATGATGATAGTCCAATATCTTGATGCCTTACAGAAGAAAGCTTCCCCTCAGTTTGATATCCTTAATCACAGCCTCTCATATTATTAACTCAATGAAAGGAATGTTCATTAATGCTGGACATACCCAATTCTTAGTCAAATAATTAAAAAGAGATCTGTTAATTTTCTTTGTTAACTTTTCTAAAATAAATCAAATTTATTTACCCTTAGGTACAGTTTTCTCAACAGCGCCTTCTGATGATTTCTCTTCTAGGAAAACAAGTTCATCTACCTAAGGTAATTGTGAACAGAATGAAAGTACATCACCAATGCAAAGCTAAACCTCACCAAATGCAGCTGTCAGATATTTACAATACTTTTCTCTTAATGTAGGAGCATATCTGCTGCCCTGGAAAGGAAGCAATTCTAAGACCTTGGGTTAGCCTGATTTTCCTTAACTGAGTACAGTTTGTTAAGTTTCCTTTTACTGTAAGCAGGTTCATTGATCTCCATTTTCACTCAAAACAAACAATGAGACATGACTATTTCCCATGTCTTATCTTTGTTTCATATGATACACTTACTAAGTTATACATGGGAAGTACTCAGTCTCGAAAGAAAAAAAGATGACTAAACCTTTTATGTGGTAGTGACATTTTGTCCATCTCCCAATTTTTTTGCATTAATAGGCTAATCTGTAAATTTCTTAAATTTTTATAAAGTATCATTTAATGGAAATTTCTAAAAAAATAACCCTCCTCACATATGTTGCTTTATTGTTATGAAAAAAACACAGAGTTAAAAATTACCAAAAACACTATCACAGGCATTGAAATAAACAGTGTAAGTGTAATAAAAATACTCATTTATGTTTAAGTATCTGTTTTGTGAGTACCTCGGCACGTTCCTTCCGTCCAGCTGCAATTTCCCTTTCTTCTTGCACTAGCTCCGTTATTTTCTTACTTATAAGAGGAGCATTTGCACCTCTCACTATTCCAATAATTTTGCCATTCTGTAAAAAGGGAAGTAACACTCTCAATGAGTTCTAGTCAGTTCATATGTTTACTTGAGGTTTGGAACACGCTATATCTTGCTGTGTTTTTCAGCAACAGGACCACTTTCTATGCCCACTGAAGTGAATATGAAAGCTACTACTGCTTCTACGAGTTGAGAATGAACCTCTTGTGCCTTTACTTCTTCCCTTCCTCTCTACCTAATTTTCCATGTTTATTACCTAGGCTCACCGTTAACAGTACAGTCAGAAGTAAATGCAAATGCGGAATTTACTAGCTCTTGATTTCTACAACATGGAGTTTTCTATCTTTTTATTTGCTTTACATTTCAGCGTGTGCTCTACCGCACTCAGGAGTACCATAGTGAAGTTAACTACCGATGATCAAAGATACTGTTAACTTCACTTGGCAGCATTCAGATTTAAACCTGAAAGTATCCTGAAAGTATCATTGTTTTTGGCCCCTAATTATGGGAATTCAGATCCTGGCAACCTCAAGTCAAAAAACCCACCACCTCCTAAGCAAGCAGTGTTCTACAGTGGAGTCCTAGGAGAACAGCCTTTCTGTATCCATCAGTGAGAGATAATGTAATATATGATTAATTGTTACAATTGCTCACAATGCAATTTTATTAATTTATCTTAAAAACCTTAAAGTGGAAGAAGTATACTCTTTTTCCCTGAGGGAAAGTGTGCCTAAAATAATCATCTCAGTGTAGCCGCATGTAGGCATTTTGTGTGAGGCAACCCTGGAAAACTTCCACGGATTTCTCACTAACTACCAAAACTGTGGCTACCACATACCTTCTGTGGCTGTGTGTGCAACAGCCACAACAAGAAAGTACTTGAGAACCACAGATTTCAGCATGGGAAACCAGCCTCAGGTAAACATCTGATTATATGATTCTACATACTGTAAAATGTAGATTTATGCAGCTTTGCATTTCTTTTTAATCTACTGAAAAATTAAAGGAAAAGTAGGCAGCATATTAAAAGAAACTGATGTGATGTACTTACAACGCAAAAAAGAAACACAGGTTCACATGTACTCCTAAATGGTTGCAGAGTAGAAATGCTGTCAGCCTCTGCCTGAAGTCAGATGAAGAAGATTATTTACTTATGTGTGTGTACATACATACATATATATATATAAACCTTCTTGCCTGCAAGAAAACTGCAGTCTTACGTTGGTGTTACACACTCAACTGCTGTTTTACATACAACTAGCAGTCCTTATAGCACTTGCTGGTGGTGAAGAAAGAACTGTTTTGGTAACATGGGATTGGCCTCCCTTCATATTACAGCAGTTAATTATGCAAAAATGCCTTATTCTAATACTGTTTTCCTATGTAGGTTATAACAACATACACAAATGAAGAAGTACTCCATGTAGTCTTCACAGAAGAGATTATGCACTGTATTAAGTTCTTTGTGACGTGGTCAACTGTATGAAAGCACTTGAGATTATCTCTGAACATAACTGCCTGCTTATTTGTGTATAAACATGTATTTTCTGAAAAATGCTTTGATCAGGCAATTGAAAGTCTTCAGTAACATGAAAAAAGCTGCCCTTGGTCAACATCTGGGAGGATCTGAACCTGTGAGACTAATTCATCTACTTTAAATACAACATATACCTCCAATTTTATACTGATAGTGTAGAGGAATATTTTTACTGCTAGTTGTGTGATAATTTATTTTTCAATTCCCCTTTTTTGTTCTCTTAAAATGAAATACAAGAGAGTATTTGGGAAAAAAGTTTAGTTTAGCATTTTTCGTGGATGTAAGAATTTTAAATGTGATAATGCATAATGTAGAGACTTAAAACTAAAAATCGTATAGTTTAGCTTTTGAATGTTTCAGCAATCTCATCAAGGAAAACAAAAGTTGTGGGATATCAGCTTCCTTTCTGTTATAGCTCCTTCCACATTTATTACCATTTCTAATCTACCTCTAATAAAAGTCTTACGAGGCAATATGCAAAAGAAGAGGCAACCAGACCAAAATTATGACTAAGGACAGTAAAATGAAAGCTCTGTATATGCAGACAGATAAACAGATATATTTACAATAAAATGTAAGTGAAGTTCCATACAGAATTTACATCCTTACCACTGCAAAATGCAACACATCATCTTCACCAAACTCGTTCTTCAGTTTTCTGAATAAATTCACCACAGCTTTGCAAGGACCGCACCAGGCTTGGTACACATCTATTACTAAAATGAAATGGTTTGGAATTCCAGACAGTTGACTTCTGGAGCTTATGAAGTGAGAAATGTTTATGTGTGTGTTGGCACTGGGAAGGCATTCACATGCATCTTTTAGTCCTCTTCTAGTCAACGAATGCATGATGAATGCATCAATGTATTCAGTGGATTCATCAAATGCAATTCCTAGGAGATACTGTTACTGGACTGAGCAAACTGAAAAGTGGGGATAATAGACATCACAGAACAGAACACTGATTAGCTGTATTAGTTTAGTCTATACAAGATTTGAGGGAAAAGCTTCCACAGAATTGTCCAACCCCCTACTGTACAGAATACCATATTGGAAAGGTATTTTCTAAACATCGGTGTGTAACAGTGGATAAAATAATGGATAACACTATTTGTGACAAGTATTTGTTTACCATAGAAGACAGTGTGTATTCATAAACACAATATTTACATTTACACTTTAATACATTATTATACATTAACTTTTCTTTAAAAGATAGTATGACACTAGTCTTCCAGATTTGTAACAAGTATCTATTAAAGATGATATGATATACTTAAGTATAAAAAACTGCACGTCTTCATGAGAGATTAAACAGAAAATAATAATTTAGTACCTATTACACCTTTTGTCAGCAACATTTCATCCCACTGATTTTGGTTGGTTATTATGGCCTGAAATAAAATGAAATAACATTTTAACATCTTAAAAAGGCAAAAAAAAATTTTAAAATCTATTAATCTCTAAAATTGTTTGGTTAGGATTTATACCTGGAGCTGGATTTCTTTGTTCTTGTCTGCCATCTCCCTGTGATCCTAGGAAACATATCAAAATATGAAGCATGTTTAACAGGTTTTTTTTAAAAGAGCATGTGGTGTGCAGAACTGATTTATATGGCTTTCAACACAATGCTGCCTATTGATTCCCTTAAAAATTAACCCAACTGAAGACCCTACAGCAATGGCAGTTAACACCCCACATGAGCACTCTGTTTGCAAAACCCACAAAGCACAGGAAACAGAATAAAATTTAGTTTCTTAATCAGTTACGGTCTTCAAAATGTTTTGGACTCAACAATTTTTCAAGCTTATAATCACTCTGTTCAGAATGGCCACAGGGGCCTTGGGTGGGCTGAGAGTTGCTGCAACAGTGGACTATTTCAGAAAAATACTGATTAAAAAGCTTCAACTCCAATGACATCAAATGAGGATTCCTATCTTCTGGGATACATGAAAAGCAGTGACTTACATGTATCCCATAACTAAACTCCCAAAGTGAATCCTCATGCATTCATCATTCTGTCATTAATAAAAAAATATCCTTTTTTTTTTTCCCCCTCTTTCTTTTATTCAATAGATAATTAGCTGTGAACTGGGCAGGAAAAATCACCTCAGTTAAGTTGCACTTCAGCTTCCAAACGGAGCTTGATTGAACAATAAATGTTTTCACTGCATCATCAGCTTCAGTGGAGGTTTCTAAAGTTCTTGGTTAAGATGATAGTCTTTGTCTTGGGAAAAATGAAAGTGCCACCGTGAATATGACCTCCACTAGCACCGATATCCGATATGTCAACCAGCAAACATGTCTGTAGTTTGACCTATACTGGCATTCCTACTGGAGCTGCTCCCTTCAGATCACAGACCAAGGCAGAGGGGCCAAAGCAAGAGCTCTCATCCTGATGAGAGTTTCACATTTCACCTAAAAATATTGTTAAGGAATAAAAGTTTACATATAGGCTTTCTTCAAATCATTTAAACCAGGTAGTGAGACAGAGTGCATTAAAGGCATTAATGTCAGTGTCTCGAACACTCTGAGGAGATGATGTTATCGAAACTATAGGAAACTGACAGATGAAAATATGCCATGTTAGTAGAAAATCCTCAGCAAAAGACCATGTATTTTGTAGTTACACTCAGCAGCAACAATCAATGAATTGCAAGACTAGATCTACAAAACACGTACCACATATGACCACAGGCTACACTTCCCAATCAGCCTACACATGCTCCCCTGTTAAAATTGTACAGTTACACATTCTCAGGTGACAAACAAAAGCTCAGCAGGACAGAAACATGCTACTGTATGCAAATATATAAATATATACGTGCACACTCAGCTACACCATCAAAGTTACATTCAAATAGGCATGTTCTTTGCAGATAGACATTCAGTATCTTAGCACAAACTTTTGTATGCATATATACATTAAAATATCCAAGCACTTGTGGGATTTTAACATGTATCAGTGTGTGTGTGTACACACACAGACACATAGTTCCTTGTGCATAAGCACTTGTGTATGACAACACATCCCTGCATACTCCTAGGTAGCACTCTGATGTGTTGCAGCACAAAAAACCTAGCAGGCCACAACAAGGCTTTACCATTGGTCAGATTCTATTGTCTACACTGCTTCTCCTTCCTCCAGAGGTCAGACATAACTGCTCTTCTTCTATCCTTAGGGCTATTTAACTACTTAGCAGAACGATCTACAGCTGCACATTGTCCATGTCAATCAACCCACTGCCTTCAAGGCAAGGCCACAACTGCATGTTATCAATGCTAATCAACCCACTGCCTTCATTCCTCTATGCTGATGGACCCTCTGCTCCCTACCCTTGAATTCTATGAAACTGCTTAAAATATGAAAAATCATGGATGGAAAACACTCACTGAGTGCACACACTTCAGCTTGCACACACACACACAACCTGCATGCTTCCACAAGTACATGCAAAGACTCACACTCACCTGCAGGCACCCAGGCATGCAAGCACTCACCTCCATGACACAGTTGCACAGTGATCTGTGCAGGCCCTCTCTGTGAGCACGCCCGGGTGCGCACACACACACACACACACACGCACACCCCCTTGTGTGTAAGTCACCTTTCTGCACGCACTGACACACATGCACACAGAGAGGGATAAGTGAGCAAACACTATGCAGGTTCCCATAAGTGGGATGCTCCGGTGCTCATGCACCCAAGTGCGTGGGCCCGTGCCCTCCATGCCAAGCATGCCAGTGCACCATGGCTTGGCTACCTGCTCACCCCTGAGGCAGGGGCCCGCTGGGAGTAGTTGGCACCCTAGCCCCATGCCTGCATACACCTTGCCCCTGCCCCAGACCCGCCTGGGGACCCCCGCCACTGCTCACCTGCCACCACCTCAACGGCTCTAACGGCCTCCCCAGGCTGTCAGCCGCCCCAGTCCCTCTCCCTGCTCTGTGCCCAGGGGTCGTTTCCTGCCCATCACCTCTGTTTCCAGCCTAGGGCTGGTGTGGCTCGTGGAGCCGAGCTGTGGGCATGCAGGGAGGGACAGGGGGAGGCAGCTGGGGGGAGCAGCGGTCGCAGGAAGTGGCGCCATTTCCTCCACTGTTTCTCCTCGCTTTCTCTTCCCCCAGGCAGAATCCAACCTTAGCCTTTAAAATATGAGAACATTAGTCTTGCTATCTAATTAGCAACTCACCTTCGCTCTGTGTTGCTTACAGGTTGTGTGAAGATGGGGAAGAAAAGAGGGAATTTTTGGTGGAAGTCACGGTGACCAAAGGAGGGTCTTGAAGGCCCGATAGCGGTGCCCGCTTGTGTGGGCTTGCTACCAATGCAGGTCTGTGACCAACCCCGTTCAGCACAGAGTACCGCTTTTCAGCAGCCCCAAAACTTCACAGAAAATAAAGGCAAAATTCATTTATACAGGTAGAAAGCATGTCTGGTGTGGGTATTTTCATATGTAGATAAACTCTTACAGGCAGCCCAGCTGGTAAGAATTTCTTTGTGGAGGTATAGGTTTAAGGATGATTGCGCACCAAATGTAGCTGTCTCTAAACGGTTCACATTACACATATGCATGTTGTTCCTGATTTATAAATCATCTGTGCTTCCAATTTACTTCTGAAGCCCTGCCCAGGCATACTAAGTGCTGTTATGTGTATCTACTGTATCTTAAAATAATCTAGTTTCAGTGACTTCCTTGTCACTTTTCTTAAGATTTCTGGGACTGGTCACCAAAGCATGACTTGCAAAGCCCTTACTGAAGAGCTAATTTTATTTCCTGAAGCTAATATGAGGAAAAAGTAGGGTAACAGCACTTAAAGGAGAAAAAGTAGCTGTTCTTTCTCACTGTTAAATCATCCCAAGTTGACGGATGTTCATTCTGCAGCAGTGTGAATGAGGTAACGTTTCCATAGAGCTACAGAAATTGTCAAGGCTGAGCTTGTGCTATGCCCTAACAGCTTGGATTAGATCAATTAGGTGCCACAACAGACTTCACATTCAGATTAGAAATAATGCATTTATGTAGCCAACACTCTTATCACTTCCTCTGTTTTCGTACTGGAAAACTCTAACCCTGGCACTACTGAAAACCCTGCACTGGCCTGCTTGGAAGTGTGGGAGTGTCCTTGAATAAACTTTCTTTTCCTGCATGCAACTTTTGAAACCTTAATAGGCTTACAAAAATAGAAAGAACTACAAAAGATATTTAAGACACCCGCCATGTGGAAGTCAAAGCCCCAAAACATAGGCCATGGTTTTGGGGTTTCCTTTGCAAACTGCTAAGTTCTTTATCCAGACCACTTTCTTCATGAACACCCACTTTTTATATATATTAGGAAAAAAGAAAAAAATCTGGGAGACAAACAGTAGAATGAGGTAATGCTCATGTACCAAATGTTAAAAGGCTGACACAGCCTGTTCTTCAACCACTCTGCTAGAATGGATTATATGTATGCCTTGAACATCAGAAAATATTCAGTGTAAAGGGTTCTCATTCATAAATTTGGTATTTTAAAAGACTGGACTTAACGGAAGAGATCGATTGTCAATTTAATCTCCATCAACACATTTCAAAATATAGAAGCAACTAGTAAAAAAAGATTGTAGTTGTGTTGTCTGCCTGCTACTCAGCAGCTGCGCCTCTTACATCTCATGCTGTGCATCCCTCTCTTTTTTTTCTGGTCATCAGCGTTTCCATGAGGAATTAGCCCTACATGTTACTGTCTGGTAATTGTTGGGTAAAGGTATACACCTGACTGGGAGTGGGGTAGGAAGGAAAGGAAATTAAATAGTAAGGGCTATGAAGAAGGAAAAATATTTTCTCCGGGTTTTTATCTTTAACCTCTTCCTTTCTATGTACTTGATGGCATTGTACTGGTGTGAATTTATTTAGGGAATAACAGTCAATAGCTCTTTCTTCTCTCGGTTCCAGGGATGATGACTGAAACATGGTATCTGCAGAGACATGAAAGCAAGACCTTGATTGGAGGTTGGACTTGATATCCATGTCACTTGTTTTTCCCCCAAACAAAAGACTTTCTTCTCTCAGAGTATTTTAGGCAATTTCAGTGCAGCTTGTTGATTTTATATGATGTTCTTCAATAATAAACACTATCAAAAAGCTCTGCAAGTCTGTATTTTCAGTGGAACAAAAATAATGAAAAGGTGCTTTTTAAGGTTAGAACGTATAGTTCTGAAAATTCATAATGAATTTAATGATGACATACTTAGCTTACCTAGACCAGAAGTTATGGCAGTCAGTATAAAAGGCATCAGAGAAAAGGGGTTAAGAGTTTACAGTCTTTTGCTGAATCAAAACAATTCTGTAAGTGTACTGAAAATATGCAATGGATAAACCAAAACAGGTTCATGATGAATGACTATGTAATTTTTCTGAGTAACTTTAAGAACTATTCCACTCCATTTTGTGCATACTACTTGATTTCAGGTCTGCTTTTTGTCGTGAGTTGTTAATGCCCAGAGTGACTTTAGTTTCAAATGACTAACATTCTTTTACCAAGTAATGAAAACCACTTGTAGAGAAAACCAGTTGCTGAGACTTGCAGCTCTCGAGACTAAACGAGAGATGGGTTTTCCCTGCAAGTCTGTCTTTTCATGTGCCCTAGTACATGCTTGGATGCCAGTGCCTATGTAGCCGTGATGACTACCCGCTAGTAAACACACTGGAGACCTTAATCACCTTAATTTATAATCTCTTGCGATTTCTTCTGTACCTGCATAGTCCATATGCATGTTGGTGCTGCAGTTTATTTAGTCTGTGCCCTTTGCTTGCTAGATTTCCAGGATGTGTCCTGGTGTTCCACCTGCCTCCAGTCTTGGATTCGTTCTAGGATTGCTCATGATGAGAGAACGTCTGACCTTCCCAGCTCTTCTGCAGAACTTCCTTAGCCTTGCAGCGCAGCAGTCTGTGTAACCTGAAAGCTCTGTGTGTGTGTATTGGCTTTCTCTGTGTCAGCCATGAGTAGACCACGGACCTGACAGCAGTGGAAGAGCTTTCTGATTTCTTGTTTTGTTGAAAGCTGAAAGAAAGTATGTGAGATGGTGGACAACTTCATTTCTTGAAAACAAAAATAGCTGTTACGGTTCAGAAAGTTACAAAACTGAAGAACTTGATGCTTGCTGCTGCAAGTGGAGATCTCCATTGCACAGGCTGTTGCTGGTGTAATAGTTATGTGTGGTAGGACTGTACTGATAAACAGAGAAACAGCATAAAATAAAGTAACAGTTTAAAAAGTTTTCCATAAAGAGTAAAAACTTAGTGTAACACAGCAGCACGTGTGCTTTCAAAGCGAGAGACCAGATGACTCCAAAAATGTGCAGTTAGCTTCTAGGTGGCAATCCAGGAAGGACTATTACAGGTTACAGTTGCGTAGGTTTGAGGGGTAATTAATATGAGGTTTTCCCGTAAATGGTAACTAACATAATGGAATTGACAGTTTGCTTTTAGAGAATGACCTGGTTCTGTCAGCAGTAGGTACTTCCCCCTAATTTGCCCTGAAGATGACATGAATGATAAGCCTGAAGGATGTCACTAATACATAAACTTTTGCACGCTTTTTACCACAAAACATAGGTTCATGAATGCTAGTGTGGAATATGCAGAAAATGTGCAGATGAAAAGGAACTGAGAGAATTCAGTTTTTTAGAAGTCTTGATAAATGTGGGCATTAATCCTTGCAAGTAATGTGCCTATCACCTCTGGGACTTGTTGCCCTAGAGCAAGAAAAATCAGGGATGTTTTATTCTACCTTACCCTGTAATCTCCAAATTATGAGAATGATGGCACAGTTAATAGTTGGGGATGTAGTACACATGACAATACATTTTTTTTAATTTCTGTCTTTGTTAAAGTTTTATTTGAGTTTGATAATTTGTGTATAAATTTTTCAATGTATTTGTCATTCCTTGTCCTTATGTTGGTTTGTCTTTGGAGTGTATGAAATACATTCAACATCTTACATACTGATTTAAAGAACAGTAGAGTGTGACACTGAGTTCATCCTTGAACCCATGTTCATCATCAACCTATCTAAGAGAGATCAAGAAGACTGGTCTTTGCAACAGGATCTGAGAAGTGTGGGAAAGTGAAGCAGATTCCTGTATATTGAAGAACAAAATCCATGATATCAAGTAACAAAGACAGATTGTAACTGAGGTTCATGTAAGTATTCTATATCAAAGTTATCTGGTAAAGATACAGAGTGGTTTCTAGTCTGTCAAATCTAAAGATCTTCAGAGCCTAGTTTAAGGACCTCCAGAATAGTTAACATGGCTGGACTGAACTCAAACCTCTGTCTTTTATGGAACTCTAACTAGTAAACTCCTGTTGGGTATTCCTGGGAGATCTTCATCTGCAGAGGCAATCTGAACAGATGTATGTGAAAAGCTATAGCATATTCATGGTAGTAAATTACAGCAGGACAGAAAAAATATGGGATGAGACAATTGCATCATCTTTATACATTAAAGTGAGCACCAAAATATGCTTGTGGAAAAGTTTAGGGGTTTAGAGAATACCAGACCTGAAAATATGGTGGAAAATTACATGAATACTTGAATTGTGATGTAGTCCAAGCAGAATATGCTTTTATATTCCAGTTGTGGGACAGCCTAGTGTCTGCACAGCTGTATCAGGTAGAAAATTTTGTAGTATATCAAGTACTGTTCCTTGCTAAGATAGGAGCAGAAATTAAACAGCATAGTCAAATAGCCACTAAAAACTTTGCCAGAAACTGACTGAGGCATGTTTTTATGGCCATAATGAATAAAATAGTCAAGCAGCTGGAGCACAGTTTGGCTGCTGTAAGAGTTTGTTTTGGGGTTGTGTTTAAATTTCCTACTAATTGGCACTATGTGGTCATTTGAAAGAAAAAGCGAGATAATGGGTAGTTTATACAGGAAGAACAGACGAGGCAGAGACAGTTGAACAGATCACATTGAGAACGCTAAATCTAAACAAAATTTTGTTAACTTGTTCTGATTCTAAAGAATGTGCCAAAGGAGTTGAAACTTTTTCAAGCTGTTCTCGTTCAAGCTCCTGTAGGAAAAAAAATTACCCCTATTTATTCTCTTTATTGGTTCTTTCAGACTCTGATCCAGTTCATCCAAGTAAAAATGACTACGTATTTCGAAACAATTTGCTATATATCTGTCCTAAGATAATAAAATTATTAAGAACAGAAAACAGCTCTTGATACAATGCCTTCAGTCATCAGAACATTTAGCCAATCGTAGCTTTCAAAAATATACCCCGGTCCTTAGAAGACTGCAGGTTAGAAATGGTGAATGCCAGTGCCACATTCAGAAAGATTTATAGTGTTAGATCCTGTTTCAGATGTCACTTTAACATTGAAGGCTTTATGCTGGTTCAACTTGTTTAATGGATGCCAATTCCTGGCTTGCACACAGCGGTATTGCACAGGCCAGCAGCAGCCAAGCTTTCACCTGGCATGGGCCATATTTTTTACTAAGGACTTTGAGGGATAAATGCCGTGTGCCTCCCTAGTGTATGACAGCAGCATGAAATAAGCCACAAGTGATCATTTCTGCCATATATTCTTGTGGATAAGAAAAGGAAATCTGGGGTTTGATCATGCAGTGAGTGGACACTCAATAAGTCAAACAGGGCGGTCACTGGGAGAGAGAGTAATAGTCACTTGTTGGCAGAAACTGAAGAGTTTTATGTGGCTGGTGATGTATTTTTACATATAGATGAAGGGTCCTGCTGGAGGGTGATACAGAGTAAGCCTGTGGCTGAATGACTCATTCTATTTGTGACCTGCAGCTTGGGTTTCTCACGGGTTTTTCAACACAGCATGTGCTAGAGGGTCAGAAATTGCCTCTGAGTCATCTCAAACCCAGATTTGCCTCTGCTGTCATGTTTGTTTTTTTTTTCCTGTGCTGCAGCTGTACACAGTGCATATGTACACTTCATGTGCATAGGAGGTTCTCCAGTTGTAAGGATCACTATTGCACACAGCCCAAGTGCCAAACACTGCCAGTCGCATGGGCTCACCACCAAGACTGGAGGGATAACAAACTTGCTTCCCCTGTATTGATCTTTAGCACAAAGACAGACAGGAATCATGTATATGTGCATACATATAGATGCTGCAAATTCAGTACCTGAAGCACACAGTAATTACTTGTTCACAAGTTGCTAACTATGCCATCCCATATGCTGTTCCTGGTATAGATGGTAATGTGTCCTAGGATTTTTCTCCTGAAAAACAGATTTCCTGGGGGAAGATGGTCCAACAGCGAAATAAAGTAATTGGAGATCCATTAGGGAACCAAGGATTTATATTTCAGAAATACTGAGGAAAGCCTATTTAAACTGCTTCCTGATTTGTTTTGAACATCATAGTTCCTATTCACCACTTCTCTTTTTTTTCCATTTTTTTAAACAAAGTCAGCTGTTCATCCTGGTAAGTTATCCTCAGTGATCAAATTCAATAAGCTACAAGACCAAAGCTGATGAATTTCAACCTGAAGCCCAACTGAAAGTGTATAATATTTTCTCTTTTCAATTAATGTTTTAGTTCTAAAGCTCCGTGTGTTACTGGTATATATACAAGTATATAAATATATAAATGCAATTATATGGTCATCATACCTATCTGGGAGCTCTGCTGATAATTTCAGTTATTTACCCTCCCCTCCTGTCTGTACAAAATCTCTATCATGCTGCAGGCAGCTGTTTCATCCTTAAATGAGAGAGGGTTTAGCTTTATTTAAATTATGAAACCGGCTATAAAAACGGTAATCTTGTTAAGAATAAGTAAATGATCTTTCAGGTATTCCCAAGATGACATATTAGTTTCAGCTTTTTCCTCTATAAAACAGTACTTCCATTTTATGTAAAATGTACTTATGTAAAACAGTGTTATACTGTACATGTGTTTCTAAATTCAGTATTTTATAACTACAAGTTAAACAGAACAGGTCTATTTGTTTTATATAAGTAGCTATAAATCTAGTTTTACCTTCAGCTTTGAGTGCATACAATGATAAAGTTAGTGTTAAAATCTGATTGCACATATTTTTCACCTCAATTTGTTTAATGTTCTTAATGATTTCCAGTTAATATATATTATAACTACTTTATAAGTTTTCATTAACCAAAGCTCAAAGCTTCAAAACTTTTCCATACGAGTTTACTGTAAATTCCACTTTCACCACTTCAGCTAAAGTTCCAACATCTGAAATACAGAAAGAAGCAGAGAGGTACTTTAGTTACAAATGGCAGAAGTAAATTTGTCTCTTGTATATAAATTCTGATAGCTTTGTCTTTCTAATGCAAGTCAAGTGGTGTATATAGCACAACAGAGCCATCAACACACCTAGAATTTTAAGCAACATGCTTTCTGGAGTCAGAACATTTTTTCTTCTGTGTCTCAAACTAATTTATGATGTCCAGGTTAAAATACAAATGCTGTATTCCAAAATAGCAATGATAGCTAACTTCTTCTCCAGGTCTAATGTCCTATCACATCACTCAGCTTCACTTGTTTTGCTTCACTTGTATGATCCACATCAGACAGGAGTGCTGGCAGTGATGTTGGAAGGTTGCTCAAAAGAGAATATTTGTTATTAAAAATGGCTACCTGAAGAATAATTCAATTACAGAAATTCTCTTTGTTGAAGGCTTCCCAGTGACTTGGCCATGTAGCTAAACTGAAACTTCCCATGCAAGTTTTTAAAAGTTTTGTCCATATGTGTGGAGGAAACCTGGCAGTAAAACACAGCTGAGGCAGCAAGTGAGGAAAAACACACAGAGGTGCATGCTCAAGCCAAGGGAAAGCTCTCAGATTTTCTTATTTTCCTTGTAATGTCTGTCCACCATCAATTCTGTATCATCACACTTTGGTTGCATTTATGCTGCTGAACTGAACCATACACATGAGCATTCCCTGGCATTGGGCTTGCTTAATAAACCTGTAAACTCTTAGAATCATCTGTAAATTTGGTGAATGGTCTCAGGAAGGAATTTATCCTTGACAACCAGCCCTAAACATCCGCGCATAGTATGGAAGCTGGGGGTGCTGGGGACCACTGCTGCTTACTGCTATGGACATGGCCATGCTCGCTTTGACGTGGTACTCTGGCAATGTCTCGGGAAACCTCAGTCCGTGTTCTGGGTTCTGCTGAACATACTAATGACATGCTATAAAACACCCAGGCCTTCCTTTTTTTGACTTTGAGTTGAAGCAGGGCGTGATGCTGGGAGGACGGCTGCCTTTCTCCTAGACAAAAAGGGTCTGAGACAAGAGTGAGAGGAGTTCAGCTGCACCTGGGACCCCTTGGGGACCACAGGAGTGGAGGTTCCAAGCACCATGTCCTGTTTTCTCAAGACACTGAAAATGGCAAAGGTGATATTCAGGGGAGTGCAGGGCTGAAACCTCAGTCAGCTGCAGCTCGGTCTGTATAAAGTCACTGTGTTGGTCTGCAGCAGGTCTTCAAGGCTGAGGCCTGTCTCAGGAGGAGGGAGTCCCAAAAACAGAGTGTCCAGCTCCCCTTTTGGCAGTGTGTCATTCTTCTCCAGCAGCGTGATGCCAACCTCCAACAACCCAGGTGAGGGGCCTTTCTCTCACGTGCTGACATCCTGCTCAGACCATCCTGCTCAACAACAGGATCTGGCCTGAGGCTTCCTCTGATATGGGAAAATTAAGGTTTATACCTTACTTTTTATCTTGTGGGAGAGAGGGGGACTGAATGCCGAGGATATTCAGAGACAGATGCCTTTAGATGTGAGGTAATATCTGCAGAGGCCAGGAATGTGCTGTAGCAGACGGGAGGATGGAAGGGGGAAGTCAGCAGCTTTTCCTCAGCAGAGAGTCTCCTATGGCAACGGCAGCAGATACAACAGGAGCCAGAGCCTGGCCGCTGGCAACCAGCCATGGTCCCCACTAGGACCTCTGCTCCTTATCAGGCTTGGCACCAGGGTGACAGGCATGATAAAGTGGCTATAGCTGCCAGCTGAGCCTGACTTTTGGCAGGCATGTAGACTGTGCATGGGTACATGCTACCCCCAAGGCAGTAACTTCCATAGCCTGTCCCTTCGTCCTTTGCATGTGAGGCTCCCAGGGTTCTGCCGCAGTGGCACCCACCACAGACCACATCCTTGGTCATAAAAAGCATAAACAGCCCAGGACATAACATAAAAAATAAGGAATACAGCCTGGCTTCATTTGTAGAGGAAAGCCTGGTTGCCTAGAGAATGCCCATCTATCATGTGCAGCACTGAAGGATGGTTCATGGGTAGAGGAGATGTAGGTACAGGTCTACACTTTGAGAAGGGATATATGTACTAGGTCTGCTAATGGAGAAAGCCAAATCAATAATTTTCAAAGATGCGAGCAGGATGGCTGCAAGACTGTTACGGTTTGGTGCAGTGGTTTATTTGAGTCCTGTGGTGAACTGGCCCTAGCCCTGAACCAAGTGCACCAGACAGCCTCATTTACATTTCTATCAGTTGGTCGTGGGAGGCCGGTGGGGCTGGGATGTCTATCTAGGTGTTGGAAGTCCTAGGTTCTTCACAGTCATTTTGCTAGAAGCGTGGTGGTGGTATGTACCATATTCACCACGCTGTTGTCAGCTTCATGGCTACGCAGCCAAAGCAGTGGCCTACCACACCCATAAAAGCCAAATCACATGAAGCAGGATTTAATTAAAAACAGCTTATTTTGAGCTCAAATATAGGCACACTAATGTAATTGGTAAATAACACATAAGCATTTCTGAACCCAGTGGCCCAGTAAAAAGTCCTGTTGTGATTACTAGAAGCAGGTGCCTTCTGCTAAGCTGGACAAGGCTCCAGCCCTGGTCAGTTTGGTTTGCTATCAAAGTGTTATGGAAACTTGTGTGAACCAGAGTTAGGTACCAAATGTCCCATGTCATGGCATACAGCCTAAGCTTGGAATAAAAGCAAAGTTTATTGCTTTTTATTCTGTTTTATTACTGCCCCCACATAGCAATCTTTTAAGCATTCCTACCATGGTAATCTCTAATTCCCTAATACACCTATATGCAGTCACACCAGTTATTTCCCAAGTGTGTATTTCTCTGAGACCCTGGATATCTGCACACTGTGATCTGAAGTAGCACGTGGTCTCAGCTTTCTGCCAAATGACCATGCGGCACAGGACTGTAGTGGGTAAGCAGCATCTGTTATAAAGTGGCTCTCAGACCTCACACAAACTGATGTGAGTGAGAGGAGGATGCCATTTCAACCTTTGGAAAATGTTGCACTCTGGCAGGAGCAGAATGGTCAGTATAGCTGCTGACGGCGTCTAGAATCTCCCCTGATGTTCCCTGAGTCTTGCATTTAACATTTGACAGACTCCTTGCAGAGGTCATTAAAAGGAAACAGGATTTACACTGCACAGTTGGAGAGGCTACAGTGTGCAAAAGACTGGTCAGCCTTGACACCATGGACTTGAGTGATACCCTCTGTTGTGATGTGGCCCACTGGAATTGTCCACTAACCAGACGCACACTGACCAAAAAGTGCCAGGGGTGGCAAGAGGCCATCAAGTTATCATCACAATGCTGTTTTCCACCAGGATGGGCTCCTAGAAGGTGGTGCTTTGACATGTAGTGATTGGTTCCAAATCTTTGTACAGGGCACCAAAGCTGACCCCACACATGGAAAACAGTGTGGAATTATTGGCAGGAACAGTTAAATTTGCATTTTATGGAGAGCTCACTTTTGAAATTCCAAAACAGAAATTATTTATTTTGCTAGTAAAAAAAAAATCCCATTAAATTGAAAATTTACTCAACAAATGTATTACCTCATGACAGAAAGCACATAATGATCTGCATGATACTGGAAACTGCATCTGCCATGAGAAAGATAAGCCATCTACCATGGATCAGTGAGATCGTTTTCTTCCCTCCTCACTGGTGGAACAGTCAGAGAACTCACTGCACAAGTCATCTTCACTTGCATTCAGTTTCAGAAAGCTAGGATGTCTGTTAAGCAGCTAAATTTAAGATTGAAATAATTTCAGTGACTGAAAGAAAAATAAATCCTGGAACATTTTTGCTTGCCTAAAAGTCCTTGCCTCTTCTCCTCTCTCCCCCCAGTTTTCTGAGTCTCATTCATCTGGTAAGTAACAATTCCTTTTTTTTTTTTTTCTCCTGTCAGTCAGATGGATTTTGACATGATACAAAAAAAGTTTTATATATTCTTTGAATCCTTTTGAGGGAAAAAGCTTGGCTTCTGAAAGGTAAGTAAGACCGAATGCACAAAGTAAATGTACAGCTTGGGGTAATGCCAGTCTTTTACTTCCATCCATGACCAGAAACAGGAGGTAAATTCTTTTCATTCATTCACTGTCTGATTCACCAGTGTGCAAGAAATGTAATTTAACGGCACTGCCATTCAATAGAAGCCTTAGCAACTGCAGCAGAGCAGCTTGTCTAACCAGCAGGCACAAACCCCCCACCACCATTTCTATAGAAATGCGAAACAACATCTTGGAAATTTGACTTCTTCTGCACATCATGAAAATATTAATTCTTTCTAAGCTGCTGTTAATACGTTTTGTAATTCGAAGTGATTAATTAGCAATTCATTATTAAGTAGTGCATGCTAAAAGTTTAATCTTCCTTGCAAAAAATAAAGGATTTGAGCAGTTTTTTGCAGCATCATATACAAATCTGGCAGTCACAGTTAGGGTGCACCAGCTGTAGCAGTGCCTGATGGGTTCCAGGCTGCTTTAGGCACTAACTTACTTCATGCCTGGTGGAGACTTACTGCATTGAGTAAATGTCTTGAAAAAGAATTTGATGATTCATCTGGCTTTTCAAAACCATCCAAAGGATGTCATTTGTACCTCTTCTCAACCAGAGAAGGATGAGCACACAGAGGACAGATTACAACAGAAGTACTCATTTCTTGTCTCGAGGTCTGCTTCCATCATCTTAAATTGCCTAGGATAATTTGATATAAAAGGTTTGCTTCTTTCTTTTGATGAATTTTAAAAATGTACGTGGCTATAAACTCAAGTAACTCAAGGTTACCTTATATTTTCATTTTGTGATTTACTACATCTTGGCTTAGGTATTTGTTTTTCAAAATCACATAAAGGTATGCTTCTGTTTCATTAATTTTCTTACTTTAAAAAAAACAAAACACCTGCCATTGTGGATTATTTTTTTTCCCAAATGGAGACATTTTTGTTGAGTTTGCAAATTCAGAAATTAAGGTAGAAGCTGACAATTTGGGCAGCAAACTGTGAAAAAAATTATGCATAGGCAATTGTTGCAACTGTTAAATGGTCTTCTGAGACATTCCTGAGGTAAACTTGCTGTGTGCTTTGGTTTTAAAGTTCCTTATGAGTAATGAGTTCTCTTCTAAAAATATATAGAATTGAATATCACAAACATTAAAACTCCCAGTCTGGTGAATGAAGGAAGTTATCTTTACTCAGTTTTTTTTGGAGGCTGGAATCTCTGGTACTCTTTGTTCTATGCTTTCTTATTGGTCAGTTTCTGACTCTAGAATTGCTATACAAATAAATGTAGTGATATTTAACAATATATATTTTCAATCTGTACATAGCTACTGGGGAAAGGAAGTGAATCCCAAATGAGATCTAGAAAAGTACTCACTGATTTAATTTGAAATAAATTTCTCACTGCGAAACACTATGACCAAAATTCATGAGAATATGGGGCACTGCCTATCTAATACGTATCTTATCCTTGGGCAAATGAAGGATGTGCATGTAAACCTGTTAAATATGCGTAACACTCAGGACTGGGCCTATTTACAAAACTGACGCTTCTTTTCCTATGAACATTTGTATTATCATCTGGAGAAATCCCAGAACCTCAACAGATGAAATTAAGAAAGTTAAGAAAGGTGAATAAATGCTCACTAGTGCCCAGTGAATGCTGGGCACTTGGATTTCATACCAGAAAATGCAAATTCTTTTTTTTTTCATGGAAAGTTGCATACTTTTACTAAACTGTTTCATGTGTGAGACTCAAAAGATTTAGTAGAGGAGTGATTATTCACCACTTTTTTATGTCTTGTCTTTTTTACATGACACTGCATATGGAGCAAAAGTAAACTTTTGTGGCCTAGACAGCTCTACCATCAGCATCTTTGACCCACTTTTGATTAAATTTGCCAGCAGGTACTACTACAGCTTAATTTAAGGGGACCTGCAAACATCCAATACTGGATTCTCAGACAGTGTGGTGATGATGAAAACCCTATATCACACATTCAAAAAAGGCATATTAATTTGTTTTACTGGCAAGCAGCATATCTGAGGTTAAAACTGAGTGAAGACACATTGTGAAAGCTGTAGCATAATATAAATGTAGTGTTTCCGTTATTAATACAGAGGAAGGTTGTATACAAAATTTGTATGTATGTGTACAGTCAGAATGTAAACCTACAGGAAGAAAGCCATATTATTTTTCAACATTTGAAATTAATTCAGAACATCATCCTTGAATGTTCTACATTTTCTAGTTATGTCATGTTTTTCCTGTTGTTT
This sequence comes from Falco cherrug, assembly GCF_023634085.1. Taxonomy (NCBI): domain Eukaryota; kingdom Metazoa; phylum Chordata; class Aves; order Falconiformes; family Falconidae; genus Falco; species Falco cherrug. The sequence goes on along the minus strand of NC_073700.1, from coordinate 95,097,900 downwards.
ATTGCTAGCTTTCATTCTCTCCATCTTGTCCTTTGCAGGAGTTGAAATACAAATTATTCCTTTAATGAAATAATTTCTCCTGCAGGTTTCACAAGTGTGTTCTTTGAAATGATTGGAGAAGTTGAATGTATACACTCTAAAAGAGCCGCTACGACATTGCTTTTGCAAACAATAAGGATAAATTTGCTAACAAATGCTAACAAATCCTGAAAAGGAATGATTTGTAATTTCATAATGTAGCGTCAATCTGCATAAACTTTTAAGAGCAAACATCCTGGAAAACGTGTTCATGTTTCAAACTATATGCACATCATGTGTCAAAAGTAATTATCTTAAACACTCTATTATGCAAATGAAATAGAATCATTCACAATCCATTAGATTAATTATGATTACTGCCACTTGCAACCTTTCTCTGTATCAAATCCCTCAATCATTTTAGGGTAACTGAGATTTTTGTCAATGTCTTTTTCAACAGATCAAGTAACTAAACCAATGAAATGAGCCTGTTATGCCTTAGAATGAAGGTAGATATGTTTTGATCATCTGCTGCCACAACAGTTGCCAGAATTGCTAGAGACGCCAGGAGCTTCATGCAGCATTCCAGCTATGCAGTGTGTGAATCATAGGTCCATTTCAAAGGTGCAAAGGTGTCTCTTGAGGGCAGCTTTATGGGTATGGTGCTTATTAGCACTGCAAGTTCATCACAAAGTTCAAATGTATCATCATTAAAAACCCATAAAGGCATGCTTGGAAAATATCTCTTTTTCTTGGTGCTGAAATGTGTTGAAGTCCTAGAAGCATTGCACAGCATCGGATTGATTAAGCAGTGGATGGGCTAAACAGAATTGTGTCAACCGCAGCAAGGAAGCTTTTGCACGTATATATTACCTGATATCCTTATCCCTTAAATGGTAAATTTCTGTTTCTGGTATATATTCAGACCTGCCTGAGCTCCTCAAAACAGCTTCAAGCTAATCAGAGATTTTGTTCACTATTTGAACACTGTTTCAAGATGTTCTTGCCACTCTGGGAATTAGTTCTCAGCTGTAATGGAGTACAGCACTGAAGCAGAGTCCAGGACTGTGCCATAACATGCCTCTCACAGAAAAATCTCTTGATTTTTGTAAGGACACTGCACCAGCTCAAAAGCAGTAAGACTGACTTGTCATCCAGAACTTGGGGAAAGAATGATTCTCTTTGAGTTCAGGATGTCTTGAAGATCCTGCCAAGAATGATCAGCTTCCATGCTCTTTGTGTGTGCCCAATGTTGGCCTAATCGAAAGACAAAAATAAAGTCTCATAAAGAAATAAAGTGGAAAATTATACAGAGGTAGAAATACAAATTTACCCTTCTTGATTTTCCAATTAAAAAATCTTTTCATCAGTTCCACTGCCTTCAGCTATTGCATAGCAAGAATGAGAGTGCTTTACCAAGTTTGCTTTACATGGACTAAGACTTGGCTGATTTCAGTCATTTCAATATCTTTGTGTTTTCAACTAATTGCTTCTCTTAGTTCTGCATGATCATCCTCATAGCATGCTGGGAGGCTTCATGTTTGCACTCATGCTGTACACATGTTCTCATGTATTAAACTCTCAGGTTTAACAGTAAATTGTATACCCAAAGGGTCTCTTTGCACAAGCAGGAAGGTTTACCTGGCTTTCCATGAAACTCAGTGTGGTGAGTTTTTAAGTGCTGTATTATATACAAAAGTTCCTCTTGTGCCAAAATTGAAGTAATTGCTGATTTTGGCCATGGAGGGGAGTGCAGTCAGACAAGTTCTGTCAGATCCTGAGCCACTGCTGCATGCTAACCCAGTGGTCCTGGGGCAGTTCCTGGTCCTTTAAATGAGCACTCATGTGTGGAATATGGATGGTGCACCCCAAAAATCTCGTGATAGTGGAGACACAAGCCTGAGTCTGGCAAAGAAGAAATAATTCCGTTGTTGTTCTTCTTACCTGCCTTTTTCCATGCTATTCAAAACTTACTTGTGTGATGTTTCTTGTATGAAGCTTCTTTCCTGATTTGTTTTTTCCTTCAGAAAAAATTGATTTGTGAAAATGAATTAATGCAGGGCTCCCACAAACATCTCAACGCAATTCACTGATGGGAACAGCACCTGTGAACTTTCCACCCCTATCCCACTATAATAGTGACTTACAGTCTGATGACTCCTTCCCCAGCATCGGTCACCTGGCTTTGTGAGGAGTTCTTCTATGGGGAGGAAGGTGAGGAGATTTCTTCTATGCATGCCATTCTGAATGTAAAAAATTTCTAAACAAAAACGTAATAATAAATTTATACGTAATCATAGGATAAAATAAAAGATTTCACCTATTGCTGCCTCAGTTCATCCTGCCCAGTGTTTGTACTCTTTTGGTTTGTTGTGGGGTTTTTTTGTTGTTGTAAAAGTAGGAAACAGTGGGAACAGGGAGTTACATGACGTGCTTAATACCAAAGTCTTGTGGTTATGAAATCAGTTCAGAAGTTCTAAAAAATTGGTATAATCTATCTTGAGCTGCTTGTAAATTGTGCTAGTACCTCAGCAGAACTGGATCCTGAAGAGAAATATGAATGGTGGAGGAGTGGAGCGAGGAAATGGCAACAGCTGACAGAACAGTAACGAGTTTATACTAAAACTTCACACTTACTTTCTCCTACTGTTCTGAAGTGACAGACATGTGATATCATATAAAGAGCAGAGCAGCAGTGCAGTTATCACTGCTTCTCCCTTCCTGCAGTCACTCACATTCTTTCTTTAGAGATGTTTTGTCCTTAAAATAAGAACCAGCTGGGAAAAGGAGGGAATAAACTGTGTTGCCTTTTTTGGTTTACACCATCTAGGTGGATTCTTCCGATACACCTCAGGCATTTTGTTAAAAATCTTCATTATGTAGCATATAATTAGCATACACTTTGGAATGATCTCCTTAAAGGGACTTTCTCTTGGATTTTTGTGTTCTGTGATGCTTCCTTCTGTCATACTCATGTTTTCCTGCAAAAGTAGGAATTTCGTATCAGCACATTTAAGACAACACTTGTAAAACTGGTTAGAGTGGCTTAATGCAAAACTAGTCTGCCTGCAAGCTGCCACTATGCTGCGGAGTTGATCTTTACTGCCAGGCTGTCTACTGCCAGAACTGGTACATTTTATGTTAATGTTTCTTTGGAGCTTCAGTTTTATGATAATCTTAGCTTCTGAATTTATTGAACTGAGTGGGATGTCCTGATTTTATTCCCCAGAGCTGAGTACGGTATGAAAACCTGTACTGGCAGCAGAAAGCCAGCAAGTGGCATTAACTGCTTTGGGAGAGACTGTCGGAGAGGGAGACCTCACAGGCAGCAGCTCTAGGAGCTGGCAACGGCTATCTCATAAACTTACAGGTCCTGTGTCATAATGCAACAGCGGTTTGATACCTACTTCATGAATGTCACTCCCTTGTATGGCAAGACTGAAATTACCTCTTAGGCAACAGACACCTGAGGTCAAAATGTTATAGTCTTAATATTAAGACTTGAGGAAATTAAAAATATTCACACACACACACACACACACACACACACCCCGCCCGTATGCTAAGGAAATCTCTATATTTCAGATGATAAAACAGTAGTTTCAAGAATAACTATAAACCCAAAATAAAATAACAAGGTGTGGCTACCGTGTAAAGCCATACATTTCTCACCCTTTCTTTTTCTGTCACAGAAAAAACTTATTTTCAAATGTTGTTTAAAAAGGTTCCACAGAGTGGCAGATTTTTTATTTTTTGTGGGGGAAAAATTTCTTCTCCCTTTCTGCTTTTTCTTTTTTTTTTTCTTTTTTTTTTTTTTCAGTCTGTGTGTATGTTAAATTTTTCCTTTCTCACTTCTTGGTTCTCTTTCTCTTTTGAGTTTGTATTGTATTTTTATTATCTTTTCATGTTTCAGGTTCTAAAAACCATGCTGCCTCAACTGGATTTCAGGCTGGGTAGTTGTAGTTCATTTATGTGTACTTCTTGTCTTCTGAAGTTTTGTTTCAAGTCAAAGAATAAGCTATAACTGAAAGGAGGGTTTCCTTTTTAAAGAAAATTGGTCTGAAGCCTGCTTTTAACTATAGGTTCTGGTTTTCATTTAAACCTTTATTCATGACTCACTGAAATGCTTCTTTTACTAGTAACTACTTTCTGCATAACCAGGCTTTCTGTCATCAATCATATTGTCTGTTCAGCCAGAAAGGAGAAATCTAAAGAATGGTAATACTGCAGTAGGACTGATGTGCATTCTCAGAGCTGTAATAAGATGAGTGTCAGCACCGATGCACTTAAACATCGTCTATTGCAGCAATACTGAAAAGTGGAGGAAGAAAAGAGCTGAGTTAGTTGACATTTATGTATGCATCTTATGCATGATCAACTTAGTATTTGCTCCCAACTGAAAGCAAAAGTATATAAAGGAGAGGATTATGTAAAATGAGATTACTACTCTAAACACATCACGTACTAATCTAAAATTATGAATGGAAGACTACCTTTCTGTGAGGAAGGACAGCAAGACTGATGCAGACATGACAATTTGCTGTGTACTTTTCCAGCTGATTAATATAATTTCAAAGGAGATATGTGGCTGGGAAGAAATAAGTTCTTGAAGCACCTCAGTGAAGCAGCTCAGTTACAACTCACCTCTGAAACACAAAGCAGCTCAATTACAATTCACCTCAGATTTTACCCCTTGGGTTTTGTGTTTGCTTTTATTTTTAAATATAGTGATGTTGCTAGCAGACTGGTTTCAAGCATACCCTGCCTCTACCTGCTATGCAGCTTGTGGTGTGCTGTGACTAGTGATCAATATTGGAGAACTGGAGACTACGTTACATCTCTGCACTAGCTTCACTGTTACGTGATTAACACGTAAATGTGAGAGTTACAAGTTCTGCACAGTTCCTTCCAAAGAGCTTGGGTAACTCAGATCATTCCCCACAAATTTATTGCAGTTGTACTGTCCAGCATGGTTTACTAACTGTAAATATTTCCAAAAGAATATAAAATGGTCTAATGAGACAATGCACATTAAATTGTAAAGCACTGGAAATTAGATCAGTTCGGTGCTTTACAATAGTATGTGTAATAAGAAGTGTAGAACGCTTAGATGTTTGAGCTGGGAGTGTCAGAGGGGTGACCTATCAGTTTGGTTGTCAGAATCAAGTATGGATGGAGATCAGGTGGGCAAAATATTTCCCTTACATTTTTGGAGATACATGTATTTTCTCATACTGGTTTCCAGAAGTTAAACAGAATAAGGCAGATATCTGGAATGTCTGACTAGTGATAAAGACAAATTGTTGAGTTCAGATATTAATTCTCCTATTTGTCTTAAACACCCGTTTTTGAAAGGGACGGACTGCTTGCTGGAAGTACCCATCTCTTCAAGATGACTGGCTTGAACTACACAGATATCTTTTGGGTGGCCACAGCAGCAGTGAGAGACTTTGTGACGAATGGGAAGTTTCAACAGTGGAAAGACAAGGAGAGATAACACCAACCACAGAGTGACTCATTACAGCCAAATGGAAAAAAAATTTTGTAACCTCTAATCGTTTTTAAAACACTCTGTTAAATGTTATGCACCACTGCTCTTTAGCGTGTGCTTTTCAAATAGTAGATTACCTGATATACCTGGTTAACAGTAGCTCCACTGGTATGAGGGATATTTGCAATTACGGGTGTTTTTTAGTTGTGTGTTTGTCTGAGGAAGTGCCCAGATGTCTGTGAGGGGTAGCAAGAGGCAATCTGTGCAGAGGCCAGCTCAGCTCATGGAGAGAAACCTGACAGACCTGGGTGCTCTTTAAGATGCGCAAAAATGTAGGAAACACAGAAACTATTCAGATGAGTTCAAGAGTGTCACGTGGTGGCTAGGCTGCTGCTGCCACCGAGGAGGAAACGCATATGAAAGTGTGTAAGAGGCTTTCTGAGAGCCTGACAAGTGGGCAGACATATCTAAGCATGATGAAGAAGGAAGGGAAGGCAGCGCTGATGAGTAATCCCACTTGAATCCCACTCGAGTGCTTCATGGCACCCAAACCAACACAAAATGTCACGTACCACCAAGTACCACAGTTCTGTTAAACAGATTTGAAAAGTATTATGTCAAAAAAGCTTCTAATGGTGGCACGTTTTGAGTCATCTAACATAAATGATTACGGTATCAAACATACAAAGCAGTTATTGGAAAGTGTGTCTGAATGACTTAATAATTGCATTGTTATGAAAGCTTCGTAACATGGTGCTCTTCGTGCTGTCACAGCTATTGCCTGTGCACATACAACATTCTGCACAATAAAACCAGTGTGCCACTTAGAGTAACAAAGACGAAGACTTTTTTCTTGTGGTATGACAGGAAAAGCTACTTGATAAAACAGAATTCAACTCAAAAGAAAGAAGCGGTTATGTGGCTGGGTTTCCATTTTCTGCAGTGGTTATGCTCGACCTGGCTACCTTTTTAGTGAAAGAACAGGTGTCATTAGGTGCTTGAAAGATGGCTGCATGCTGGACTACGGATAAATCCAGAAATGTTATACGCTACCTGCTGGAGATTTGCTGCAGGGCAGCAGATATTATTTCTCTGCTGAAATTATTGTGGCGGGGAAGTTTGTTGCTAGCTTTCCTCCTCATCAGTGAACCAAGCTGTGCTTGCACCACTTCTGCATTACTTCCACCTGAGTTCATATTGACAGAAATTCAATGTTTTAAAACATACTGATGAGCTTCTAATTTCCAGCAATATTGCCAAGCTGCTCATATTTTCCTTAGACAAACTTTGTTTCAGCATCTGGTTGATTCAGCCAATCTTCAACTGAAGTTGGTCAGCTGGAGTTTTTTCTTTACTTGTCTGAACTTGGTCCAAAGGACATGCAAAGTCAGATTCTGACATACCACCATGATACTGGCAGTTTTAGAGCCAGGGACAAGCTAAGTTCCTATTAGAGACCTAGGGCAGCCTTCTGTTTCTTGAGTTTGATCCTTGCAACAGCATGTTTCATTTATTGTGCAAGGTGAGCACACATCAGAGAAGCTTGTAATACAGTTAGTATCTTCCACCGCACATAGCCCACAGCACAGAATGCCTTGCGATGTTCTCTCTGCTGCTGTCATCAGCTATGTCAGACATACCTGTGAGGACATCTTGCTTTTTACAGTCTGAGTGGTTCAATATTAGCCAGCAGCCTTGATAGTCTTGACATGCCTTGCACACACCACTACGTGTTGTTCCAATGCACAGCCACCTGGAGCTGATGTAAATGCTGTTTTGATTGGCACACAGAGACATTACAATATAGAAACACTGTCAGTCCAAAGCAAGAGGTTCACTTACAGATGGCCCCAAAACTCCTTTAAAACAGAAACTTCATATGTGCTTTTGGAGGTGGTTGTTTATGTGGGCTGCTCATTTAATCTGCATCAGTTCAGGATTTTCAAGAATGCTGCCTGGGATGCGCAGCAGTTCCACACACCCTGAACAGCATCACTTCTTTCCCTGTAACGAGTAAATAATCAACAGTCACTGCCATGAATAGGCCCATAGTCTGCTGGCCAATATATGTGAAAGCATGAAAAGAAATTAAGCCCAAGACTGATAGGGTTGCTGTGTGAAACTTTGAGGTTTCAATTCCTGGTGAGAGTTTGCTGGTAGGTGTTTGATTTCTCTGTAGCTCTCAGAAAGTTCTGAAAGCTTGTGCAGAAAGTTCTTTCTCCACAACCACAACCGGGATTTTGTTCTTGCCGATAAACTATAGCAGTATCTCGAGAATCAGTGAGATAAGCGCTGTTAATCCATTGTGCCATTTACTCATGGCTGACACTAGCACACTTACCAGGTAGACCTGCTGATCACTTCCTTCCTGATGTGGAGGGCATGAGATCCAGACCACCCAGCCTCCACCTATGTTTTAGACGCCGTGAAGCAGTCTTGCAAATTGTCTGCCTTCCTTGAGCAATAAGCGGGGACAAGTATGTGTATCGGAACACCATGGGTAAAACTTCTCCGCCTCAGAACAGGTACTAGCAAAGCAACTTACTGGCGTTGTCTGCCTTACTTCTTCCAAGACGTGGGTCTCCTTTCTGAGACCCACCAACTTCACATGTAGAAGATCTTTACTGCCTCTCGGCATTTTGATGGACAGGAAGAGGGGCTCTGAGCATTAGACAAGAAAAATTAAGAGCATCAGAATAGAACATGGGTCATTACTGGTCCCTTCTTTCCCTTGCTGGAACAGAACGATCATGAAGCTAGGACTGCTCAGGCTTTGGTTCATACTGCGGCAGTGATGAGCTATGCAAGGCAGAGCAGCGTGATACTAGTACTGCGCATATGCCAGTAATATCCGTGCCTAATGCCATTAGTTTTCCTCAATACCATTTAGAATCAAACTACTGCCATAATGCTGATACACAACACAAGAGAGTTTGGCAAGAGAAAAGGGGACATTCTCTACAGCTCTAATGGACGGGGCCAAGCGAGTTAATCCTGTAACGGAATCTGCACCATTAATTCCATTGAGTGTCCTGAGGATTTTTTATGTGCATTTCCGTGATGGCCACTGGTTTATCTGAGGCCGTGTAGTAGCATACTCCATTTAAGAATAATGAATCACAGAGTGACAGGACATTCTCATGATATTGTGGCGTGGCACATTTACACCTCAGTTCAGAGATTAATGAGTTCTTTCATCTGGAAGTTTATGCAGATTTCAAGAGGCATACCAAAAAGCAACTAACATGGTTGTTCAATGATTGCAAAACTGGGTCCTTGCATCATTGTTGGATCTATTTGAGATATTCCCCTGGTGCCTTTTCTAAATCTGTGTAGAAGTGTTTCTGATTACCAGAGGGATTAATGGAATATTTTAATGGCTTGAAGTCTTACCGTAGTTTTTTATATGCATTCACATAACTATTTTTCTGATTGGCTAGCATTCATCTCATTTAACTCTCTGAAAGTATATTTTGTTGGTTCTGCTAGCTGCTTATAAACCCATATTCCCACTGCTTCCTTCCCAGGAACAAGTGCCCAGCCGTGCTCCACTGACCAGCTGGCAGCACCTCATGAAATACTCCTGCTGTAAAGATATTACTCACCAGATAACAAAGGCTGGGGTTTACCCTTAGCGGCAAGGAACAGGGGATATTCTCTTCTGATTTTGCAGGAGGAGGAAGAGTTGATGATCCTAAACTGCTGGGTTGCAGTTTTGTGTAGATTTTACAGGTGGAAAGCCCTGTGGACTCTCTCCTAATTTATAAACTCGACAGAAAACACCAAGCTTCAGCTTACCCAGCTATGTGCTAAACAGAGTGTTTCTAACGTCCAAGGATCATGGCTTTACAGCCTGGTGACTAGCAGAACCTGCGCGTATTAGATGACTTTTGGTCAGATGATGTCCAAGGCCCTTGTGCCCTTGCCTCTCCCTGGCTCCTCGCGCAGTTACTGTACCGTGATGCCCCAGGCAGAGGTACCAGGCACATCACTGCACTCTGCGGCTGGGGTACCAAGAGACACCACTGGGGTGGAAGTGCACCCATGACACTTCAGCTGTAGCCTTCTCTGATGGCAGCAGCTCGGGGAAATGTCAGCATGAGGAGATGGACAGGGGGCTGACAGCCTGTTACCTGCTGGCAGAAAAGTCAGGATGCTTTGATCAGCCCCCAGCTGGCTGATGCGGTGGTGTGGGTATGCAGGAACAGAGGTGAGCTGAGAGCTTTCTCCCAGGAGCTGTATCATGGGGAGCTAGCCACTGCAGAAACAAGTGTAAAATATGTGTTGCTCTCTTACTAGATTATAACTCTGTCTGATCAGACAGTATCTCATTAAACGGATTTTACTCTGTCTGGTAACCACAGAAGAGCATTTCTTTTTAACTGAATTCCCTTTCAAGGTCTGTGAGCAGTAGTAAGAGAATGATAAGAAAGCGAATGGAATTGGATATTGTTATGCTTAATAACGAAGACATTCTGATTTGGGGTGACTTCAGAAAGCAATTCAACTTCTGCAAGTGCAATCGTGTTATTGCTCTACTAAGACTCTCCTAAAAGTGCCTTTCATTTTTCCTTAGTTTTTCATCCTCACAATTACTCTGTGTTCCTGCTTATTTCAGCCACCTCATTTCATCACATTATCAATGGTTGTTTTTCTTTGACCTATCAAATTTTGTTAGCTTACTTCAGAGACAACCTTTTAAGCTGCCTCTTCTACTTCTTTGTCTTTTTATCTATTTGTCTCTTACACTTTCTTGACTTCTTTGTCATTTTGAACAATAAATAAGCAAATCATTATGAGTTACACATTTTCTTCTTCTCCCATTCTCCCTTGCATTGTTTTGTCTTGAGTTATTTATAGACTGAGTTTTGCAATTGAGCTGTTTCTCTTTTATAAAACCTAAGATTTTGTTGTTGTCTCAGTTTTATGGACTTTTCAGAGTTCCTTCATTTCCTCTACGTGGTTCTAATCTTGCTCTAATGCTTCACATACAGATACTGCTGTTTTGAGATTATTTTGCAAGCGAGTCTTATATTTATACAGAGTGTGTTGTCAGAGGAAGCCACCGTCACCATCGCTTAGATATTTCAAGAAAAAGCCCCTGCTTTGGCACAAAGATTGGCTGGTGAATCAGAGGGCTGGGTCCACTCCATCTGTACGATATGGGTCTTGAAACGAGGCTATTGAGCTGAGGTGGTTGTGTGTTGGGAACCTCCTTAAACGACAGATGCCCTGTCTGTGTGCAGATATCAGTCTTTGTCAGAGTTTTTGTTACCTTAATAAGCTTTAAAGCTGTTTAAATCTTCTGGAAAGTGATTGTAAACTCAGCATAACTTTGGTTTAAGTCAGTGGTACTCAAATCTTATACTCTCTAGCCTCCTTGTGCCAGAACTTGACTGGCAACAAGTTAAATAAGTGAAGCATTAGGGTCACCTAAAACAGATCAGCTCAGGGCTAGAAACCTGGAAAAATTACACTGAACTTGCTGGTGCTTGGTGAGTGAGTTTCCCCACCCACAAACATAAAACCAGTATTTCACTAAACAGATGAAAACAGGCAATGAGGAATGTGCTATATGATACCAAACTGGTCCTTCCTTAAAGGGGAGTAAAAGCTACTTACGAAGAGCTCTTCAATCAGCTGTTGCTGCAGAGCCATGCACTAAATCCATGGTAAACTGTAAGTTGTGACCTTCTGTTGTCGCCCAAAAGGTGTGACATAAATTGTACAGACATATTTTGTTCATCAGCTTATGTCTGATGAACAAATGCCTAAAAAATGAACAATGTCTAAAAAAAAATAAATGCCTAAAACAAAAAAAAAAAAGGCCAAAATTTTTAGAAAGTTGTAACTAATCCAGTAGTAACTTTTGCTGGCGTTACTTTTCTCAGGGGGAGTTAGAGGGTAATGTTTCAAGGGAAGGGGGAATTTTCACATAAAAAAGACTGGCAGTTTTCAAGAGCCATTTGTCTGTGTTTCTCCTTTGAAGAGCTCTAGGGGTTAGGAAAAAAGACAACTAGTAATTAGGATAAGTGTCTTTTTACAGATAGAAATGTTTCTAGGGTAACTGCAGAGGGTAGCAGTAGAGCTGAAGCAGGAGACTGCCTGGTGGCTTATATTGCACAGCCTGTTTACAGGACAAGCTCCACCAACCTCTGCACTGACATTTTGTGCTTTCACAACAGAGCCAGAGGACAGTGAGAGAGATGCCAGGAGCAGCAGATGAGTCATCCTGGTGTTCCTCACTGCGGAAAAGCCTTTTCCTGATTCAGTTCTTCATTTGCTCCTTCCATGATACATAGGCAGCCACTCGGTTAGGTTAAGCTTTGGGAAAGGAGGCTGGTATCATAATGCTGGGGAGAAAATAAAGTGTGGAGCTTGTGAAGAGTCCTCTTTATTTCCAGTTGTTGTGATTTTGGGGAGAGGAAGGTTTTTCCAGTGGTTAACCTTTTCACATGAATCTGGTGGGTTTCATATTGCAAAATTTTAGAGGGGGTTTCCACAGAGAGAGGATATGAAGATGAAAGAGGAAGGATTGCTATAGGAATAGAGTTTATTAAAAATATGGCTGAAGGGTTGTTTATCACATCTTTGAGTAAACACTATTGATGCACTGACAGAAGATGTGTCACTGGATTTACTGGGCATACTATCCTTCTGCCAAGCAGAGTATGAGCTAAAAGCAGCATGTATTTTTATGCTATTGTTTAATGTCATATAAAGGCTCTACCTTATAATGTATTTTTTTTTATTTTCTTGTTCAATAGATTAATGTAATTTATTGCCATGGAGTATTAGAACTTAGACTATGTTTTGTGCAATGAAAGCATGCCTTGGGTAACATAAATCAGCCTTCCCAAGTATTCAAGAGAAATCTTGAATAAAAGAATTGGCATGCAAGGCAAATGTCCTCCAGTCTGTCTCCTCCAGTCTTCTTTCCTCCAAAACATTAATGACCTCCCTCTTTGCTTGCCAGAACCAAAAAGCAGGCAGCTACTTTCTTCTTAGCACTAAGGCAGAGCACTAAGAACCACCATCACATCTTTCCTCGGCAGAGAGAAGATTATTTCATCTGGAGCCCAACTTTCCTCTCTTCTGCTCTGTGCGAGTCTGGTCCTTCACAAGTGATGCTCCCTGGCTTGCACATTTCTGCACATGCTTCAGTGCTCCTGTGCAGTTTGCCATAAATGACTGCATCCATCTACTTGATGGGAGAGCCTCTGCAGGTGGGGATGCTATCTCAGTCCCAAGCGGGTCAGCAACAGGGACATGAGAGATGTTCTTGAGGGTCTAAAGCAGGGGTCCTCAAACTTTTTAACCAGGGGGCCGGCACGCGGATGCAGTGGCAGGCAGTCATCTGTGGCTGCTTGGTTTCCCCCCCAACCCCTGGCGGCGGGGGGGTGGGGGGGTTCTGTAAATACCCGGGGCCGGATTGAGGACCCTGGGGGGCTGTATCTGGCCCGCAGGCCGTAGTTTGACGACCTCTGGTCTAAAGTGTGGAGAGACAGCTAAGAAGCGGCAGGGAGAAGAACAAAGCTACTGAGCAGCTGATTTCACTGAGCACACAACGAATGTATTTTCTGAGGGCTTTATACCCTTTTGGAGAGAAGTTCCTGAGACTGGTTGGGAGCACACCAAATGGATCAAGCCATGAACCCTTTCAGGAGTCCAGGTAGAAGCTGTGGAGTCTAAAGATTCAGAAATGGAGTTGCTCAGTGCACCTGATTTTGTGCTGTCAGACTTTTTCTTCCCTAGAACTCCAAAGGGTTTGTGTTCTTTAGCTGTTCAATGCAATAAGAAATCTTCTTACAGCTGAGGAATAGGTGAAGCAGTTCACTGTCAGCTCCTTGCCTTGCCTGTTTGTCTGGTAAGATAATGACAGGGAATAGATGACTGTGGGCAATTACACTCACCAGTGACAGCATTTAGAAAATTCTTGCTATTAACTTGCCATTACATTGCATGGTTTTGGTGATACAGCTCTTTCATCTTACACAACGTCAGCAACTTCCTCCTGAGCTATGGCTCCTGCCCCTTGAATGTCAGCCTGGTCACAAAATTGCCAGCTGATGTACAAAATTTCTGTCTATAATTCATGTCACACCCTTTCCGTGACAACAGATAGTCACGACTTCCCATGGATTTAGTATGTGGCTCCTCACCAACAGCTGAGAACAGTGTTGTTTTCAGACGTGATGAAAGACAGAAGATATGATGAAATTGTGGGTTTTTCTGGCCATTTGTAGCTTTGTTGGTTTTTTTTAATTATTTTTTTTGTTTCTGTGGGTTTAATTTTGTCTGGTATTCTCTGTGTACCAATCATTGCCATAAATGCTGCCCTCCTGTAGCCTTTCTGCAATGTTTTCATCCACATGCTTATGGATAGAGTAATTTTCAACTCAAAACTTTCATAAGTTTACCCAATGTGGTTCTGCTTGGTATGCCAGATAGTTACTCCATGGCTCATGGTGGCACTCAAAGCCCCAAACTGGAGTGCATGATAAAAGACAGGAACTGTGTTGTGGCTTTATATTGAGGATTGCAACAGAAAAGAAAAAAAAAGTTATGAAAACTGCTGTTCAAAATACAGACACCCTGAGGCGGTCCTAGGCGTAGGGACTGATCTCCCCATAGCAAAGAGCCACCCTGAGACTCAGGGTATCTGCATAACCAGGACAAGGGATTCAGGCTCAAACAGTGAAAATATTACAGATTTAACCTTGAATTCTGGGCAGAGTATGTGAAGTGAACAATTTCATTATTAATTGAGACAAAGTTGGTCAATCTGTACCCCACACATATTCTGCAAGTGCACCACCCCCACACCCTTCTCCTCATGACCTCCCACAGATCACTGTACTTAGTTCCCATTTCTGTAACTGCAAAGGAAATGATCTTCAGCTGTTGCAGAGAGGAGCATGGGGACTGTAAATTGTAATGAGCTCCCTGCAATGTATGGGTTAGGCAGCTTGAACCATCTGAGGCAAATAACATTACTTGATCATATCTTTTCCCCAACCAAAATCTTCATTAGCGCTCAGAATGCCAGTGCTTGAGTGGAGAAGAAAGAAAAAAAGAAAAAAAGAAAAAAAAAGGGAGGGGAGGGGGAATGTGTCTTTGTTTTCTTTGTTTCCACCCAATGCATCTGTTCTTTCTGTTTGCTTACAGTGAGGGGCATGCCCATTGACAGCATCATCAGTATGACCTTTCTCTATTAGCAGGCAGAAGGAACAGATGCATCAGAACGAAATGGAGACTTTTTGCCATTTCAACATTGCTGTTCTGGATGCTAGCAGATATGAATCAAAAAAGATATATGCCCTTTGTGCAGTGTGCTTGTGAGCAGGCTCACATCACCTTCAGAACTGTTTAAAAGGGTATGCCTGAGTCAGGTAGAAACAAGCCACCTAATGCAGCACCATAGCTGTGACAGCAGTGAGCATGCCGGTTTTTGATGGTAGGAATCTTCTTGCTCTGCCTATAGCTTTCTGTTATCAAACTAATTTAGGAAGTCAGGTGTACAAATGGGATTTTGTTTTGTTTTGTTTGCTTGCTCATTTTATGCAGAACTTCAGGCAGAGAACAACAGAAGAGACATTTAGCAGTTTGATATTCTTCCCTTCAGAATGTCTGGGGATTTTCCCAGTGTTCATTTGATGGCATTAAAAATGAATGGGATGACTAAATGGTTTACAATTTTACATATTCAGTTAACGTGAAAGCAATTACTAATGTGTATAATTATCTCCAGAATCACTTGAATCATGCAAATGGCATTCAAACCAACCGTTTTTAACTGTTTTCTAGGGGATGTGTCATTACATAATTCACAGTAAGAAAAGTACCCTACAATCTGAGCTCAATATTATTGCCCTTTTGAATTTACTTCTCAGATTATCCTCCTGTAGAGTGATAACTTCCTATTTTAACCAGTTTTTAGAGTGCTTCCAGATCTCAGCAGGGGGCTGGGTGTTGAATACAGCTTCTTTCTATCACTTTAATGTGAGTCTTAGCTGTAACAACACTGGGATCCATGTTCAATCTCTTATCTTCTGAGTTAAGAGGACCACAGTGAGACCAGTGAGTGCTTTAACCTCACATGACTGAGCCCTAGTCAGTGAGAGAAGGTACAGAGAAAATGGTCAAGCATAAAGAAAAAGGAGCTTAGATTAAAATGCAGGAAAGATAAATCAGTGGTGAAGACCAAGAGGCAGAGAGCAGTGTGGTTCATGGACTGGGTTAAAGAAACTGACTGTTGAGTGGAAGAAGGAATGGGAATGAGATGCGATCTGGATGGTACAGCAAGCACTAGACTGAAGTTCCACCTGAAGCTTTGGTGCAAAAACTGTTGTAGTTTTTAATAACTGTGAGAAGAAGCTGAAGCGTAAGCTGCATTTCACTTTCCATACTTTTCCTCATTGCGATTGTTAATAATAAAGGTTGTGTGGCTGTGGCTGCAAGGAAGAAGCACTACAGATGCGTATTTCAGCTACTTTCAATTTTCTGGCAAGGGAAGGGCACGGGTCTCACTGACAAGGTGTGTGTGGTTGGGTGACCCTGGCCAGCAGCTGAGCACCCGCACAACTGCTCTCTCAGTCCTGCCACCCCCAGCAAGATGGAGTGGAGGATAGGAAGAACAAAAGCAAAATTCATTAGTTGACACACAGACAGTTTAGTAGGTGAAGGAAAGAGAAAAAAGCAGGAAATCACTTATCATGTCCCGCAAGCAGATCAATGCCCAGCCAGTCTCTGCACAACCACTACAAAAGTCAATCCCCTCCCTTCCTCTTCTTCTACCTCAGTTTGCATTGCAACAGCTACTAAGAAGAAAAAAGCCTCTATCCCAGATGAAACCAGGATGTGGGAAATAAAGCAAGCCTTGATGCTGTGCAAGCATCAAGCAGTGGTCAAGACACTGTGTGTTATTAGCACTGTTTTAGCCACACATCCAGAACACAGCACTGTCTGGGCTGCTACAAAGAAAGTTCACTCCAACCCAACCCAGTGCGGCGTGCAATCCCGTGGTACCCAAGCAAGGCAAGCACAGCAGGTCCAGTGACAGCCAACAGTCAGCGGGTACCACACAACTATGAAGAGCAACACAGCTTCAGCATCATGCCAGCAAGTCAGTGGGTCAGGGTTATTTCAGCAAGGTACACAGCCAGGCACACATAAAAAATGTCGAGCAAAAGCCAAGGGAAGGCCACCAAGGCATGCTTTGTTACCACAGCTGAGGACATGCATGTAATTTCCCTTTTCCTCTCCCAGACTTGCACACCATTATGCTGGACCACTAGATTATCAGCAGAATCACAAGAAACACCAGATGACTGATTTTTACCAGGTAAGTCATAATAGAAACGTTGGTCAGTGAGAATAGGCAGCGAAACAGGACACTTGTTCAACTAACAGATTTTTTATTTAGCCACAGGAGTCTAGCAACCAGAAGGGAAAAACAATGTACTTATTACCCCACCAACAACTCTGCCAGTTTTTCTCAAGGCTTTGGTAGATCCAACTTACCCCAGTTCTTCCAGGTGGCAGAGGTGCAAGTGTCTCCTGAAGTACCAGAGCTGCATCCTGCCTGGAGAAGGATTTGAAAAGCTGCTGGTTTGGGAATAATTCACCCATTTTAGCATCTGTCCCTTTGCATTTCACCTCTGTTGTATTGCATTGTACCTCTCGCTGCCATCTTTCAAGATCATGGGCTGAGCAGACATCATGTAATGAAGAGGAGTGGACCTGGTGACATTCGAGGAAGCTGCAAGGGCAGGATTTTCAGAAGACTTCAGGACTTGCTACTGGTACTCTGGACACCTCTCAGTTTTTAAAAGAGGCTGAAAGGATCCTGGAACCATCAGGAGTTTTCAACAAAGTTATTTTATGTAAATGTAAAGGTAAAAACGTTTATTCAGGATTGACAAAGTAGATGTGAGCTTTTTTGTTCAAAGTAATGCCACCAGTTCTAGGCATCACTAGCATTACTTGATAGGTGTAACTTTTCAACCCTCCCAAATCAAGTTTTGACCTGTTTGAATCCAGGGATCATAGCACTTCTGTAGCAAAGATTGTCAGGCTAAAAGTTATGGCCTATGAATATAGGTCTATGAAGGCGGAAGCGTGCCCTCGTGTGACTCCTGGGAGTCTGGGGTGGGAGAAATCTGGCCTCAAGCTGTTGGGATGCAGCAAATGACAGTGGGGCCTTCAACAGAAGGGTTGTAAGACCTTCTGCACTGAGAAGAACAGGCAGAATGCAATCATGGAAACAGATTATTATGTAACAAAGATAAAACAGAGATTCCCAGAACGGATGTGGTACCCAAAGAATATCATCTGTCTAATGGAGAAAATATATACTCCAGCACAAGTTTGTATACACACATGAGCATATGTTGAACTGATTAAACACAGTTCAGTTAAATTTATTCTAGTTTTACTTCGTTAGATGGGCAAATGGAAAAAATATGGTATCTGATAATAAATCAACAAGCAACTGAAAGTGACCAGACATCAAAGGTTTTTTTGAAGGCTGATAAAATATCTCCCTCTCCTAGAGAGCAGCTGATCCACCAGTAAAGGAACAGACCCCTTGATCTGAATTCCAGATCCAGTTATAGGACCACATTAACTTGTATTTCTTTGGCTAGAATTGACCTAAGGGATAACAGCCACAGATCCAGCCCTGACAGGGGAGTGACACAAGGCAGAAGTTTTGAAAGCTGTGTCCCGTTCCGCTCTCACTTGCTCTATACATGTGATTACCACAATTCAGTGAGCTGCTTGTGGTTTTGAAATGAAGCGAAGGTGACCTTGTGAGACTGATAAGTTTTTTCATATAATTTAATTTAATATTTGTATAAGCAAAGAAAAGGATTCTGCTGGAATATGTTACTACAGTATTTCATTCATACCCGGTTTCATGCCTTGAATACTTTTTATTTGAACAGAGTCTATGTCCTTGCTATCTAAAATCACTAGTACAAACATCCTGTAAGAGAATTTCTTTCTTCTCTCTCTTCCCCTCAGTATCACAACTTCCAGAAGAATTCATTAAACCTTCAGAGTGGACAACTTATTGGACACAGTGGGTTGTTGTTACTGAGATACTTTGAGGGAAAAATAGAAAGGAACGGATGCTCGTGCTGTAATTGTTAGAGACGGACAGCTGAGGAAAGTCTTGTTAAAGCTTCAGGGCATGACTCTTAGGTCAAAGACCAGAGTAAGAGCCAAGTGTCTGCCTTCAAGGGAGAAAATAAAACCCAGTAGCTTCTGAAAGATAGATCTTACTGGTCTGCACAAGCCAAACTATGCTACAGACACACACAGCCATGCTGAAGGCTCAGCAGTCTCCCCGGCTCAGCAAGGTCCTGACACAGTTTTATTTCTGCTAAAAGCTGGTACTGACACCCTGCAGCTGGATTTCCTGGTGGCTGCAAGTTCAGTGGGCTATTCCTGCTATGAAGCACAACATATCCAAGCAGCACATTGCTGTTAAAGCTAAAAAAATTTCGTTGTATGGAAGGAGTTTATGGTCTTTGTCCAGGTGGCAGTTTTGGATGTAATATACTCTGAACACGTGATGAGGCATAAAACACACTAATGTTACCAGGATGAAGAAGAAACTCTTTGCCTGAGCCCTGAATTCCACATGGGAGTTGATGTCAGGCCAGTATTTCACAGCCAGTCTACAGATGACAGACAACTGGATGACAGTAAGCACAGCACAAACTGCCACCAAAATCCCAACCAAGCAGTAGTTTGTGATCACCATGGGCACCTCTTGTATCTCCTTGTGGAACTGAAAGCATTCGGAGGGGTTGTACGTCTTAGAGGTGCCATAGTGGGAGAGAAGAACCGGTGTGACCACCAGTGCTCCCACCAGCCAGACAGCACCCACCCAGGTGGTGGTGTAGCACTTCCTAAACTCCAGGCGGAGGAGGCGTATTACGATGATAGCCACGTAAAACATGAAGGTGGTGTACATGTGGAGGTAGATGATGGCGCTTGCTAGCTTACAGGTGAACCTCCCAAATTTCCATTCCTGTAAAATGTAATAGCTGAGGCGGAAGGGGATGCTGAGTAGCATCAAGGTATGCAGCACCAGAAGGCTGATGATGATAATGGTCATCACAGATTGCGATCGTCTTTGAAACAACTGATGGGACATCATGATGACCCCAACGGTGCCGCCGGCCAGGTTGATGAGGTACAGGGCTATGAGAATGGTGCGGAGCCTCTCTGAGGTGTCTGGCAGCGTCTCATTGGAGGAGTAGATCTGCTGGGTTATGCTGCTGTTCGGAATCATCTTAAGCTTCTCTTTCAAAGCTTACTGAAAGTGAAAAATGGGAATTGTCAAAATAGACACATTTTCTTTGTTGCTTCCTTTATTGTTAACTGTGGAATGTCACAGATGCATGAAGGGACATTTTACTGAATTGTGTTGGAAATGATGTTGTCCCACGTAGTATACAACATTATAGCTACTGTCATGCTGTATATGACAACAATAACTCTTCCCTCTCAGTGTTCTTTATATTTCACATTTTCTATTAATTATGAATGAATTTTTAATTTACTAAGCTGCATTCTAGGAATTTTTATCATTATTATTTGCCTCGAGATTCAGCCATTTTAAAATAGCCAAGACTCTGTTTATCAATTATACAAGTTCAATCTGCACTCATAAAGCTAAAATTGGAGGTGGGAATAATACTGAAATGTGAAGAGGTTGTACTTATAATTTGAGGATACTTTATGAAGACACCTGAGCCCTCTTTTTAGCGTCTTGCTGGATGGATCTAGGACACCCGTAAGGCAGCAACAGTTTCAGTTTCAAGATGCATAGAGCACACTGAAAATAAAATTATGAAAATTCCATTGCTTCTTGCTTCAGCTCCAAGTCTTTTTCACCTGAGCTACTCTACTATCAAAAGTGAGGAAAAGCTAAAAATTCTTTTAAGAACAATCTTCTGAAAGATGTAATCCTATTGGCACTTGTTGAACATAGCAACACAGCTGCATTCTCATTTAGACTTAAGGCAAAATATGGACTGTTCTGTTGTTTGGGCTTGCATAGAAGTATACTTCTGTATATAATTCTGAACAAGTAAATGGGAACAGCATGTGGGGTACTTGCATACTTCGCTAATGAAATTTGTCCTTATCTTGCAAAAAGTTTCAAAAAAAAACCAAAGTAAAAGCTGGAAAATGGTCACTTAAAAAAGCAGCGCCTTCTCTCTCTGATTCCTTTGCAATTTGAAATCAATAAACTAGTTTTAATCAGCAATTCTTAATTTACTTGCACTCATCTGTAAAATGATAGGCTGCAATTGTGAAACATTTTCAGGAAAACTTACTTATGAAGTAATTTTTAATTTATCTATTTATTCCTTATAAGGAAAGGAAGAAGATCAGGAAAAGCATCTTTAGAAAGCCATTGGAGTGTTGTTTCCAAGACTGATGTAAACCTTTCTGTTCACTCCCTTTTAAAATGCATGATCTTAGAAGCATTTAAATGGCTAAAAGCACATATCCACCACCCAATATTCCTGAGACAGGCATGATAAATTTGCTTTCTCAGACACTTTGCTATAAGAAAAGTTTTACAAGTTTTCAGAAGATGACTTTCTGCTCTTGACAGAAATTCATTTTCCAATGTAAACTGTTAATATTTCAAGCTGGCTTTAAGAAGGTACAATCTTTTTTGTTGTTATAAACAGCATAATTACAGCCTAGATGCCAACATTTTATATTACTCTGAAATAGATTATGTTTTTCACTGTTTATAGAAATAAAATACTAAAATTTTACCTTATAATCTCCTGGTTTTGTAACTCCCTCCTTCTTCTTTGCCATTTCACCCATCCATAGCCTATGGCACATATAACCAGCAAGAAAAAAGGAGCCTTTGGTGTTACTGTTTGACCAAGAATGGTTGAAAGTTTTCTCAGCCCACATACAGGAAGGCACAAGTCTTTTCCCCCCCCCCCCCCCCCCCCCGTGATAGCAATCACATACGTTCAACAACTTATATGATTTTGTTCATGCAGAGAAAACTGCTGAAAAGCTGCTGAGCTGTCAGAGACCATTGCTGTGCTCGGACCTCAGACTGTAGGATGGACTCACCCACCAGGACTACTGGACTTTCTGCCCACACTTTGGGCAGCCTCAAAGCTCTGATGAGCAGTGATTCCCTGAGCTGTACAACTACTAGAAGTTACCAGGGTTTGCTACTAAGCAAGTAAAAAGTGCCACTGATCAAATAAAGAGATCTTCAGCTAAGCAGAGGATTTTTCATTATAAAAGCACTTTTCCCCTTAATGGTTGGACTTGATCTTAAAGGTCATTTCCAGCCTGAATGATTCTATGATTCTATGTTTAATAACTAAGCTAAATGTTCCAGAGTGACAAAGCCTTCAGCAGAGTTAACAAAAGATTCCACTCTAACATGCTATTGGATCTTCAAGAATTCAGAGGAGACTGCTCGCTGTTAAAATATTTTAAGTAAAATAAGCTTCAGGCATATATAAAAAGTGACTTAAGAGTTCCTGCTGTTAAAAAAAGACATGCAGAGGCCGGTGGTGGTTGAAGATGGTGCCTGAACCACAGGCATGAATGCTGATCCTAAACCATATCGTTAGCACAAGGTAGCTCACCAAAAAGAGGAAAGCATTGAGTCCAGGCTCTTGCAGATATTAAAAAACAGTTTCTTGACTAGAAATTAAACAGAAAAGTGTTAGCCAGCTTATTTTTCAATTAGCATTTTAAACCACCCCCAGAGTCATCAGTACTCAAACATGAAAGGACAACGCAAGGTTTTGTGAGCAGTAACATAAATACCATGTTCCAGCAGGGCTGAACTAACACTGTTGCTGCCATCCTGTGATCATCCCCTGCTGTGCATGTGAGGATGGATCCCTCCAAGAGGCTTCTTTCTTATTAAGCACAGTTATTAGGAAGAACAAGATGTGAAAGAGAACTATTAGAAGTAAATAAATACAAAGACTCAAAAAACCAAGGACGCTTCATCAGGGAAAGAAGCAGAAAGGGTTGTGAGGGTAGGCAAGAATGCGGAGACAGCAGTCTGCGAGGCATTCTCAGGATAAACTCTGAAAGCTTTGAGGGAGCTATTACCAACTCAACTAGACCAGGATTCAGAACAGGAGAGATGCCCATTTTGGAGACTGCTTAGACTCATGGTCTTGGGGTAAGAGAAATGTGCAATTGCTTCCACAAACAGAGCACTGAAGGAAGACAGCTATGTGGGTAAGGGTACTCACCAGATATGGTTCCAGCATCACTTAATCCCACATAAGGACAGGCTGCTGCCTGACATGGTAGCAATGGTGTTTGGATGGTGGAATGATCAGCTGGTTCTGCAGAAATGCAGAAGAAGGTAGGGAACAGCCTGAGTGTCAGACACGGATGGTTTCGATGGGTTGGAGTGATTGTGAAACTACATCCACAGCTTCTGGGCAAAGCAGAGAAAAGCCTGCAGCCCTGTGCTATGTCCACAAGACCTGAAGTGATCTGCAAAGCTTGAGCGACCAAGTAATTATGCAGAAGAGACATGAAGAAATTGCATTCCTGAAGTGGTTGCTATGTGACAGCCAGCACCCCAGAAAGAGCTGAATCAGGCTATAAGGTGAATTTTCTGCACTCTTCTACCTGGTTTGAGTCCAATATGAGCTCTTTGGATGTAAAGTGATGCAAAAAAAACCCTGCAAAGGTGTTGCATAGGTAATTCTGGTCACCTTGGGGAGACCACTGTTGGCTGACACCACAACTCCTGGGAGTCAGAAACCGAACTTCTCAATTGATATTTCATACCTCTGAGTGTTGTCAACAAAGTCTTCTCCTCAAAATGTTCCTTAGAGGTTGTACATTGAAGCTGTTCAGCATGTAAACTTTTCATCTTCACGTTCTTCTGTTACAAAAAAGAAAAAAAATAAATCACTCAACCCTGCAATCCAGGTCTTACACTTTAGGTTAGTTTTTCATTTGAATATAGAAGGAAATTGAGTCATATCAGCTTGTTCAAATGACTTTTCAAGATCTTGCTTTTGCTTCTTACTTCATCAGCACATAGTTTGCTTTGACCAGTGGTGCAAATAAAGGTTGAAACAGAAATGTATAGGTAGACATCAGAGATCCACGTGAGAACTAACGTCACAGATAGACTTTAAGGAAGGAAAGAATGGGGCAGGTCCGGTTCAACACTGGGGGAAAGCGAAGACAAAGAAAAAACGTGAACATTTAGATTATTAAGAAGAGAAAATCAAACAGAAGAAGCAATAGTTGAAAGAAGAGAAACAAGTCCTGTTGGATATTCAGAGACAGGATGAGTCTTGTGGAAGTGTCACTGACTGTGTCCATGCATGGGTGTAGTGGAGCACCTTTAAGCAGGGGCTAGACTCACAGTAAAACTCTAAGTTCTTGATTTAATTTCATTTCTACATAATTTCTTCTGCTTTCAGTGTCATTTCGTAAGAAAATGTTATGTTTACTTGCCAGCATAATAGCAATCAAGGATTCACTTCTGAACTCAAGAGCTTCTTTTTATTTAGGAGCAACGGGATGGCACAGTGAGGCTGGATCCTGCCTGCCCATGGCACAGCACCAAGGAAAGGGCTGATGCAGGAAATCCCAGGAGACAAAAAAATAATCAAAAAGGACAAGAAAAGGAGAAAACCCACAAAAAACCAAAACAACAACCAAAAAAAGAGAAAAAGTACATAAAACTGTGCTACTTCATGTGACTGGGTAGGATTTCAATTTGAGCCACTTCCAACCTAGGGTCATAATTGCTGATAATTTCAATTATTTATTAATATTAGACCCACTGTTGCTAGTTACTTACAAGAACTAAGCTATGTCCAGGCCAGTCATAAACAACAGTAAAACAGGGAAGACCTGTGCTATGTTTTAACATACTGCTTTTTCTGTGACTGCAGATGCAATCACAGCTCTTGCTGCCTCTCTCCCACTCCATTAGATGTGAGTCACAGGTTCTGAAAAGTGAGCAAATCATACTCCATGGTTAGTGAACTTGCAGGATAATCCCTTAACTTGCCAATCCCACCCACCAATGCAGCATGAAGAATTTAATAACTTCAGCCTGTAAGTGGTCAACAAACTTAGCAGGAGATCTGAGATTCTTGGACTAATTTACTTATTTGGCTACAGATTTGCTGAGAGGTTTCTTAGGCCTTGTTCGTTGGGATGGAAGAACGTATCTGGCTTCTCTGTCTGTTAGAAATAATAATATATAGTTGCCTCAGGCATACTTATTTATTATGCCTCAAAAGTAGACATTATGCTTTACATAAGTAGAAGAACTGTATCATGGGTTTCTGTGGTGGAATTTGGAGGAGTATATCACAGGCAGGCTATGGCTTGTCTTTTGAAACAAAACTGTTATTTCTTGGGTTTGATGCAGGGACATGAGATTTATTATTACAAGTTCAGGAACTTGCCATTATTTTCCTGTGTAGGTACATACCAGTTTAGTAGTAAGTTAGAAGATTTATGAAGTAGTTATATCCTACTATTTGGTCTAGTTGCCCTCCAACACCTGTAGAGGCAATTACAGTTGTTGCTGCTTTAGGTTATTCCAGAAAATTTATAATGGTGGCTTTAAAGCACTTGGGAACAGCTGCAAAGAACCACATGTGAGCCAAGCATCTGGCACTGATAGCTTAATCTTTTGCTGGTCCCAAATGCTTTCCTTTCTTCTTGAACACACTGCCACCCATCCTCCTCGTCAAACTTAATCCCTTTTCATTTTCAGTCCCACAGTCTTTTCCAGAAGTCTGTGTTTCTAGGGATGGACCCAAATGAAGCTACTTTAGCCTGTTTCTCATGTTCTCCTGCTTGATAAATACAGTCACAACCACGGAGCCCGAAGCTGTCTTTCCTGACTAACCTGCAGAATCAACAAGCCTCTGCAGTGATTCAAATCACTGCAAAAAATGTTTGCTTGACACAGAGTTGGCAAGGCTTAATGTTTGTTAAACTAAAAAGCAATTAGAAAGAAAACACATAAACACATTAATTTATGCAGGAAAGCAGAGATCCTCATTGCATCAATAGGAATTTTCAGTGAGTTTCAGATGGCATGGAGAGTGCCCAAAACACAGAGGTGGTGCTTTCAGCGTGGGGTGGAGAGGTTGTTTTGGGTGTTATTTTCTGGTTTTGGGTTGATTTTCCAAATTCCCCTTGGCCTTAAACTCCCAGATATCTTGCAACTGTGTCTTTGTGACCATCTCCCACAAAAATGAGCCTTACCTTGACTGAGGAAAATGTCCTGTTTTTCTGGAAGAAAGGCAAGCCCTCGTGTTATGGATGGAGTCGCAGAGAGAGCACTAGAAGACAAGGACTAGGACTCTGAAAATAAAAAGTGTTTGCATTTGTCAGGAGATTAGTTTATAATTCAATGATTCTGGTGTTTAGAGGCCTGTCACCCAGTTTCATCAAAATACACATCCTAAAAAGCGTATCTACTAGAAAAACAATGACAAAAGAGGATTTTGAACTATTGAGAACTTGAAGCACTAGATATGAGCTCTTTAGAACCTAAACCCATGAGCAAATCAGAAAAAGTGGCTTGGCATTTATCCTTACTGGGGGTGGGAGTCAACATCAGCAGCGTGAATTCTGAAATATAAAAGAAATTAAGTATCAATATGAAACAGAAGACCTAGAGCATCTCCAATATATAGTGGTAGCATTTCATACTTTTCTCAGTGGTGGAAACGGAACTGGTTGTGAAACTAGACGATTTTTTTGGTTTATAACACTAGAGATTTGAATACAAAATCTATGCTGCAGGCTACCAGACTCTTCCAATTTCATTTCCTGTGGGATTTCCAAAGGCACTTAGAGAAGCAAGGGTGAGTCTGAAATCTGTACATTTCAGCTAGTGGATGCCACCACAGAAGCCACTTCCTTCAAGTCCCTGGAAAAAAAGACAGGGCTAAGGTTTGGAACACCTGCAGTGGGGCAAATCCACAAGCAAAGGGAACTCCAAAGCTGAGGCCGTTTGTGCAATGGACTAAGTTCTGTATTTACAGACACTGACCCCCTGTCAGAGTACCTTGTCCACAGCGTGGCCACCATTTGCAGGAGAAAATACAACAGAATAAAAAGCAATTCTGCAATGCTCAATGATAGAAGCGGCTTAGGAAGCAAAGTGTTGTGCAGACAAGAATAATCCGAAGGGATTTAAAGAGAGATGCTCATGTATATAAAGTATACCTCCTCACTGCCCTGCCTTGGAAAAGGTTCTGTTGACTTCTTCAGAGATGTCAGTAGTGACCAGGAATGAACCTGTGTGCTGGCCAGTGCATCACCCACGGTAAGCCCAGAAGTCCCAACAGACCCACACTTTTCTCAGGGCAGAGCTGCCATTTTATATTCTAATCACAAATATCACTGGCATCATCAGATCTGGAAACTCAATGGTTTAAAGACAACTGCTAATTGCCAAAAAATTAGCATCTCTCCTGGGATCTCTCCCTAGGTCTCGGGTTTCTTTTGGGTCCAAAGCACACAGTTCTCCCTCTTTTCAGGAAGAGGTCGCAGATCTCTTCAATGCCAGCAATGATCACCCCAGCTGCTCTGACTTGTACCCAGGCCAGCACTTCTGCTCCTTCTAGTGCTATGCTAACAATAAGTAGTGACCACCGCTTCCTTGCAGAAGGGCATTTCTTTACAGCAAACAAAAGATGGCCTTTAAGAGGAAAGACATACAAGTCAATAAACCAGCCGCTCTTCTTATTTAGATCTTACCCAGGTTTGCTATTTGCTAAAGCGTGAAGAGCCATTACTTGAAAGCATGTCCCAAAGCAACTCAGAAAGGCTTTTTGATCACTAAATTGAATAATATCTTTAAAAGTGGAGAATATCTTTGACGTTATATATATTGTAAATATCACTAAATAATTCAGCCACATTCAGCATTTGGGAGAGGACATAACAATGCCATTTCTGCTGCCTTTTTGCTAATTGGGAAATCTCTGTGCTTCCATTATAGATTGTGTTTTCAGAAATGAAATAAAATGAGTGCCATGCCGTATGTCTGTTTATACCCCATACTCTCAACCATGGCAAAGAGAATACGTACAACCAATCAAAATGTTCTCATATTAAAATGATCATGATTGTAAGTACCATCAAACTGTCTACATCAATTCATTCAATAGCTTTCACCGTTTCTTTGTTTTCTCAGTTGAAGGATCTGAGCAATTACTGTAATTGTAAGAACATTTCTACCCTAAAGCATAGATGGGCCGTGCAGCTAATTAACATACTTTAAGCTAACTCTGAAAATGAAATATGTGATAGGTTCCAAATGGACTGTTTAGCAAAGTCCTGTTGGACTTATCTTTCCATTGTAACGAAAACAGATTGTAGAACAAGAGAATGGGATGGAGGGGAACATCTGAAATGAAGTGATTAACTTAATTGCTTTTCTTTCAACCACCAGCCGTTCTTAGCAGAAAAGAATGGGAGAAGCCTTTGTTAATGCGGAAGACACAGGAAGGAAATTATTTCTGTACATGCAATGCAAGGTTACTTTATAAAATCTTGTACTCAACCTCTAATCATTTTTGAATCACTGAAACTCAAACAAGTACAACATTTTGCAAGCTAGAAACTTGGGTATTTTAATGCATCAGTTGCCAACTGAAGAGAGGCATGGAGAGAGGGTGTCAGGAGCAATGACTAAATCCCTCCATTCCTAATATTGTTCCACTGTGGGCAATCAGTCTTGGCTTCAGAGAGCTAGGAGAGGGCTACCTTTAAAAGCAGAAAGGGGTGTTTAGGATTTAGCAGTTACCTCCCTTTGGGGATACAGGCAGCAATCTTTCTGGTGCTTTTTCTCCACTTCCCAGGAGGTGCAAGCGTTACTGGATGGCTGGTATATCTGAGCTCTGACAAGTCTCTCCCGTCTCTGCTTCTGGCTTGAAACTCTCTGAGCAAATATGGTGGAGCAGAGATTAAGAACCTACTGCTCTTCATCCAAAAATTCAGTAGAGGAACATCTCCCAATCCAGGAACAGCCTTAAATCCATGCAATCCAGCACAAATATAACACTTGCTAGTGATGCACTTCTTTCCCAAAGGTCGGGGGAAAGACGGAGGCCCATGGATGAAGAGGACAGACTGTGGGAAGCACCGTAGCTCTTGAGCCCAACAGGAGGAATTAAATCCCCAAGGTGTTTAGAGATTGAGGAGACTGCTCAGCCCTAGGAACAAGGCTTAGAAAAGGTGGATTTAAAAGATCTTAGATTTAGGTAAAATAGCTGAGAAACACTTGACAATTTTAAAAAGGAAAAGGTAAATAAAAATGAAGTTGAATGTCAGGGCTAGGAAAAGTAAGTTGCCGTTGCTCAGTGAAAGAAAGGAGAACGCTGCCTCTTCCATGCCCACATGTGGTGGAAGGCAGGATTTGGCAGCGCCCACGCTGGACTGGGCTGCTGCAAGCCTGAAAAGGCAGCTGTGCTAGTGCTCGTATGGCCCTTCATCCACAGGGTAAATATACATTCTGGAAAGAATTAAAAGGAGAAGCTGATGTTTCTTTAATCATAGCTGGTGGGCTACTAGGGCCCTTGCAGACCTGCCTGCCTAATCTCCTATTGCACAGCATTGTCAGCCAGCTGTTCATATAGGACCTCAGAGGTTACAGACCTTTCTGGAGGGAAATGCAGTCATATGGACTGTGAAATAGTTGAAATGGCCTGAAGTCCTTGCCCAGCTCCCATTTTAAATACCTGTGAGAAAAAAAAAAGTGATTGCATTTCACAGGAGATCATCAGACTACCTCAAACCAGCTCGGGTTTTATAAATCACAGTGCTTTTACATATGTTTTCTGTAAACCTTTGAGATAAATAGAAGCCAAAAATCCAGCACAGGCATTTCTCTGCCTTGTCTACTATTTCTTTCTCATTTGGAGGTCCATTCTCTGTTCATATAAAAGCCTTCTGGGTGGTACTGGCTTTGGCATCCTACAGCTGCCTTCCAAGGATGGCAGGGCAGGCGGCTGTTTCCCCAGGGTTATCACTGACTCCCACTACAGACTTGCTGCCCAGAGTGTTTTGCTTGCAGGATAACTGCAGCAGCACACAGCTGCATGAGGAGATTTTCCCCGATCCAGGTACCACACTGATTTACTTACTCCAACCACAGTTAACATCCATCCCTCCAGCAGCTATTTACTCACTACGAGAAATAAGCTCAGGGGAAGTTTTTCTTTTCAAGAGGTCCTGCTTTTCTGCTAAGTATATCCTGAGCTCTTTGGAGATTTGTTTTATTTAAAACTTAGAGAAAAAGTTGCCTTTAATATGATTAATAATCTGATCTAAAGTGCAGACGAGAATCAGGGAGGTAGTTTACTTACAAGTTTCAAAGTTACATAGATTTATGTGTTTTAATTGTACATTTTCAATGTACAATATAGCAGAAATAATTATAGTAGAAATAAGCATCTTTAAAAACATACTTATCCGGAAGGCTGAAGGCTTAATTCATCTAAAAATTCAAAGTTATGTTCAAAAATTTGAAATTTTGTTCCTTTGCATCAGAAGATGTAAACTGTCAAAAATAAATCCAGGCATTATGTCCTCAGTTCAAAGGAAGACAGTGAAAGAGACAAGTAATTCTCTTTCTTCTTTTTCACTAAGCATGGTTTTAGGCATGAGTGTCAAACCATTGTTAGCCAGCATCAACCAGTTGTTTACTATAAGAAGCTAAAAATTAACTGATTTAAAAGTTGCTTGTTAGATCCTCCTGACACTTGAAAATCCTCCTGATTAAAAAATGAATAAATAACACCGGTTTTTCCTGCCTGAGCCTTGGGGATTTCTTGCTTTCGTGTTCAAATTTAAAAATGTGCATAAAAATAAGTTTGTACCAAAATCCGACTTTATTTTCTAAACTAAAGCTCTTTGGTGCAATCCAAACCACCAGTTTAAGGAATTCTACAGCCTTTTAACTCCTTTAAAAATGTAGCTTAGGTTTTGAAGTATGGTGGGTTGCCCTTGGCTAAGCCCCCACCCAATCACTCCATCAGTTCCCCCAGAGGGATGAGAGAGAGAACTGGAAAGGCAAAAGACAGAAGAAAACTCAGGGGTCAAGATAAAGACAGGTTAATAAGTGAAAGCAAGAGGGTGAGGGGGGATAATTAAGTGATGCAAAAGCAATCATCACTCACCACCAGTAGCTGGATGCCAAATCAGTCTCTGAGCAATGGCTACTTAGAAAAAACTCCTCCCCAGCTTTACTGCTAAGGGTGACGCTACCTGCTATGAAATATCCTTCTGGTCGGTTCAGGTCTGTTTCAGCTGCATCCCTTCTCCACCTCTTGTCCCCCCCAATCCACTGGCTAGAGGGACAGACTGGAAAACCAGAAAAAGCCTCCGCACTATGCAAGGATGGCTCAGCAACAGCTAAAACACTGCTGTGTTATCAACTCTGTTCTGGTCACTAATCTAAACCACAGCACCATACGGGCTGCTATGGAGAAAATCAACTCCATCCCAGCCAGACCCAGTACAGAAAGGAAAAACACAATTTTGAAGCAAACAGTTGAAATATTCTGAAAATATAACTAAATATGAATCTTTTCAAGATGAAAGCTTTTGTTTGGCGGGGGGAGAGAAAAAAAAGAGTATATTCAGAAAGCTTTTCTAGAATATGGATTAATCCAGAAAAAAATATTTCCAGGGTGCAGTTTTCATCTGAATGGACCATACTTAAGTAATGACTGTACTTACTTAATATTTTCCAAAAAATTCTGTCTCTAGTAGCAAAAATCCCTCTTTCTGTTTGTAGAGGAAAGCGGGGCAGAGTGGGTGAGTTGTAAAGACTTTGGTCACTGGAAGATGGAGCGTATCAGGTGAGTGAGGACCTCAGGTGTGAGAGGCAAACAGATTTGAAAGTGTCCCGAAGAGAACAAGGCAGGAGTAAGTGGCAGTCAGACAGAGGCAAAACTCCTCAGTCCTGGATCTGAATGCCCTTCAACATCCTCGCCATGAGCTGCGTAACTGAGGACAGCTTTGTGGGTAACACCAAACGGGAGGGAGCAGTGATGTGTGGGGGTCAAGGCTGCCGTTCAGAGGGACCTCAGCAGACTGAGGGAATGAGCCAGCAGGAATCTTACAAGGTAATAAATAATTTGAGAAAGGTGTGGCTGTGGGTGAGAAGCCCAGCGGAGGTGTTTGGATTCTCCATCCTTAAAGATTTTTAAAACACAACACCACATACTGCAGGGCAGCCTCATCTAACTTTGAGCAGGGATTACAACTAGATGACCTCGGGAGATCTCTTACAACCCATTTTTTCCTATGATTCTGTGATTTTTAACTCATCTTAATACAACAGAGGTGAGCCTGCTTTCCACATCTTTACCTCAGATTCAGAGCTTTGTGGAGGTTCAAGTTACTAAATCTGGTTACTAAATATAGTAACCAACTTGCAGCAATTACTCATGTGGAACATTTAATAACACAAATCTAAATTGCCATTTGCTCCTACACACATTCTGACCTCCAGAACAAGATTTTGTCCTTGCTATTATTTTATCAGCTCAGTTTTTTCCTGTTATAGCAAAAATGCCCCCTGATATTGAGGGTGACGTGAAACCACTTTGGTCCAACATAATTATTATTTTTCTCATTTTCACTTCACCAGTAACTGCAGTGATTTCACACTCCTACACACTTTTGTAAAAGGTGTTGTTATGGTGATGTATTTCACATGCTGTATTTTTCCATGTGCCCCCATTACCACTTTTTTCATTTGGTTGTATGGTTAAATATGCCCACGAGTGACCAGTTTGGGGTGTTTAACCAAGGAACAGCTGAGGTTTTTCTTGCAGTTTCATTTTTGTCTCATAGCTTGGCTTTAGTTATTTCGCCGTGACATAACTGCCTGTTGTCTAATTTTACTTGTCATGTTTTTCATCTGTTCTTGTAATTTTGCTGCTTCCTGTATTTCACATTCACTGGGGTGAAAAGTTTGCTGGTGGTGTTTACCAGCCTTGTTTATCTTCCACACCCCACTGCTGCATTACAAAGAGCTCCATCTCTCCTTACACACCCGAGAAGGCTCAGCCTTTCGAATTGCCTAATCGTCTGAGCATTGATACTGCTCAGTGAAAGAGCATCAGCTTGTGTTTGCAGTCTGCTGTCAGTGGTGGACAGAATGAGAACTTCAGTTTCATGGGTGATTATTTTTTGTTCTTTTATTTGTGATTGAGTTTACAGGTTGATTATTGTTGAGACAAAGTAAAATGTATGGAAGTGTGGAATACACACTTAGCAGCCCTGAAAGGAGCCTATTCTTGAATATCAGGGCAGGCTTCAGTAAATTGCCTCTTTATTTATTACAAGATCGCATACGGAGGAGATAACAGCAGAGCTAATGAGACTGTGCATATATATGGGTTACACTAGTAATGAGAAACAGCTACGCTAATTAACTCTGCTCCCTAATGAAATTAAATGCATGCAGTGAAAGACATATATATTAAAGTCAATACCAAGCCAAAGTATATCAATTTCTAATTTCTTCAGTATGGCAGGGTGACAAAAACAATATCAAGATTATATATTATCATGGAACAGTAATCATTGACAAGGAAGAAGCAGGACTTTGTGCTGGTAGGCTAAGGTGGTTCAGTTTCCACCAAAGAAAACAGTATCTTCTTTCCCTCACCCCTTCCTCTCCTCCAGACAAGCAGACTGGTAAATTAATGAACTATTATTTCTTACTTTTTAACTTAATGTTGGAAAAATAACTTGAAACGTTAATTTGCACATGTAAATTCATTAAAAGCAATGTAAGCTCAAAATATAAGATTGAGTAGAAGACATAAAACAGCATTTTTCCCCACTGAGCTCACAATTATTTTCACGATTGAGACAATGGTGACAAGGGCTGTTGACACTTCCATTTTACCCTGTAACTTTTCAGTCAACTTGTTTGCTGATCTGTCTTGGGGACAGTCACATTGTCCCCACTGCTGCCAGTTGGTTGTTGACTTGGCCATGCCTTCCCCTCTCAGATGTCAACCCACTTTGTTCTACCTGGTCAGCCTGGTCTGTCCATGCTCCTTCATCCTGTTGATGAAAACAGAGGTCAGCTTTGGAGTTTGGGGAAGTTAGTTGTTGTCCACTGGCTATGGACTCTGGTGGCAAAAGGCTATGGGTCTGTATGGTCTGTGTAGGTGGAAGTTTCTGAGGTTATGGGTGAATTTCACCTGATGGAGACCCAGGTGCAGGTTCTGTTGCAGCTTCAGCTTTAGTGGCAATACTGGTGGGGCCCTCTGGAGCTTTACAGGCTGTGGGGAGAGCTGATGCCGCAGGGGTGGTTAGCATGGAGACCAGGTCCTCCTCAGTCATCACACAGTTGATGATACCCAATGGAAGTGGTTGAGGTGAACCCACACCTGGGATCTGCTCCAAACAGAGCTGAATATGGTGCGGTTTATTCCCGAGTGGTGAGCTGAATTCTTAGCAACCTACACAAAGCATATTCCCATAGACCAGTCCCACAAATTATTGTCTGCCATCCACTTCACGACCATCTCCTTAATATCACTGTCTGGATGCTCTGCTAGTTCTTGGCTTTGGGAGTGCCCTGGTTTTCCATGCACCAGGCTGAGCTGAGGCCAGAAATACTTCAGATCTGGCGTGAATTGGGTAATGAATTCTGTTCCGTCATGACCCTGTGATACAACAGGGGCTCCTAAACTGAGAAAGATGTCAAGCTGTAGAGCTACCTCAGCTGCTTTATTTGATGTAAGTGGCTGAAGAACTCAAAACTTGGTGATGCAGCCCTGGTACACCATTATCCACTTGAGGCTGCCTAGACACATGGACTGTATATTGATAAAGTCAACTTGCCCCTGTGCTAAGTGCTCCTTGTTCAGAACAGACCACCCAGAAAACCATTCCAAGTGGTGCCTTCTCTTTTCTTGGCACACTACACAGAAGGATTTGAAGTGCTTAACAGCATTTCTGGTGATGTTTGCATACTGAGACAACAAGTGTTTCATGACAGTTGTGGCCACCGTGGCCAGTAGCCATATATGCTTTTTTGATGGTACCATATGTGTCCTCAATGCTCATGTAATATGTGGGAGATTCCTCTTTTGTCTGCCTCCTCTTAATCAGCCTCTCAGTGTCTCTACATTGTAGAATTTTGTATCTGAAATGAGGGAAATAACGAGTTTATTAGCAGTAAAGCTGTGTATCTAAATGGGGAAAGCACTGATGTATACACTTAGAGTTAAAAACCCAGAAAGAGTAGGTTCTCCATACTTACTGCGTAAGCAGGTAGTATTTATGTCTTGACTTGGGATTCTGTTTTGTCATCTTTATTTCAGCAATAGCTGCACAATACTCTGCTTTTGGGATCATGTACTTGGAGCATTTCTTATTCCTTTTGTATAGTTCTTTACATTTAAATTCAAAGTCCTGAGGCAGCTTCAGGAAATCAATTACTCAGCAAGTAGAGAAATCTGATTCAGCTCCCTCCTGTTACATACAGCTGCCCTTGCATCAATTTCTGACATATGCTACAGTCATATTGTGAAACCAGTCATTTTGTAAAATTACTAAAATCTTCAGCCATTTCTCAAAATGACTTCCAGTTATTTTGCAAAATGTCATAAAATAGTAGGCAGGTATTATGCAAAACAGCTAATCTCTAGCTTTTTAAACTTATTAGCTTGAAAGACAACAGAAATAACTGTTTTATTTCCTTTTATTTCCCAAAGTACTCAAAACTACACATTATATCATAGAGTGAACTATATACTATATTTTCTAAAATAAAGACTCTTGTGAGATCAACTTTACTTTGTAAAATTTGCAGCTGTTTTTTATTTTTTGTGCCATTGGATTAATATTTGAAACACCTGACATTCACCCCTGGAACAACAGTGGCAATAGTTCACATTTTGTGAAATGCTCAAAACGGTTAGGTATTTCAGGTGAAGACCAAGTAGAGAATGCCGTCCAGTGTTGTAATAAAACAAATGTTGGTTTCTGAAATGCCTAAACCCAGTATAGTTATGTGACTGATACAGTCATTTCATGAAAGAACTCAAATTTCCAATTACTAATATTTTTTGTTCTAGAATAGCCACTTTCACAGTATCATCATATTATACACTGATTTTCTGCTGTTTGGGTTTAAACTTCTGAAGGCCAGTTTACTGTAGACACAGTTTTATTCTTCCAAGCTGAATTTAACTTACAAACTGCTTTTCATGATGTGAAACTTTGTGATGCTGTTTCTAGTGTATGGACACATTTTGCGTCTTGAGCAGATCCTGATTCAG
The DNA here is from genome assembly GCF_023634085.1 of Falco cherrug. NCBI lineage: Eukaryota > Metazoa > Chordata > Aves > Falconiformes > Falconidae > Falco > Falco cherrug. The sequence goes on along the minus strand of NC_073700.1, from coordinate 95,062,041 downwards.
CTGCTCCTTCTGTAGCAGAGGATGGGAGCTGTGGTCTGCCTCCATATATGTGGAGTTTGCATGCATGCATGTTTCTTTGCATGCAGCTTCCCGACTGGTGAGGCTCTCCTCTCCAAGGATATGATTCCAAGTTCTCTGCCACAGGATTTTCCACCAGTGCAGATACTGTCTTTGCTGCCCTTTCTTACTTCTTTTCTCCCACGCTTTTGTAGCACCTGACTAGTGGAGTCTAGCATCTGTTGATGTGCTCATCAACAACTCCTGCTGTGAAGCCTTGCATCTGCTGAGGAAAAGCATTGGGAAGACAAAGTCCTATCTGCAATTTTTACATGTTTCTGTTAGAGATTATGGTGCCACCACCAGTATATGCCTCCCCCCTCAGCCATAGGCAGGTGGTGTGTTTCTCTGTGCTGTAGACCTCTAAAACAGATGAGAAGCTGAGAGCTCTTTCACAGGTGTCCTTCCCTTAGCATGCACCCCCTGCCAAGCACAAGTCAGGGTCTTGCTTCCCAGGTTCAGATGAAACATTTGGAGATACTACTAAATTTCTGTGCAGCATCTGTTTTGCCTCTTTTGTTGGCATTGGGCATGTGGCCCCTCCTGACTGTGACCTTGCCATGGATGGAGTCACCTGTGGATTTGATAGCTGAGCCCCGAGCTGGTTGTGTGTTACCCTTCCCAGCTGTGAGACTTGCACCATGTCCATTAGCAAGACCTCAGAATCAGGGGAGCCCCAGCCACCCATGGGTGGCACACAATTCACTGAGGGCACAGCTGCTACAGTGAAGGAGCAAAACCAGCCAGGCAGTCTTCAACTGGAGGTGTTACTGGGAGGGAGGGAAGTGTTACCGGTTGAAGGTGAAAGCAGCCAACCAGCTTGTCTGCTGCCTCGCCAGAGGAAAAAGGACTACATATTACTTAATGCTTCAGGGAATGAATACTGTATATTATCTTTATTGGTATTTATCTTTTGAGTTTAAATCTGGCTTATTAAGCATCTGTTTGCAAGTGGGGAAAGTTACCTCACTGAGTACCAGAAAGGTTAGTTTGATTTTTTGAGGTTTCTGTCTGGGAGGTCAACCTGATGTTTTATTAATGACCCCTTGACTTTTGAAACCAGCCCTTGTTTCCAATCAAGTCCTAGCCACAGGGTTTACTAACAGGGAAAGTGCACACAAAGTCCTATTTCTCTGAGAACAGCAGAAACGAGTGACTTTATTGGTCAGAAATGTCCAGTCCTGCAACTCTGCAGAGGTTTCCATTCAGGCACTGCTGCCTCTGCCACCTTTGGGAGTTGCCACAGTCATCTTTTCTCTCCCCATCCCTGGCAAGAGCATCAATGCCCGAAAACCCTCTCCTAGACTGCATCTGTGGAGGTCCCTTCTTCCCCTACCAGCACGTCTAGTCTAAGGCACCCTGGTCCTTGGGAACACATGGAAATGTCAGGTGATGTGGATCTGTGAAAAACTGCCCGGAAATAAAAGATCTGGATCCTAAAGGGAATTAGACAAGTAGTATTACAGTCTGATAAATACCCCAAATGAGCACTGCTGCAAAAAGCAGTCTTGCTGTATTTATCCTTACGTTGACTCTGTTTCAGTGACTGCCTGCTGAGGCAGGGAGGGAACTGATGCAGCTGAAAGCCATTCAGCAGAAGAACCCCAGCCCTATGGTAAAGTGGTGGGGGAGTGGGAACATACTGACAGAGGGCAAGTTTGCTCCTGTCAGTGACTTTCTGGCAACTTTAAGCATTCAATAAGCAACATGAGATGAAAGCCAGCGACATAGTCTATGCTGTCTTGCCACTGTGTTGTGGAAACATGCTGATACTCTGCTCTCCTATCCTCATCCCCTGTCACATCGTCCATGTCCTCCTATCCCTTCCATGTCCTGCTGTAATACAGCTTTTAATGTTCTCACATGGTTGTTTTCTAATCCAGAACTATCCTTTGTGATCCAGTTGGAAAAATCAGGGTCTCCTTTAAGCCCATGGTGCCTCTGACCAAGCAGGTGATGGTAACTGGGTATTCCCACTTCTCATCACTGCCCCTGCCATCCCCCATCACAGAGCCACCTGGCTACATTCTGGATGCTGCTTTGGCCTTGTCCACCCTTTCTTCTTCAGGAGTTATTCAGACTCTTCTCCTTCTGTGGCATCACCTGGCAGCACCTCCAGCCCTCCTCAGCCCTCCTCAGCCCTCCTCAGCCCTCCTCAGCCCTCCTCAGCCCTCCTCAGCCCTCCTGGGGGAAGCGAGCAGGGAGGGTGCCCAGTAGGGTGGGAGAGAGCAAGCCACCAGTGAGGGGAAAAGCAGGGGGAGGCTGGAGGGAGCAGCAACTGGTCCTCCCTGCGAGTCCTGTCAGCACCCTTGCTGGAAGCATCACCTCTGTCACCACCAGGCAGGGCAGGTCCTGCCAGTGTTCACCGAGATGTCATTCTCTCAGGGTGGAGGCAGGCTTCCTCTGCCAGGCGCTAAAGCTCACAAAGACAAGTGGCAGATGTAAAGTTTGTGTAGACAGTCCCATATAAAGCATCACTTGGTGCTGAATAGTATCATGAATTTAAACATCGAATTACAACCCCTTTTTTCTGCTCATTATCATCCTGGGTTAACAATAACATCATTAGAATAAATATTTATTTGGAAAAAAACCCCACATTATCTAGGAGTTTTTGTGATGCTATGGTGCAGGGTATTGTGATGTGTGTGTTTTTACAAGAACTAAGCAACTTGTGATTTTAACACATACATGAACAACATTGGTTAAGCTGTATGGTAAGGAGGTATTGTTTGTAAACATATGTTTTATTTTCTCCAAGTCTTGCTGAATTCAGATACAAATTGCTTTTCATTCATATGTGTTTCGCAGGAAGGACTTCAGCACATAGTCATATGGCAGAAGGGTTATAATATAGTGTTACAAAGGTATGCAGTGCCCACAGAACACATGCAAGATATTTTCTTCTACCAATGATGTTGCTATAGGAGGAAGGAAAACGTTGTGCCATTTTCCATCTTCTCTCCTGCCACAGGGAAAACCTGAGTTCTTTGTGTAGTTTTAAAACAAATCTGGATCAGAGAAGTTTATTGCTCTCTTAATGACACATAATTAACCAGGAGTGAACTACTCCTTTGAGCTGACCCCTTCCATGTTATGGAAGTCTACGTAGTTCCCCAACTACTGTTGAATCTGGCTGGTAGTCATCTTCCTCTTTACAGTGATCCTTTTGGGGCGAACACCTTCTCAGAGAGTTTTTTCTCAGATACACACACACTGCAAGCTCTCACGTTTCTGTCTTCACAGATGTTGTGATCCAGGCTGTCTGCCAAGGGTGGGCCACGTGAGCACTCACATCTCACTTGTGTTATGAACTGCAGTAATTTCCAACTTTGGGTGTCATATAGCATTACTCAGACTCTGACCTGAAAATAATTTCTCCTGATCACACCTCCCGAGAGATATAGAGGAGCTTGAAGCAAGAAGGAAGACAGGGAAGGAAGGCTATAGAAGAGATGGGATCCTATAAAATAACCATATTGGTGGGACCTAAAGCAACGAGCATAGCACTAAGATTGTACAGGCACAGCAAGCTCAACCAATTGTTATTTGATTGCTGTCCGATGTGCAAGAGATGTTGAAGGCAAAGTAGAAATGTATGGAAAGATTCAAAAGTATGAAAAGGTGGACTTCAACAGCATCATGAGCATAGACTGTCACTGGAAATCAATCAGCTGATAACCTCTAATTTGTCAAATGGTTATAATATTGTCCCACTGACTCTAGATGAAAAACCTTATGCAGATGACAAGAAGGAGAAAGATATATCAGTGATTGCTGTCTTGGGTTATAGCAGTCAGAGATTCACACACTTTTTTTTTTGGGGGGGGGGGGGAGCACAAGGGATAAGTGTAAAGCAACTGAGCTATGAAAGCCTGAATGTCTTTCACAGAATCATTTTGCTGATTTTCTTCCTCTTTTTCTAATGGAATTCAATTCTGTCTTCAGAGACAGCAACTGACAATGCCTCACTGAGACATAATAAGCTCTTTAGCTATGCCAGGTTTATTAGCTTTTTTCATCCCTCCAATCCAAGCAACAACACTTTAACTTCTCCTACCAGTACATGGTACTAAATTTACAGAATTGAATTCAAGCTAAAGATACTGTAATTAGTCATAAATTTCAGAATTGCAGAAAATCAACATAAGATTAAAAAAAGCATTGTTACCTTGGATACCAAAAATACTTGAGGTTTTAAGAGAAGACAACTGCTGTCTGAATGATCTAAATAAAATAATCTTCACTGTTAAATATCTTTTTTAAATTGAACAATTCTGTAAGTAAAAATACAGCTTTTTTGTTTAAACTTACAACATTCTTTTCAGTAACAATGTGTAATCTTTGTTGTTGGAGACATTTCCAAAATGTGGAAGAGAACAAAACTCTTTTCTGCCATAGTGATACTATCTCCAAAAGGTGATTGTGAGAAAATTTGTTAAGAAATAACCATTTATTGCTGGTTTGTTTTTAAAGAGTTGGTTTAATTATTCAGTTCACTTAGAAGTTTATGCTTGTCTTTACAGTGAAGGAACAGACCAACTGAGGAGGAACAGTAGCTTTCCTGATACTTTATGAGAGCTTGTGGGGGATAAGAAATGTATGTGGAAAATTATTTAGATCTTTACATCTCAAAAATATGTGCCTTATTGCATAAAAAACTGCTTTTCTATTTGTGTTCCTACATACTTTGCAAATTCCCTTGAGTCTCCTCCCATAGTGCCTTTGACTTAACAAACCTTGATGTAAAAACAGTAAGGCAGAAGAGCCCATGCCCTTTCCTCCCTTTCCTCCAGGTGCATCCACAACTCACTAGGTAGCACTGTGAGGACATGCCAGAGGTAACCTTCCAGCTGACCAGGTGTGACACTGGAGGCGATTTGCCCTGTTATTTCAGAGAGCAGGTGTGCAGAGCCCCACTCTTTCCAGAGCCTGCCCCGGCCGGCTGAGGAGAGGGTTTGCCATGCCTGCCCAGCATCAAGTCCTCCCAGGTCCAGGTCCGTGCATGCTGCCGGAGGTTGATGCTAGCAGCAAGAAAACTTGCTGCCCAGCATGCCCACCTTTTGCTTGAAGAGGCGGCTACCACTCAGCACAAACGACAGCAGGTCCAGGCAGCTGAGGGCAGTCAGGCTCAAAAAAACCTCATTGTAGCTTTCTAACTGGTCAAAATCGCTCACGTGCTGTATGTAGTAGGCCCTAAAGAGGTGATAGGGAAGGAAGCAAATGATGATGACACAGATGAAAATCAAGTTTTTCACCTGGGCCCAGAACTCCTGATGTGACCAGAGGGTGGTGGAAAGTTTTCTCGCCACTTTTACTAGGATGAAAATCTGCAGGCCCAAGAGGACACAAGTAATGCAGGCGACAGCTACAATTATGGTGTAGTTCAAGGCTTTCACACTGTCCTGCTGTAGTTCTTTGTGGAACTTAAAGCATGTTGTATCATTGTATGAGCCTGAGCGCCCGTACTCAAAGCACAGCACCGGCACCACAAACACCAGGACAAGGACCCACACGGCAGCACTCGCCGCGATGGCATGCAGCTTCCTATAGAACTCCACTTTGTCCTTCCATTGAAAGAAGATGAGCCACCGGATCACCAGTGTGATCACGTAGAATAGGAAGGTCAGGTACATGTGGATGTGCACCATGGCACTCACCATTTTACACAGTGGCATCTTGAATACCCACTTCTTGTTGACATAGTAGTGCAGACGGAAGGGCACGGTGAAGAGGAGGAGGCTGTGCACGACGACCAGGTTAATGATGGCTGTAGTGGTCACAGACAGAGTGTTCATCTTGACCAGCACGAATGACATTGTGATGGACCCAATTCCACCTCCAGCAAAGGCAACTGAGTAGGCAGTGATCAGTATGACACTTGTGGTGTTGGTGTGAGTGAAGGCAGAAGAGGAGTCACTGCTGTTCCTGTTCTCTGCAATCATGTCCCTGAAATCTTCCTTGTACATGTTCTAGAAGTGAAAGCATACATAAAGATTAAGATAAGGTATGAATGAGAGTGCCCACTTGAAAAACCAGCAGAGCTTTCCACCTGCATGTTGCTCGAGGGATAGTACTGCAATCTTACAGTTGGCACAAACTGTAACCAGTAGTTTTACCCAAACATCCTCCAACCTAGGAAAAAAATGGCTAAGAAGGTTGTATGGAGAAGCTGCTCTAGTTTTTAAGTCATTACTATCCATACCCTTAAAAACAAGCATGAGTTAGTAACACGTGAGATCAAGAGATCCTTAGAGAAATCACATGATTGTGGTGGTTTTGAGCTCTCAGTGTTACTAGTTCTCCTCTCTCCTGAGCATCTGCATGCTTTTGCAGTGAAGATCAGAGATACTGTTCAAATTCTGCTACTATTCATCAGTTTATTTGCAACACAAATCTGCCCTTCCCAGAGCCAGATAATAACCATATGTTGCTCTATCAAAGCTACAAATTCTGTTTGTTACCGAGCACAATTTTGCACACATTAAAGTCAACTCCTCCTCCACGGATAATTTATCCGAGTCAGGGATTACACACCATGGATACCCAGGCTCCATGGAGATGCTGCTCAGATCCTGCCAGACGGAGTAGCAGTAGCGTTGGCAGTGCTGTCCTGGTGCTCAGGGCCATTTCACACCTAATATGTGGTAACTGGGTGTTACAAAATGGGTTGTTAGAAAACATTAGGAAAGGACATCCTGGGTTAGTGCAAATAAGCCTCCCTGGCCTGAGCTGAGGCTAGATGAAAGTTAATAGCAAGTTTAGTAAGTACACTATACATTTCTAATATATTACGGTTTCAAAAAGAGGTTAAATATAATTCTAAACGTAACATCTGGTAGGATTTTTAAATACAATAAGACCGTGTGGGAGGGAAAGAGTTCAGGCAGGGTGTTATCCTGAAGCATGTTTGCATCTATGAAAGTATCAAGTGGATGTCCGCACTAGTCACAGAAAAGAAGCAGGGGCAATTGAACAGTGCTGGGCTCTGCACTATCCCCGTTACACTGCCACCGCTACCTGAACTATAATTTTAAACTGACCCTGGTATGTCACCCATTTCATTGGTGAATCCCACAGCACAAGAGGGGGTTTTCTGCTGAGTTTTTGTAATTTTATTATTGCAATGACTTCAATTTCACAAAGCAGTTCCTCTGTCTCTTTGTATGAGTGGTGTTTCAGTTTATTTTCATTTTTAGGTAGCACATACTGCCAGAGGTTGGGAGGGGAAAGAAGTTCTTGAACAGCTCTCTCTTGTCAGAAATATGTCAGGAAATACCTGTAACTTTTATAATCATAATCCACTTTTATTCACAGTGGGGGATTAATATCTGTGGTGCATCTCAGACATTTTCCGTTGATTTTTAGCAATATTTCTAAGCATTCACCCCTACAGTAGTCTAGGTCTCTTTATACATTGAAAAGGTAGTTATTCTTTAGCTATCCCAATGCATCTAAGACTCCAGATATTTTATTGTAGTCAACATAAATACAACTGCCATATCTCGAGGTGTTGGTTGTTGGCACTCACTGACCTTTCCTGTTTGAAACTGTATTTAAGAGTTACGTGGACAACTAATTCCACTGCATTATGAGAAGTAACGCGGGTTGCAATGAAAGAGCTTTTTCTCAAAGGCACTTCAGATTGACACACTGCAGCTCTTGCATCAGAAACCATGCAAGTTCCTTCCAGTTCTGTTCTCATTTCTGAGATGTTGCGTTTCAGCCTCATCACCATGCAAGCCAGAAGGCATTAGCTAGATGTCCATCAGTTTCTCCAAGTTGTTATGCTTTCACTAAAAAAAAAAAAAAAGGTCTCTAAAAAGTGGCATTATCGCACTGTTTTAATTTAAAATGCATATTTACAGTTTAAAAAGTGCCACAGCCCTAAAGGCAACACGCTGGAAATGCGGGTTGGTGTGAGCAGACCCAGCAGGGAGGCTGCGCTTGGAGAGGAAGGACCCCTTGCCGTCACCCTTTGGAGCCCGACAGTGAAACATGAACTGAAGGTGGTAAGGAACAGATAAGCAGAAGTCAGATAACCAATATTTTCCTCAGACATTGCTATTAAGGGAACAGCAAGAGACCTATTTCTGTCTGCAAATAAGCAACTGAGACACTGAAATGTAGGTTTCTGCAGAATTTTACAGTCATCACTAAATCCCTTCATTGTAGGATTCTGCAGGAAATCTCATTTTCATTAATCTTCCAGAAAAAAAGCTACCAGCAGCTATGATATGAGATTATCAGGTCTCCAATACTACGGGCAACCCACTGAAATATCATTGCGTGATGAATACAGAGTACAGCATTACACAGAGGAAACGCTACTTTCTGCTGAAATGAGGTTTCCTATTGTACTGACATTCACATAGCTGTAACCTACTGACCTGAAACACAACGAACAAGTCCTTTGGCTAAAATCTAACAGGAGGCACATAGAATGAAAAGGAATGCAGGTTTTACAAGAGACTAATTAATTGTATGACATAAGGCTATCTACTGAACCTCACTGGAAACATAAGTTACAGAAGGCTCCAAAAGCTGGACAATATCTCACAGCAGAGGAGGAACAACAGGAGAGACCACTGAGAGCAGCATCAAACTATCTAAGAAATGGTCTTCCCTCCATGCTACTTAGCCCCTTGCCAACATCAGCTGTTGTAAGCTCTTGCCAGCTGTAACAGCATTGTTTCAGTACTGGACACAGCTTGTTTTAAACTAGCTTTTTAGAGTGGCTGTACACCAGTCACAGAGTTACAGTTCAATGTCATGCCTTCTTTCCTCCTCCCCACATAACCCCTGGTCCCAAGCAATGTCTGAAGCACCAAGGAGCTCCTTCAGGATGGTACTTCACAGCTTTGCCTCACCCAGGTGGCTTTCCTTCATGCACACCGATGTTAGCTCTTGCCATCTGTCAGAATGGCAGGAGCACTGAGAGGACGCAAGTCATTGCACATCCAAAAGCAGAAAGTTTCTCCTCAAGGAGGTGTTCTTGTTCCTGTGCCTTCCTACCCCCTCTAGCTACTGCCAATTCAGTGATACTGCTCAAGTTTGGGAGTACACTTTGCTCTTCGTCTGTGTTCAGCCTCATCACTTGGGTAAACTTCTGCCTGACATGTGCCTTGAACAGCCACGAGGCAATGATGGGCAACCACCTCACCTGAGCGCCATAGCAGTTAGTGACAGCTGCTGGTGCCGAGCGCTTGGGGACAGTTGCCAAAATAGCTATGTTTGAGTTTGACGGAGCAGGCAGATTGTCAAAAGGCCGGGTGCTAGGTTCTTTCAGATATATGGTCAGCAAAGAGATTCTCATGCATTCAAGATTCATCAGCTATCAGTGTGGGTCAGGCAATCCGCAGCACAGCCCACAGGACTTCCCTGGACCACTCTCTTCAGGCCAGAGCATGCTATTTACAAAGCCAACCCAGTCTCTGTCAAAATTTTCCTGGTAAAAAGAATGTTCATTCCAACCTTCAGGAACTTGTTTCTCTTTTATCTTACTGTTAATTATCCTATCATTAAAAAAAACAACACAAAAACCAAACCCATATTTCTAGACATAATTTGTACAACCTCAGCTTCCAGGCACAGTATGTGCTTCTGGTTTTGCCTTCAGATTTCAAAAATATTTAACAAATTTTGGCTTTCTCTATAGATACCTGACAATAAGTAGAGATAAGAGACAGAAGATACTTAATTTTCTCTTCATCCCAGTCATACTTGTGGCTCCTCACTGAACTGCCTCCATCAGCATTGTGCTCCTGTTTGGTTCTTAAGTGAGCAGCTTTGCATTTGGCAGTGGTAAAATGCATGTGACTAGTTTGCACCTGACTTAGCAATCCAGATCACCCTGTCACTGGCTTGTTCCCTTCATTGTTTATTATTTTCCCAGTCAGGTTCATCAGTCACCATTATGTTACATCAACATTATGTCAACTTATTATAAAACCATAAAAAAACTCATTCATTAAAAATGATGACAGTCTTACAATCTGCCAGCGAGCTCTACTTTCCGTATAACAAGTGCTTGCAAAATTTATGCCCTCCATGTACGTGTGCTGAGGGACCGGCAGGCTTCGCACAGATTTTCATGTGTTCTAACAGTTGTGTTCTGCAGAAGCAGCATTTGCAGCCTGCATGTACCCAGCTGAGAAGTTTTATTTGCATTTGGAGGGGAAGAAAGTTCAATTCAAATGAAAGATTTCTATTTTTGACAGACTTAAAATGGGAAAACAGGGGTTTGTCAGAACTGACATGTCTACATTGAAGTAGACTAGGTTGGAGGGAGCTCAAAATACAAGTATTTTTTTTAATAAAAGTCTACTTAAAATGTGTGTTTGTTTCACAAACATCCTCATTTAGTATCAAAGATTATTTCTGTTGATGGCATTGTAATTGCTTTTCGATTTGCTCTAATTCCATGCTGTGTTATGGTAATGTAGGCTATGTTACTAGAATAATTGCAGAATTCTCTTCATTTCAAACTAACCACACACACCTGAAATCTGAAGTATAAATATCTGCTTAAAGAAAAATGTTACAAGTTAAAAATATGAAATATCAAGTGTGTGTTTACATTTAGATATTGACTTTTTCTAAACAACTTTTAGTAATTCCTCTAACTCATTCACTAGCTCAATGACTCAGCTTGTGTCATCATTATACTGATACTTTTTAATTTAAATCCAGTCTACTGAAGAATAAAACAGGATGGAAAAACTTGTTGAGCTAGCCCTCTTTCATTTGAGATTTTTTTTCTGGTATTACACAAAACCAGAAACCATAGAACCTTCCCAAAAATAATTATTTACCATCCTGATTATATCTTATCAAAGAGAATAAACTTACCCTTCTAGGTTGTACAGAGATTGAATGATATCAAACACACAAAGATGGAGCAAAACAAAGTTAATTGCCTCCCAATTTTAGGTAGCAGTGTAGAACTACAGGATAGCAATAAGGAAAAGGATGAAGCAATATTTTCCCAATACTAGGAAATTACAAATAACAGAAACAGTTATGCAGAAAAGCTTTAAAATGTGTTACAAATAAAACAAGAAAATTGGATACTTTTTTTTCCACTAAAGTTACAAACATTGGAAAAGCACTGCAAACCAAGGCTTTTGTTCATTTTCTGTATACTTACAGATTAGAATTTCTTTCCCCTCTTCAAAGGTTGTTTACTTGGCTCTTGGTTTTATGCAAGCCCTAAGAACAAAAAAGCAGAACACCTGATGTTTTAGAGTCATGGCCTTCCTTCCTTCCTTCTTTGAGCCTGTGACAAAGCAACAACCATGAGCCTCAGCTGTGTGAGGGCAGGGCTGCCCTTAAGCACCCAGCCTCGGGGAGGTTTTTAGTTGCATCACAGGATCCTCTCTTGCAGCTATTTCTTAGCCATATGAGGTCTTCAAAGCCTCCTGCTTCTGAACAGTTATGTTCTCCTACTGTCTAAATTGATCAAGTCTATGCATTGATGTAAACCACACAGATCACTAGGTGCTCCTTTAGGAAGGTTATTCCCCAGAGCGGAGGAGATCATTTGAAAGAGTTTTTTGAGAAAACAAGGTAAGACAGGAGCAAAATATGATCTATATTGTAACTAACTGTGGGTTTGGGTATTGTGAAAGTATAGATATTGAAGTGCAAGGGATGAAATGAAGCTCACCCTAAAGCCCAGCATCATGTCTCAGCCCTGCTTTCTGCCAAGACTGTAGCTCAGCATATGGATCTCAGGACTCAGTGCCACTGCTACACCTATATAGCGCTAGCAAAATGAAACTAGCAGATTTTATTAAAAAACAACAACAACAACAAAACCCCAAAACATTAGCCGTGTCAGTATCAAAGGTTCATCTGCAGCAATGGTTGGTGTGTGGTAAAAGATGTTTCCCTGCAGGACTGAGCCTCCATGAGGAGTCTGTGCAAGGTCAGTGTTTCCCTCCTGCAGGCTCAACTAATTTCTGTCGGAACACAGTTATATTTGAGTATAACAGTCTCAAAGGCAATGGTATTAACATTCAACATTTACATGTAATCTTACATAAGGACATTTTAACTGACTACATCCTGTTGCTTCACATTTGACAAAAAAAAAACACAGGAGACAAACTGTTCTGTGGTACCTCACAACAGACTGGTATGTGAAGGAGACTGCCTTTTTGCATTGTGCAATTTTAACAGTGGTTAACAGCTAAAAAGCTATTCAAATAATATTAGAAAGTCATCATCATCATCATCATCATATTTAGCTTTTACCTAGTACCTTTCTGCAGCTGATCTCAAAGCTCTGTTAAAAAGTATACCTATCGCTCTCCCCATGATACAGCTAAAAAGATGAAACCTTTGTTTCAAAGCCAGATATAAAGCTAAGGGATCCTTAAATCAAATCCTATACCTTTTCAGGTTAGTCATGCTGACTCGGCTTCTTGTAGGTCTCGCTCTAGAATAAAATCATCTCAACTAATAGTGGGAAGAAAGCTGAGGTAACTTAAAGCCCTGTAGGTAGCATCTGAATATGGGGTTTTAAAGTTATATAACATTGTTGATACGTATAATAACTTAATGTATGTGTTAATACGTATAATATTGCTTATATATAGTTGATGCATATAATAATTACATAACATGTAAGTAATAGAATATTGTTGATAAATAACAATGTTGTTTTCCCAAGCTGTCATCACAAATGCGACTTTCCAGATTGCCTTCTTTCCATGTGTTTGCATTCTGCAAATCTTCAATCCTTGCACTAAGGTTTAAAACAAATATTGAAATACCAGAGTATGGTCTAGGGCAGACATCCTCATTATCTTTGTTCACGAATGCCAAGTTCTAGATAAGTATAGAAAGCTTAATACACATGGTTGTAATTCATTTTCCCTGCTAAATTGATGCAATTTTGCCAAAGATTCAGCATCATGTATAATGTCTGGAGTATGTTTCTCCCACTGCGGTATGAAGAATGGGTTTCAGGCTGGTACTTTTAGATTTTCATCAGTAATGCACTGAGCTGGTGGCAGAATGTGATTATGTTAGAACATCACACAGCAGCTGAATTTAAACGCAGGTGCTAGAAATGCAATGCATGTATTTTGTAAATTTCCAAGTAATTGCTGGTGGTCTTTTCAATACCCCCAAAATCTAGAAGTGTGATAGTGGGTTTGCACAGTGCCATTGTATCACCTGGATCAGACTTTCAACTAGTTTGAATTTTTATTATAGCAACAGTTTTATGGGCCAAGGCTGTTTAATCATACTTGAGAGCCTGGCCCAGATTTCAAGGACTGCTTGTCCTGGGATCTGCATAGCATCAAGGCTCCTTTTACTCCGGATTGTGTGAAAGGTCCTTAAGGAAAGACAACCATGCTCAGGCATAATATACGCTGTAAAGGATTTTTCAGCTGTTCCGAACTCAGATATGTGCATAGAATAACCATGGCAACCCAGGTGATTTATTTTTCTACATTTTTTGTGCCAAGACTCAAGGGTTTGGGTTGTTAAATCAGCAGTGGACCATACAGGGTCGTAGGAGGTGTGCAGATGTGGTGGTTGGGTCTTGTAGAAAACTCCTTCTCTCCTTCACTTACGTAGGTGGCAGAAAGCAAGAAATAAGATCCATCTGAACACCTTAAATTCACTGTGGGTAACCTGACTCATTTAGTTAGTTGAGAGTAAAGCTGGAGTGATACTCCTGAAAACACTGGGCTGATGTTGATAACAATCAGGCCCCCAGAGAGGTCTGTAAACCTGTGATTGCTAAGGGTGAGTTTTGAAATATTCCCCAAAGTGCAAGGAACAGTTATCTGAACTTTGCTGGGCAGTTGAGCAGACTTTTGTCAGCCAGAAAACTCTATTAGAAGTAGCAAAGTATTCCTTAATTATAACATCTTCTTTTACACTGGAAGAGGTAGACCCTGTGTCCCATTACATTCATGAAAGAATCAGGACTTGAATTATTGGAAAACTACTTCAACGCTGGGTTCTAGCCTTCTTTGTTCCTTGTACATTTTCAAATCCATCACATAAACTTCATTTATATTAATAAACATAAGGTTTTTTACATCACCCAAGGCGTTGTCCCATAGTTGTTAGTCTTGCAATGAGCCATCAGCCTGATTCTCCTCTCTTGTGACAGCTATAACCTATCGTTTCCTAAAATGGGGAAAAATCACATTGCCCTGTATGTTTGACTATGAGAGAGATGGATTTAGTAGATACACCTGTGGGCTGACTAACACCAAGTGTTGGTCACCTGTTCCTCAGGCCTTTTTTAGTATGGGTCAGAGCAGTGTCCTCAAACAAGGGCAGTGTCTGCTGCCTAGGTAAAAAAGATGAGATACAGAGAGAGCATCATCTGCTACATCTCGTGTTCCTTACAAAAAGCCCAGATCTGCTCAGAGTCCCTTCCAGTGCCAGCTATGGGCCTACTCCTAGTATATAAGACTGGCTGGATCAGTTATCAAGCTGTAATTGTGACAGGCTAATTGCATTATATCATTAAGTAAAAGATCAGCTGCTAATATGAATAGCAGAAAGGCAGCATGCAGTTAGAGTGAGTAACCTTTAGCTGCTACCAACAAAATCGTATTTTTGACTCATTTCTAATGTGCTCTCAAGCACCTGAATAGAAAGATATTAATTATCTGCAAAAAGAAAAATGTTAGGTATCAGTAACAGCCAAAACCATTTTGTAGATTATATGTTTCTTAAAATGTCTCTATCTGTGTTCTGAAGTGGTTGTGATTTGTGGCTGTCACCCAGGCTGTGCAAGGCATCCCATGAGTGAGAAATACTGCCTGTGACACATCCGAAAGAACATTTTGGAAAAGTATAGGGAGGAAAATGTGACTTGCAATTCCTTGTTTCACACATTTTTGCACAGCAGAGAGACAAAGTCAAGCTCCTCTAAAAAGTGGAAATACATCTGGTGGTCTCCTCCTAGTTCCCTTTTCTGATTTAGAGTGAAAAAAAAGCCGCTTTGCAAGTTACTACCCCATGGCATTATTACTCAAATGAAATTTGCTTGAGAGTACCTGAATTGTTTGGGGAAAGCCTGTTTCTCCTTCAGTCTATCTCACTACCTTTCTCTCCTTTGGAAGCACCCAAATTGCACCTCACTCCATGTTGAAGTATAACGTATCAATAAAACCGTTTCAAATTTCTATTCAGCTCTTACCATAATCCAGACCTTTCAACGGAGAAGTACTGTAAACAAAACAACACCTAAACCCACGTCAAAGTCTGCTGCATGCCTTTAATAGTGGGTATGTGGGAAGGATAACAAGTCTAGAAAACAACTGTCCTGACACTAATAATTTGCCCAGCTTTCCCCATACCTACTCCTGTTTTCTACTGGCACTGTGCTTTGGCCTCGGTGTTGGTCACTGAGGGTGGGAGGAGCAACCAGAACCATGTACAAAAGATATCTGTGCAGACTCCAGTCTACATGGACCTTTCTGAGAAGGTGTCTTACTTATTTTTAACAACTGCACATTTCCAGGAGTCTAGCACCAACTTTAATACTATCTTGTTCTGCAGGATTTTACTAGTTCACATCTGTTGCATGCTGGTAGGTTTTTCAGGAGATATGCCTTTCATCAGGAATACGGCACAGCAAGTCAGTCATTATGGGAGCTTGTTCTCACCAGGATTAAAAAAATGGAGGGGGGAGTTGACTGACAAGAAGATTCATTACTCCTGCCATAAGGATGACATTAGACTGCAGAGATGGAAATCATATATGCGGTACCATGCCCATCCTATATGCATATATGCCTTTCCAAGAGAAAAAGCCCTTCCCTTCATCTGAAAATACAGTGCTCATCATAAAATTTGTCTGAACTCTGCACTAGCCTCTCACTAATTGCCTGCTGAGGCAGCCAGCTTGTTGTAAGGAAGAATATTTTTTTAAGAAAGATTACAGCATGAGTCTATTGATACTTGCCCTCAAAATGCTGACTGCAATTGCTAATACTGTTTTCTTCTCAGATTGTTTATTTCAGTTGATTTCTGACTGCAGAGGTAATACAAACTCTATCATCAGATGCATGGAAAGAATCATTTTACTAATGATCATTTTCATGCTGAATATACATGTACAGTTATTTATGAAATTTAGTATGCTAAAATGTGTTTGTGTTGGCAGAGGAACAAACCTCCCTGCATTAGTCCAAGAGTGTCTGCCTAGGAGCAGTACAGAAGGCAAGGCTCAGTACCAGTACTGCTAGATGGGTAATGAAGGTGCTTTCCTACCTGAGCATAAGCACAATGAAACACATGACTTCGCTACTACAGTTGGTTAGACAGGAATTCGGCATTCCACCTACTTCTTTCAGAAATAAGGAATTTGCTGCAAGTGCATTGCTCCACGCTGCATTCATAAAGTACATTGATTTGCAAGGGCCTTTCCTGCTCAGCACAGCCAAAGACTGCCTGAAGGAGCGAGGCGCAGCCTGGATGCGAGTGCTCTCTACATCACATTGCTTGGGCTGAAGTGGTTCATTTTGCTGGTAAATCTGGAGGTTTCTGTTCTGAGCTAATGATAAACATTGGTGTTAAATTAAGATCTCCAGTGCATTTGCCAAAATATACAGCTAATTGTGCTAGGAATAAGCTCATTACTGATGCATTTTTTAAGATTTCTGACTTTTTGAAGTTCAGCTGAAACATTTAAAGATGCAGCTAGGGAGTCCAGCCAGGAGCAGCTGTAAAAACACCTATGTGAAGGGCTGCTGTCTGGGCTTTGTAAAGAGTACCCACACCTGCCCTTTGTCCCACCATCCTCCTAACATGCTTTCTTTTAGCCTCTTTCCCCCTTTTGTTGACACAGGACTCCCCAGAAAGTCTTGAGCCATGTTGCTTGTGGCCATAATGCTGGTTTGTTGGTCCAAATCTGTTTATTTGATTTTGGAGTGCCCTGTGCTGTGGTGTTGCCCCTCTTCTTGGTTGGTCTTTGGACATCTTTATAAAAAAGTAGAATTGAAAACATTAAACTGCCAATTAGTTTCCTTTCTGAACTTCCTTCTTTTCCTTTGATACAGGTTATTTGATGTTCTATACATCTTTCTGATCACTGGAAATCATAAGCACCAAATATTTTACATCATTATTCACTATAGTTGAGCTCTTCTTAGCAGAAGACGGACTGACAGGACATTCCCATACAATATTATAAGCCCTACATGACAGATGTACAAAAAAAAAAAAAGAAAAAAAAAAAGAATTAGTAAAATCCACCTGGAGTCAGTGGAAAATATCCACAGTAGGGTAGTGACATGCCCTTTAGCTTATCAACAGGATTTGTTAGGCTGGCCATAATGACGTGCCTCTTCAGCCCCATTGCTTCTGGTTCTTGAGTTAGCACATTAAGCACTAATTTGAATACATCTTCACAAAAAAGGATACCATCAAAATAGCTTTCCTGTTGATATAAGAATTTGGGGAGATTAAAAAATAAGCACACAGTTAATGTGTTTAATTGTGCTAGCGAAGTGGAAATGAGAAGCATCAACTCACTGAGGAGACATTCCTATTGCAGGCTTTCATTTCTTTCTGCACCATCAAATCAGGATCATCACTGAAAGTGATTCAATGATTTCTACAGCCCTCACGATGAGAGATCTCACCATTTACTGCTAAGTACCATTAGCACAATGAAAAGTGCAGATAAAACAATGCCTATTGCATATCCACTCCAGATTTTCCTTATGCCCCTTACTTTGGCTAGAACTATTTTCCCCTTAATTTCACTTAAGAAGAAAGAATTCACTCTACTCAGTGAGCTGACAGAAAAATAATGAATTCTGTATCAAAAGCTATCTCTATTTAATTTTCGGATTCAGTTTCCCTTAGAGAAGTTACTGGGCACCTGAGCTCATTCCATTCCCACACCTAAGATTATCCTCACATGAACTTGATTCCAGCTGTGTACCAGAGATCCCTTCTAGGTTAGGAAGAAGTTGATTAATCTGGTGAGAAGTTCCAGCAGTAGATTTTGTTATGGGTTTTTTGAAGTATTTTTTCTCTGAACGTTTTTGTTTCAGATTCAGCAGCAGCCTGCACTTGTTGTTTTAGGGGTAAAAGGGCAGAATTTGTGCAGCTTTCTGTACGGCGTTGGCAAGAGAAGATATGTGTGTTACCATGTGGGTCTGAGGTGTGCGTGCAATTCAGAATGCAACGCTATGCAGAAACACCTAAGCTAGCTTTAAATAGGTAGTTGGTGATAAATCCGTGTTGGTGTGACACTCCTTCTAGTCAAATATATCCCAGTTTTCCAGGCATAGAGGCTGTAGTATTTTCAGCACTTCACTCCTCCAGAGCTAGTTTCAGTATCTCTGCATGAGACTGCAGATAGCCATGTGCACATCCCAGTTTGTTCCTATTGAATCATAAAAACATCCAGGTCAGCAGAAACCTCCAGAGATTTTACAGTCACACCTCCTGCTGAAAGCAGGGCTTTAGACTGGGGTATCCAGGGTCCCATCAAACCAAGCCTTGAACATTTCCAGCAAGGGAGATTCTGCCGTTCTGAAATTTTCAGTCTCTGTCTTGGACTAGGAGGACCAAGCCGGGACACAGCATCCCAGGTGTGGCCTAAGGGATGCTAAATGGGGTGGAATAATCACACCCTTGACCTGCTGGCTGTAGTCCTTGCCTGCTGGCTGTACTCTTGCTGAGGCAGCCCATGACAAAGCCTCCTTTCACTGCTGTTAAGGGCACACTGCTGGCACAGGTCAAGGCTGCTCCCCAGGCAGACAGACCTCCCAGACATCCACCCGCCACTGCATGGGATTACTCTGCCCCAGGTGCAGGATTTAGCGACTCTCTTTGTTAAACATGCAGTTGTTGTTGGCCCAATCTTCCAGCTTGTTGCAGTCTCTCTGGTGGCTCTTCCTTTTAGCATCTCTCTTCTCCCAATTTGTTGCCATCTGCAGGCTTGCTTGCTGAGGGTGCATTCAATTGTGTCCTCCCAATTTTTTATAAAGCTATGGAATAGTATCAGGCCCAGTACTGACCCCCAAGGGACTCCACCTGTAGCTAGCTACTGGTTCAGCTTTGAGCCATTAGCCATTGCCCTTTCAGCTCAGCATTTTACATAGTTGTCCACCTGTCTCGTGGTCCATCTGTCCAATTTGTATCTTGCCAGCTTGCCAACAGTTTATTAAGGTGACCATGTCAAATGCCTCGTTAAAATCAAAGGAGATGATGTCCATGGCACTCTCCTCATCCACTGAGCAAATTGTTTCATCATGGAAGGCATCACAGAATGGCAAATAAAGTCAGTGCAATGCTTTTTGTAGGGCGACAAGTACTTTTCACCTAAATAAACCACCTTTACATCAACCTCTTCATCATTTGACAGCTACTGGTCTCAAAATTTCCTTCAAACAATGCCACCTGTACCGCTAACAACTTCTTGTATGCTCAAAACAACCCTGCTTGTGAAGCCAAATACCTGGAATGACTCCCTTCTTCTTTTGTTCCAAAAACTGCTTCACCTGTTTATCCTTCCCTGTGGGAGGTCAGTGAATAAAAAGAGGCAAGACCTGAGAAAGGCACAGCTCAGGCTGGGAGGCCTTGTGCCACCTGCTGCAGCAGAAATGACATACCAGCCATCACTGGCTTCCACCAGGACGCGGCAGGGAGGCAAGCATTCCCACCAGGGAGCCAAGGGCTGCCTGGTGCCCCAGCTTCTGAGATACAAGCTTGGCAGAGGTCAGACTGGGCAGGCCCACATAAAGACACCCCTACTTATCCGCACCAATATAATTGCCACCTTGTGATGTAAATTGAAATGTAAAATATCCCATCAGCCGTGACTTCCCATCAGCTGGGAAGGCAGACCCAGTGATGGTCTGATCACTTTTCATGACATGTGTCACACTGAGGGCGAACAGCAGCTGCACATATTTCTGGGACATGAAGTTTAGGGAGGTCCAGCTGATATGGACAGCTGCAGTGCACGTGTGTATCAGCCCATGTTACGAGAGGTTCTCTACCTCAACACCAACTACCTATACAAGATCCAGACCCTGTTTCTTTTCTTCAAGATCCTCTGCAGTCCTAAGCTTTTTTTTCAAAGCAGCTACTCCCAGTTTCAGAATGAAGATTGCGATGAGCAGCTGCATTTCCAGAGACTCTTTAAGATAAGGATAAACTGATTAGGATGCTTCCACTCTGGGCTGTCTCTGGGGCTAAGAACCACCACAAAGCTGCATATTTCTTATAGAAATTCATAACAGCACATTTATTAAAAAACCCACAGCAACTTCTCAAAATAAAATATTATGCTGCAGAAGTTTCTGTATTTCAGTAAGGAGAAGATATAGTAAGTAACAATCTGGGGCAGCCCATTAATATACTCACTTTATTCAATTAGCTTTGAAAGGTATTCAGATATTTTGTGAGGATCAGTTGGACGTCATGATAATGTCATCATTCTATGAATCCACACAAAACAGTAACAGGCCTCCAACTATGTCATCCAGTTATTGGTATTGCTAGCTTTTTCACATATAAAATGGTGAGCAGAATCTTCTCAGACTAGTTGCTTCTGGCAGCATGCTTGAATGGCTGGCTCCTTTATATACCAAAAGGATGCACAATCCTATAGCATATAGTCATGCAACAAAGCAAGGCAAAATAGCCATCACACTTCCTACTGCCCTCAGCATCGCTTTTGAATAATGTGTGATTTTTGCAGCACTTCTCTTAGAAAGATGAGTCCATGATTGGCTCACCACCTGAAGAGCACTTTCCATGGGTGCTGAGAACACTGGGAATATTTAAGCTCTCGGGCAGTGAGATGCTCCTGGACAGCAGCAAGTGTATGGACGGTTATTGCGGAGTATCTGGTGGTGCCCTTCAGACCTGCAGCCTAGTTTTCCGTGTTATAAGTTGTTTGTGTGCTTCAACTGATAATACTGTCACCAAGATGAAAACTGCAATGGTACAGTTCAAAAGGAAAGGTGAAAAAATAATTCTGCTAGTCTCTAACTTCTTAGAGGAAGGATCATAGAGCTGTGGTTCCAGAACAGGGGGAGAAAAAAGCTGCCACTGCTGCTACAGAGATAAAAAAACACACACCTGATACGTGGTCACCCAGGAAAGCTACAGAGTCCAAGCAAAACACCACTGCAAAGTTACACGAATAATATAAACTTAGACCTGTCTGCATTTGGTGACACAGGTCATTTTTGCTGGTGTACCTTCTGATCACTTTTCTCTGTCCTCCAGCCACAGCTCTATCTTCTCTGATTTATCTGTATTACCCGATTCATACTTTTCTTTTCCATGATCACTGAGAAAGACACTCAGCTGCTCTTCCTGGCTAACGAAGGAAAGCTCTGCAACATCAATAAAATGGAAAAACCTGTCACCCAAGATTGCTTTGTTGCCTTCCTAATGGCCTCCTGTACACACTGAGCAACCGGAGGACAGAGATGTAAAATTAAGTATCAGAGCAGATCATCAATGGCTAGGCCAGCTATCCAGAGCTCCTCAGTGGACACTAAACCACTCACCAGCCACCCTTGCTGAGCTATGCAAGTGTCTGAGAGCATCAGGGAACGTGTTCAAAAGCACCGAGGTAAAGGCAGAGCTGGCAACCCTCTGACTGTCAGGGGACTTATGATCCTCAGCATCTGAGGTGATTTTTAAAAATTTACTCATCATGAAAGAGTATCAAAGCCCATGAGAAATCTAGTAGAAGCACTGATAGATAAATGGAAATTTTCTCCTTAGTCTTTGTTTAAAGATTGATTGTCAAAAGCGGTAACACTACTCTTGTCTTTCTGGTTTACATATTCGTTTGATAAATTAATTTTCAGAAAGGATTATGGAAGCATGGATGCTATTGCAAAAGGAGGCTGGGTGCCCTTCCTGCAGTGCCGACTCCCAAAATACACTTTTAACTACCTTCTACTTTGCTTCCACAGATTTCAAAAAACTCTGACATTCACAACTGCTGCAGTGGACTAAAAACCCAAAGCACATTTAACTTCCAATCTATAACATTTGCTTTAAGCTTATCTCCCACCAGGAGCTGTTAAGCTCCATCCAGATCTGAAGACTTCTCATTTGAGTTTAGTATTTCCCTCCTCCTCTCCAAGGTGAGGGATAAAATACTGCCTTCTGCACGTCTGCCTCCATTACCTCTGCCAAGTACCTTTGTAGCACTTACCCACGGGCTCTCCAGCAGCATAGTAGGAGGCTTGCCTTGCTCCGTACAACGCCGCGATTTCATACAGAAATGCTGCTGAGGAACTGCAACTGCAACCCAGCTCTGCCTGCTTCCTGAAATATTGCCCACTGCCCACAAACCACCCAGCTGAATCACGTGATTAGACCAGTTTTTATCACCTCATGCAACAGGTCTATTGTCATTGATGTGTTTGGATATTTTATTTATTTTTGTTCTGTTTCAATGCGTATTAAGTATTTCCAGTTATTGAAAAATATATCTGCTTGTAAACAGTTACAGGTGCAAGAACGAAAGGGGGCTCATTGGGCTGAAAGTGAAACAGCACAGGTGGGAGTGTGCATTTATCATCATGTATGTGGATATATAGATAAACGTGGTTTGCTCCTGTTGTATGGAGGCTGCTCAGTCTCTCAGCAGCATTTGCTTAGTTGCTCAGATAACGTCCAAGATGTGAATTTATTGATCTGACAGCCCTTGCAGGAACTTTCCTCATGATGCAGCAGTAAAATAAATGTAGTAATCCTGAAGCAGGGCAGCCCACAAGGCTGAATGCTTTCTGGTACTCCTGAAATGCTTCTGTCTCATTATCAAACAGTAGTCTTCCTAAGAGATGTGAGTACCTGCTCTGCATGTGCTTTTTATACACTACAGCCTTTTTATAAATCAAAAGTATCGACTCAGTCTTTTTATAAATGAAGAGGATAAGGCATGTAAAAAGAAGAAAGTTTTGGCAGAGATTTGCTATGAGATTGTCGTGATCCTCTTCATTATATACTGTTAGCTATATTTGTAATTATATCCAATTGATGTATCTGCTACCAGAAATCTGGCAGAGCAGCAGAGGTACACACAAAGGTGCCACTGTTTTTTCACCCACTTTAATTTCAAAATGTTGTTCTCTACCAGTCATGCAGCCAGAATAGCTGCAACACTTGGCCATGCAAGAGGTAACAGGAAAAACTCATTTCTCTTCAAAAACTCGAAGATACATTCCCAGGAGTTTCAGTATAAATAATAAAAGTGTTCAGAATAAGGATGTTCTCTTCCTTCCATATTAAAGGGATATGCTTGGGAACTTTTAAATCCAAAAGTTCATTAAATGTTCTGTTCTATCCCTATGTTAAGACTCTACAAGATAAAAAGCAATATTTTAAGAAAATACAATACTGTCCCTATGTTGCGGTTTAACTCCAGCTAGCAGCTAAGCTCCACACAGCCACTGGCTCACTCCTCCCCCTGGTGTAAGCACTGACTCGCAATAACTAAAACATCCCTGAATTATTGACAGTTTCCAGCACAAATCCAAAACATAATTTCATACTAGCTACTATGAAGAAAATTAACTTTCCCTCACCCAAAATCAGCACATTCTCCACCCCTTATTCCATACCACTTACATCATGCTTAGATCCCACACTATCCAATAGAACTTCATTACCCACCACCACCTTTCCCATCTTTTGATATAATATACAGATATCGTTCCCTCAGTCTATGGGCCACCCCTGCAAAATGTCTGTAAAATGCCCACAAAATGTGCATTGAGTTAATTTAGTCCATGACCTTGGGCTCCATCTGTTATGGTGGTCACTCAGGACAGGAGAGCTGGTGTGTTCTGTGAAGTCACTGGGCACCAGAACCAACTCAGGTTGGGTCACTACTGCACTTGTGCTGCCTCTTATAAGGCTTGTCCTCCACTGGTTCAGGTGGTTCCTGCTATAGTAATTCCTGTAACATTCAAGTCAGCTCATGAGTTAC
Source organism: Falco cherrug (assembly GCF_023634085.1). Taxonomy (NCBI): domain Eukaryota; kingdom Metazoa; phylum Chordata; class Aves; order Falconiformes; family Falconidae; genus Falco; species Falco cherrug. The sequence goes on along the minus strand of NC_073700.1, from coordinate 95,038,022 downwards.
AACAATTTAAAGGTATATCTACTACAGTCTCTGCCCCTGGTCCCTTTGGGCCAGATTACAGGGTTTAGCATCACAATGAATTCCTCCTCTTGCTCCTAGCCTGGATAACAACAAGAGGTTCCTGCTATAGTAATTCCTATAACATGCATTTCAGGTCCCAGGTTACAACAATTTAAAGGTATTTCCATTACAATCTCCACTGCTGGTTCCTTTGGACCAGACCGTAGGAATTAACATTGCAATGAAACTCCTCCCCTTGCCCCTGCTCTGGCTTGGACTCATCCACAGATTGCAGTCCCGTAGGGATGTAGCTGCTCCATGTGGAGCCTTATCTATGAGCCACGGTCTCTCCAGGGGTATACCTGCTGTGGCACAGACTTATCCAAAGCCACAGCTGCTCTGAGGTGCACCTGTTCCAGTGTGACCTCCACGGGCCCCAATGCCTTCAGAGATATACCTGCTCCAATACCTTACCCCTGGCTGCAGTCCCTCCAGGGGTGCACCTGCTCTGCATGGGCTTACCCATGGCCACATGCGGTGACGTGCTCCAGCATGGCCTCATGCACAGCCACTGATGCTTCAAGACGTACCTGCTGCAGCAGGGACTTATCTACAGCCACAGGTGCTTTGAGGTGTACCTTCTCCAGCGTGGGCTTATCCTTGGGCCACAGTCCCTTCAGAGGCATACCTGCTGCAGTGCAGACATAACCACGGCCACAGACGCTTTGAGGTGTGCCTGCTGCAGCATGGACTTATTCACGGCCACGGCCACAGGGGTTTTGGAGTGTCCTGCTCCTGCATGGACCTACCTACGGGTTCCTTTGGCTTGCGTTCACACTGGAGTTCCAGCCTGTCCAGCACAGCAGCACAGAAACAGTGGCCATTCCCTGGCTGTCTGCCAGCCCAGGCACATCGCCGTTGCTGTTATCAGAATGCTCCTGGGCACAGCACAGTGAGACGATAAGCAGTACAGCAAGCAGCACAAGCAGAAAGCAGCCACTAATGAGCACTAGACTCTAACACACAGCCAGGCAAGCAAGCCCCGTGGCAAGCGCAGAAGCCTGCTGATTAATAGCTACACAGCAATAACAGCTATAAATTCAATCTAGGACATTCCAATCTAATCTGTCGTTATCTCGAACCCTTCAGGCCCCACATTGGGCACCAAAAAAAGGCTGTTGTGGTTTAACCCTGGCCAGCAACTCAGCCCCACACAGCTGCTTGCTCATTGCCCACCCTGTGGGATGGGGGAGAAAATCAGAAGAGTAAAACTGAGAAAACTTGTGGGTTGAGATAAAGACAGTTTAATAAGTAAAGCAAAAGCTGCGCACACAAGCCAAGCGTAATGAGGAATTCATTCACTATTTCCTATCAGCAGGTAGGTGTTCATCCATCTCCAGGAAAGCAGGGCTCCATCATGTGTAACGGTTACTTGGGAAGATAAAATGCCATCACTTCAAACGTCCCCCCCTTCTTTCTTCTTCCCTGAGCTGTATATGCTGAGCACGACCTCATATGATATGGAATATCCCTTTGGTCAGTTGAGGCCAGCTGTCCCAGCTGTGTCCCCACCCAACTTCTTGTGCACCCCCAGCCTGCTCACTGGTGGGGCGATGCGAGGAGCAGAACCCGCCTTGGCTCTGGGTAAGTGCTTCTCAGCAACAGCAAAACCATCCTGGAATTATCAACACTGTCTTCAGCACAAATCTGAAACATAGCCTCATGCTAGCGACTATGACAAAAATTAACTCTACCCCAGCCAAAATCAGTACACCCTAGCAATGTCTAACTGATCTTTTTAGGGTTTAATAGGGAAACTATTTCTCCAAATACTGGTTGAGCTAAGAAAATACTCTTGTAACATTTTAGTGATCTGCAGTTTAGACCTTACAACCAGTTCCGTATAAAAAAGACAGTAATACCTTTCATCAAATAAAAAGTATAGCAACATTTTCCACTACACTCAAATGCAAAAAGTACTACTGGATTTGTCTCAACTGTGCAATAGCCCACTAGTCCTGCATTAAATGTTGTGAAGCTAAGGCATAAAAGACTTCAGATGATTTCTTCAAAGTCACTTAGCAAGTCTGCTACTGAATCAGAATTAGACTACTTTTCTCCTAATGTTATGTCTTATGCTTTAACCTGTACGCTGTATTTTGCCTTTCGGTAACAGTAAGGAAGCCTTCCAGAACTAAATTTCTAACATTAACCCAGCAACCTCACTGTTGCCTCAAGCCAAAAGCAGCTGTAAGCTTTTATGGAGCTGCTCATCCTCAGCACTTATATGGAGCATTAAATATCCCTGGGGCTTTGCTTCTTAGAGGAGTAAAGTTTACACTTTCCCTGGGAATGTAGGTTTAACCATGGCTCTTAAAGCCTGATCTACTTGCAGAGTCCTAGGGTAATATAGGATATGGACTTCTGGAGGTCATCTGGTTTAACCCATCACTCAAAGTGGGGCCAGCTTAACCAGGTTGCTCAGTGCCTGGTCCAGTGGAGTCTGAATATCTCCAGGAATAGAGATCCCATTGTTTATGGGGGGCTCGTTCCAATTTTGATGACCCACATATTGAAAATATTTTTTTCCTAACATCTAATTGGGATTTCCCACACTGCAATTTATTTCCATTCCCTCTTGTCCTATAGCCATGTACCTGTGAGAAGCATCCATCCCCATCTTTTTCTTCTGCTTCTCATGAGGGAGTTGGAGAGAGCAGTAAGAACTGCCTGGGATTTTAATGCAGCCCAGGATGTGGTTGACCTTCTTGGCTGCAAGGCCTCACGTTCAGCTTCTCTGCCAGGTACCCCCTGGTCCTTTTCTGCAAACCAGTTTTCTAGACAGGCAGTGCCCAGCCCACGCTGTTTTATGAGCTTATTCTCTCCTAGGTGTGGTGCTTTGCATTTGCCTTTGCTGACTCTCATGAGGTTCCTATCAGCCTATTTTTCCAGCTTGTCCAGGTACCCCTGAATGTCCTGCCCTCGAGTGTACCAGCCACCTGCCCTAATTTGTTTTCCTCCTCAAAGGGGATGAGGGTGCCCTCCATCTTGTCAGCCGGGTCATTAATACAGTTGTTAAACAGTCTTGACCTCAATATCAAACAAGAACCACCACTAGTAGCTTAGCCACCAGTTAAACCTCTTACTGTAGATCCCAAACCCTTGAGCCTAGTTATCCAGCCAATTTTCCACTCAACTTACTGTCATCCATCCAAGTCATCTCTCACCAACTTGGCTATAAAGTTACTATGGAAAACTGTGTCAAAGGCCTTGCTAAAGTCAAAGTACACAACATCCACTGCTCCCCACCTCATCCACAGAGCCAGGCATAAAACATCATAGAAGGCAATCAGGCTGGTCAGCAAGGATTTGCCCTCAGTCAATCCTTCCTGACTGTTCCAAATTCCCTTATATTTTATGGGACTGGATACTATTTCCAGACAGATTTGCCCCATAACCAATGGCCACAGCCTTCCAAAGGTGATTGAGAGTATTCTGTGACACTAACAGCAACTTTCAGCAACTTTGTGTGAACATCAGGTCCCATCCCCTGTGGGATGTGGTCTGTGAGCAGTCAATGGTGTTGGTGGCCACTGGTTAATGTGTAGACAAGGCTGGCATCAGGCATGGAACCTCCCTGCCCTGCCCACTGTTTGCATCACAAGAGCTGGCAGCTCTGACATAACACCTCCCAAGGCTGGATCACTGCAGGCACAGACATGTCCATGCTTCTGCCAGGGTAAACCATCTCTCAGGTAGGCAGTAAAAAATAAAGCAGCAAGCCAACAGCTGCTTCTCATCTGTTTGGGTTTGGGAGTAATTTGTCCTGATGGCTTGACCATGTCCATTAATAGATCACACCAGAAACCTGAAAGCCTCCAACTGTCTCCTTAATCTTTACAAGAGAAAACTGCCTGATTTATACTATTACTTCCAGAGAAAAACAACAGAGCTGTACAAAGTTTCCCACAAAATACAGAACCATGATGAGAGAGAAAAAAGCTTAAGCAAATATTTAGCCAATACAGCTTGTAACTTCCATGCCTTTTCTCTTCTATTTGCTGTCCAGTTCTTTTCTCTTGTATGCAAATAGAGTCTTATAACATAGGAAGGTGAGGATTAAGGATGAAGTGTAGCAATGGAGCAAAATGGGACAGGGAAAGAGTGTGGGGGCAGGTGTGGAGACAAGGTCATGGTCACCGGAAGAACAGACTGCACCTTCTGACTACCAGTCTGTCTTCCATCCTCTTTCCTGCTTCTCCCCAATCACTTGCTCACTCTTTCAGATGAGAATTAGACTTTTTTTTCAGTCTGACAGTAGAAATCTTTTAAGGGTCAAAACCATATGAACACGATAATGCATTCTTCCAGTTCCCAGATAGCTGGAGAAAGTTTTTATGATCAAAACACCAGAGCTTGGCAGTTGCCACTTGAGTTATCACGGCCTTTCTCTAGCATTCAAAACTACATATTAATGGACCAGAAGTTCAACCAAATACCTGATCTATGTGCTAGGCCACGCTATAGGCTGCAAACCCCTTTCAGCCTTCTATAATAAATGTCTGATGCATTGTGAAGAATAAAATACTAGCAGCATCAAAGTGCTGCTGGACACCAATGGCTTGAGCCAAGGAGTTTTCATCAGGTGTTTCCTACTCTGTGCAGTACCACATGTTTGCGAGGATGACAGTTGCATCTGATGAAAATGGGAGTTGTAAACATATGTCCTGGGTGCATGGCTGAGAGCAGATCAGAGGACATCTCTTCATTGCTCCTGTGCATCTCTTTGATCAATGAAGAACAGTGGATAAGCCTTTGAGAGACAGAAACAGGAATTCCCCCTTGTGACTTTTATCATTCCAGGAATGTTATGCAAGTGAGCGAGCTATACAGTATGTTCTAGATTGAGGAACACTGCAAGGACACTGAAGAGTTTAAGTATCAACATGTCTCCCCAACTTACAAAAAAATGTCTTCAGTAATTTTTACAAATTTTCTTTATGTTCATAGACCTGACCAGAAATATTCAGTAGATACGGTAGATGCTTGCTGTATGCATTGAGTTTTTACTATTTTCTCCACTGTTTTTCTCTTGGAATCAAAGTTTAGTGACACAGTGATAACTATTGAGGTCTCTGGATCATGCGTAGACTATTTGAACACTGAAAAGACTATTGAACTTTTCAGAAAAACCAATTAATAGCCTTCTTAGAGGAAAAAGTGAATAATTTCTGCCGGAATAGAGCACAATTGATTTTAGCTGTCATTTACTAGCCAGAAGAGACATGGGTATGTTTTACTAATATTTCTTGTATCCTTCCACAAGACAGAAGAGCAGCAGGCAGTGGTCAAGGCAAATGCTGAGGCCTTCAGTTAGCCACCCTGGGAATGAATTCTCTGGAGGGTTTATCTTTCCTGTAGTGCAGAAGGGTTTTGCCACAATGTCTGAAGAATAAAGTTAGTTGGTTGTGATGTGCAGTGCTGTGCAGAGAATGAAATAGAAAGCATCCTTTGCTTCTGCTGTTGTGGTGGCCATGTTCGACAATAAGTTTACCCATAGGCAGACCAAACTGGTTTTGAGGGAATGACAATCTATGTTCTGCCATGTGGGTTTTCCAGTGAAGTCTATCAGTGAAACACGGTCAAAGTCTTTGGTCAGCAAAGAGAAGGAAGCAGCTTGGACACAAGAAAGATAAATTAGATACTAGAAGCAGTGAAACCACTCAGAGCAAGAGCAAGTCCTGAAATTTTACAGCACGTCAGCTCCCTTGCTGCAAAAGTGTCACTTCTGCAAAGCAAACTGGAAATGCAAGGAAATCCAAAGCTTTCTGTGTTGGAATCACCTTTTGCCCACCTCCTCTACTGGAACAAGCACAGCAGTCTTGGTCTGCTGGGAGGGTTCCCAGCCTTAAGCAATGGGCGATGCCTCTGGGAACTGTCTGAGGTGAAAAGCTAATCCAAGTAAGGCATAAAAATATCCCTATTTTTATCCCAGTTCAGATGCTGGCATGTGGTTGTCATGGTTGCCAAATCTAGCTTAAAAAAAAAAATACAGGAAAATCAAGTCTTTCCAACCACATGGAAGAGAAGCCCAAGCACTTTAAGCACTGTGTCTACTAAAATCAAGGTGCAGGCATCCACTATCTGAGCATTCATAGCAGGCATCCTTCTCTGAGCAAATAGATTTGGAAATAACTGAGGATTTTTAAAGAAATACCATTGAACAAACAATGAAATTGCACTTTGAAAACTCATGATAGATGCAGAGCAGTACGAAATCAGGAGTGGGTTTTTACCCTTACCCAAGCAAGAAATCTCTGGTTAAATGGAACATAAAAGACCATTCAGCTGCCCAAACAGGACAGACATCTGTACCACAGAACAGTCAAAACCTTTGTCTTGTTCAAGTGAAGCCCTCTGCATCTGGTGACCACAGGAGTTTGTCTTCCCCTGGAGGACAGGAGAGCTGTCCTGGGAGTGACCGGGAGCAGCAGACCTGTACTTTCGCGGGGTAAAGTACATGGTCTGTAAAGATGCAGTGATGATTCCAGGAAAGACAACAGCCATAACATGCGAAGGAGCACAAGCAGATGAAAGAGATTAGAAGTAAAGACATAAAGTCAGGAATATGACACCACTGAGATTGCAAAATCAGTCACTCAAAAATCAGGGAATGGGGAAATCGGAGCAGGACAAAGCTAAGTCTCTCTGTCTAGGTTTTTCTCAGAGCCGACTTTCTTCCCTTTGGGACACAGCATTTCCAGTTTGGTACATGCTGGGAGGATGGTCGGGGAGAGGGGTGGCACTACAGCCGCTAGGATTAACCAGATCAGCCTTGAAGACTGTGCCTCCCTCATTTGCTGCAGTCACACTGTTTTGGTGATATTTCTAGGAGATCTGATGAATGGGAAGACCAGGCTGATACTTTCTGTTAAGTCGGCTGAACATTGAACCTAAACATATTTCATTTGAGCTATAGCTGCTAAAATTGAAATCATTATGGATGTGCTTGAGGGCTGACATTCAGCATGAGAGCCCCAGAGCACTGGCTGCATTTCGTACATCGCTGAGAGATGATCACTGCCTGACAGAGCTCACAGTCTGAGCTGGCAGTTAAAGTTTCTTCAAGGGAATAGCTCTCACTGTTTTAAATTGAGCCCAGCCAAGAGCCTCCCAATTACTTAGGCCTCTTGTCTCACCTCCTACACCATTACTGCTTCAGTCAGTGACTCTCTGTACTATCCTGCCTATGGCAAGAGTCTTAAGGCTTCACTCCCACTCCCTCTGTAGTCAAGACATGACTTCTTCCTGGAAGGCTGAACGCCTTTCCCATCTCTAGGTCTTCTCAGAAGTGGAGGCAAACCCAAAAGTATCTAATGTCAGGCAGCTATTGGGGTTTTTTCTCCCTATCCTTTTAAGTGCAGGTATTCCCACACACGTGCATACACAAACACAGAAATGTCTTCGTTTAGACAAACTGGTTACATAGTCCATAGCTGAACGTAGCTGAATACAGGTTTTAGATGTCTGAACTAAAAGCAAACACTCCCTTCTACCACATCACACACCTACACAATTAAAACTGCATGCTAATGATCATAACAGTCAGCTTGCTTGTTCCCATTTTGCAGTCACGGCAGTGACTTCTGAAGAAGACCTCAGTGCACTGCTAACCCATCCCTGGAGACCGAGATGAAGAAAGACATCTTTAAAATGCAAAGGGGCACAAAATCAAACTATGTGATGAATCTAAAACAACAGCAGCAGCAACAGCAAAACCATTCTTCTGTTTAAACTGGGAAATTCATTGGAGTATTAGTAGAAATAACACCAGCTCCAGCTGGTCAGACACGGACTGCAGCAATAATTAGCTCCAGGTTATTAAATCCCGTACATTAGCATGTAGCACCACATCTACCTTTAGCATCTGTAGTTCCTCAGAGGCTGCCTCTGAAAAATAACAGCCTAGCTGGGCTGCTCACCGCAGACCTCAGTAGCAGCATGGCAAACGAAGATGTCATGAGCCAGTAGCTTGCTGGATGAACCACTCCAACCACAGCCACATCACCGTTTTTGTCCATCACATGATTTTTCTTGAAAGAATTGAAAGTTTCGACATGGTAGCCTTCTCCTATAGAAGCATGGGGTTTGTTTAAGCTAGGATGTCTCTGTGGTTAGTCTAAATACAGTTGTACAGCAAAAGGTATCATTTGCTGGTTAGCAAGAGCTCTGAGGTGTGTTGTTTCATGAGCCTGCTTGTAGCCTTTGCCTGTGCAAGCGTCTGTCTGGCTTCACAACTGCGTATGATTTCTGATCACTGTCTCCAGCTCTGCCTGCATAACCCTGCAGACAGCACCTGGCTTTCCTGCTGTTCCCTGCACGGTTAATCCTTCTGTCGCTCAGACATACTTTTCGGTGGGCCTGTCGTGATGCATACTAGAAATCTCAGAACTCATATGTGATGTCATAAAAAATACTTAGTTTTCAGATTCCACTGAGACTGCCTCAAGGGAGGAGAAAAACTCCCTGTCTGGCTTTTAATATATAGCCCATTTACTCATTAAAGCATTTGACTGATGGTCACCAAAGTGCTGGCACACTGCATTTTCTGCTTGGTAAGAGCTAGCAAGGAGCAAGCCAATGCATTTTTAGTCTTCGCTGTGTTACTGCTGAATGCTGATAGCTTTTTTCAAGGCCCTATCTGCATCTGTTTCCCCTTTTGAGGAAAGGAAGTCCAAGGCATGTATTCGTTAGCTGGAGCTTGTAATTGAGCAGATTAATGATTTGATTGGCATGATATAAAGCCCAATTTTAAAAGCACACAATTAACTTTAAGCACTAATATTCCCATTCAAGTCAGTCATTATTCCGTTGCTTAAGTGCTTTGTTGAACCAGGTCCTGAATATGAAGCAGACCTGGTGTTACAAAATTAATTGCCTCTCTGCCCCAGGAGCTTAGCTGCTTTGCTGACAGAACCGACACGGGGAAATTATATACACTCTTGGCAGCGAGGTTTAATAGCACTGCTGCTGTGATGGGTGACTGGGAGAGTGACCATCAGGAGAAAGAGACTTCAAAGCAAAACTGAAAAATAACAAGCCAAAATCCATGAGCCTTCCACCTTTCTGGGGTGCACGGTCGGTTCAGGTCTGGTGAGCTGCCAAAGGACGCGACCCCAGAGAGCAAAATCCTGCAGCTGAGAGAGCGGGGGCTGGGAGCTGTCAGACAGTGGTGGGCTTGAGGGGGCAATGAGGCGCAATTAATTTTGTAATTAAAAGTTGAAGTTGCTTGCCCGCTCCGCCCAGGATGCACGATGCTCACCCCTCAGCTATGCTGGCGGGGGGAAGGCCCCCCCAGCTCAATGGCACTGCGGGAATTCAACCTACCTGCACCGCACCTGCAGCTGCAAAAGCTGTGTCAGGGACAGCGCTGCTGCGGGGATGGTGGCAGGGCTCTTTAGGTTGGGAGCAAAACTGAGTCTTCCTGGAGAAATGCAAAGGCAAGGTGCTGAGTAGTGTCTGTTAACTAAGAAATTATCATTGTGTGACACCTCACATTACCCGAGGGCCCCTTGGGGGTCAGATGTGGTAGATATAGCTGCGTGTATAGCTCTCTCTTTATATATATATGTATATATAGATATAGATATAGCTGTTTGGAAAAGAGTTCTCCATCTGCAGGCAGGAGCCATGGGCCTCTGACCTCAGCTTTTGTTTTCTATGTCAAGTTTTTCTTCATTTGCTTTCTTATTTTGCTGAATTTTGTTTCTGGCTTGGGAGCAGAGCCCACCTTTTTGGGGGACGTGTAAATAAATCTGGCTGGCAGGATGGTGTGAAGGTGTAGAAGAGACTTCTGGGTGTTTTGGTGAGTTCTTGCCAGGGTTGTCTCTGCTTGCTTGGCCCACAGTAGTGAATTCTGGTGAAAGACTGCAGGGACAATGCAGAGTTGTTTCAAGGCACCCTGACCTTTTTGTTGTTTCAAGGCTCCTTCCGCTCCGCAGTGCAAGTATTTAACAGGACAATATAGAAGATAAAATTTTGTAAAAATCTAAGGTAGTTTCTCTGCCTTGATGGCCAAACTGAAGACACTCAAGACACATAAAGTGGCTTAAATGATGCAGCTTTTAGAAGGAGGAGAGTGCACAGAGTGTTGTCCCCCCGGGAGTAAAGTGTGAGTGCCTGGATTAGCTGGGATTAACCCGCATTTTAGAAAGGATTTCTGAGAGTATAGTGTTGTGTGAATCCTCCTTCATCTTTGTTCTCATGTGGTTTATTCAGTAAAAATTTGGTTTGTCAGAGTTTTCACACCTGCATTTCCTCTGGCACCCGCCTACACACCCCATCGCGCCTCTCCCCCTGCAGATACTCTTGTTTGTTCGGAGGGAGCCGAGGGGTTGGTATTACGCCCAGCCATGCACCCACCAGTCCTGCCCATAGACCCTCACGGGGCTGCAGGCTGCACCCACGGCAGCACCAAGCAGCTGCAGCACTCAGAAGGGCAGCTGCCCCACGGCCGTCCTCGGTTTATGTCTGTCATCCTCGCTGTGAATACCGGGGGAAGAGCTCCGTCCCTTCGCTGTGTAAGTGAGGTGACAGAGCCCTCCATGGGAAATGCCTCCAAAAGCTCCTTTCTTGCAGACTATTTTGTCTTTGAAAGCCTGCGCAGAATTTCAGCAGAGCTTTTTGGGCTTGGGATCAAAAAAAAAAGAAAAATGCCAATAATGTCAGAGGCTCACCCAGTACTTCCTTGTGTCAAGCAGGGTCTGAGTGAACTGCCCCACCACCCTCCCCTGCAACATCCCTTGGGACATGGGTACATAATCCTGTGCCTGTGGGACCCTACTGGCCAAAACCTGGATACTGGTTATTCTCACTGAGTCTCTTATATCCTGTGGGATGGCCTCGAGCCTATTCGTGCCCAAATGCCCTGCCTATAAAGGGAAATAAGGATAAATTTAGCAGCTACAGTACTAAAATGAAAATCAGAGTTATCGTGGCTTAAAAAAAAAAAAAAAAAAAAAAAGAGCCAAGGGGTTTTGTGTTTGTCTTTTGCAGTTTTATGGCAGCTGCTGCTATGAAATAGATCACATTGCTCTCTTAGAGCTTGGTGTGAGGACTGGTTTTCTACCAGCCTGTCTCAAAACCTAAAAAAATCTGGTATTACAAACATTTAAGAGACAACCCACTGTGAGGTCTGTCAGACACGAAGAATCTGGGAGAGCAAATTATATAGTCCACCTAGGCGTCTCGTTCCAGCTCTGCAGGAGATGGGACATGACACAGTGTTTAGTGCAAAACAACAGATTTTTCTGTGCAATGTTTTTGTAGGAAGATACCGTTATCAGACGTGACCTTATCTACTGAGGGTGAAGACAGATCTCAGCAAGATAGTTTCCATACTTCTTGATGAAAACAAGCAGCCCCTCAGTGAAAAGAGACATTTCAGGAGATGAACGCAGTCTGAGCAGATTCCCTTGTTCTTGCGTCTTCTTGAACAACCAGAAAGCAAACAACTTTTGTAAGTATTTAGTGTAATAACATTATAAGGTGGACATTTTCTGGTGTCACGTAGGCCTGAGCAGAAGTATAGGCACTTGTCAGACCACTCAAAACTCACCAGGAAAACACAATTTGTTTTTGAGATTTTGTCAGATTTCTTGCTAGGCTAAAATATATGTGAGATAAGGGAATTCCCTATGTATTTTGGTGCACCTGCTTCTTAGCCATTTCAGACAATGAAAAAGCACAGAAAAAGATGAATGCAATGAAATCTTTTGGGAAGTTCATCAAAACCTTTCATTGGTTGAAAATGGTATTAAGTTGGTGTTACAGAAAAAGGCTTGATTCAGTTATTTTATAATCATCTCATGTAACAAGAAAAAAGATATGCAGTAGGCAGAAACGAAATGCAAAGCTAAGGCAAAGTTTAAATTTAGGTTTTAATGTTTTTGCTCCTGCTTGGCCTGTTTTCATGTAACCAGAACAGGGGCCCAGGCTGTGATCCTTCACCTGACACTCTTATTCTGTAGTTTTCAAACATTGCCTGTGCCTCCCAGGACTGAGATGAGTCAGGAAGGTGCTGCAGGCTTCATTTCTGCAATAAGTGAGAAGGAACTGCAGCAGCTGATGGAGGAGGTAGGACAGGGGCTGCTAATGGGTCTGGAGTCAAGGACATACAACCGCTTTGTAGCGCCTGCAGCTGATTCATGGTGAGACCATGGGCAAGTCACTTGTACTCCCTTGGTCTCACTGCATCCAGCAGAATTTTTCTGGGTGATGTAAAATAGCTTTCATGTGTTTTGGGGCAGAGATGGGGAGGGAGCACGCATACACATGCGCACTAAAATATTTACCTACATCATCATGGTAAAAGAAAGCTTGTGAAGTCAGACCATGTTCTACTTACCTAAAGAAGGAAAAAACAGGCTTTATTTGTGTACTTTCCAAATACTGTGAACTTCCTGACAAAGAGAAAATATGGCCAAATACGTTTTAAGGTACTTGAGGACTTACCTTGAAAACAGCCTTCATCTTTCCACTGTTCTTAAGTGACACCTATTGTTATCTTGTTTCAGGCATGTTTTGAAAACTCAGTTACGTCCTTGATGGGAAGCATAATTAAAACAGCTGTTGCTGCAGAGACACATCCTTAGAAATTTTTAAATTTTCATGCCAGTCTATTTTGTAACCAGGCCTCACAGGGAAATGTTCTTTCGTCTTGAACAGAAACACAAAAGTCTGAAGAATCAAGAACTCTTGCATAAAGAGGGTGGAGAAAAACTCCAACTCCCCACTGCATTGTTTCTTCTTAATAACATATATTTTATATTAATTTGTCATGACATATACTTAATTTTATTTCTCAGATTGCTGCATTCCAACAATATAAACTTCTTAGGCATCAACAGGTTCTGTGTTTAAGGGACACAAGTAATTTGAAGGCAAGTGGTCGGATAATAACATATCCTGCTACTAGTGATCTGATAAAATCTGTAGTACACACACACTTCACACATTTTGACCTGATGCGCAGAAATTTCTAGACACCCCTATTTCCCAAGGGCTGGTTAACCTGAGCAAGAGCAACTTTTCTGGGGAAGAATGCAGGTGAAAGACATGTTGGCTGGTGATAAACCAGAACTAACCTGTGGTAAGCAGGGTCTTTAACCAAGGATAGTGTTTGGTACACCAGGTATCTTACATGCATAAGGAAATAGCCAGTTCCTCATCTAAAAGCTTTGCAGTTCAGACACAAACACAAGAATGCTTGATGCCAGGGTTGCAGCTTCTGGTAAAAACAAGCAAAAGGACTTTTTTTCTCCTGTTCAGCTGGCTCTTCCACTGAGTCCCACGTATAACTGCAGTAAGGAATGGGTTGTAGGCTGAATACATGAACACACATGCACACACACATTTCCTCCATCTTCTTGCTTGTAAAACAACCACAAATAACAGGCACGGGAAGGATTTGATTCATCATTTTCTGATAGGAGTGAAATCAAATAGCACAGTTAACGTCAAAAGTGCCTATAGATAAGTACTGAGACATGCAGAGCTTACAGCAAGACTTGTGTTTTGTCTCCCATCTCTTTAACCCTGTGGCTTCCCCCTGTGCCTCTCTCTGCCCCCCCTCACCCACTGCTCACCCTTGTCTTGTGACAGACGTGTTTCTGGAAGACAGCAAGAAGGTTGGAAGAAAAGGTATTAAAATGTCCTTGTGAAGAAAGAAATAGGCAGGAGGTGTGAAGAAAAAGTGTGAGGGTTAAGCTTAAAACTATTAAAAACGAATTATAAGTTTGGACTTGCCCTGGAGCAATAAAGACCATGTCAGGGTGGCTCTGTGATGTGTAACTCTGGCAAGACGTGAGCCCACCAAAGATTTTGCTGGCTGTCGTTGGCATGACAGAATTCCCCTGTCACTGCTGTCTCTGAGTGCAGGGATGGCCTGAGAGCAGGCTGTTGGATGAGTCAGAGCGGCTTCGAGTTTGTGGCTTACCGAGTCTTTGTGGTCTCTTCTGCTGCTGCCCAAAGTGAATCGCAAATTATTTGCTCCTGAGGCGCGCAGTTATCCATGAAGAGATGTACACAGTCCACCTTTCTTTCACAAATGTCAGATGGTTACTGACTGATTTTCAACCATATATCTTCCCAGTCTATTTTGTAGGCACAATAATGACCTCATGCCAACAGGCTTGCTTCTCCTGTTTTACCACAGAAGCAAATAGCATGTAGCTGACATCTTGGTTTGTCCCTCCAGTGGAAGGTGCCTCGGGTTTCTAAACTCACAGCTGGAATTTAAATTATCCTTTCCAAAATAAAATCTTCCACGTTCCATCAACCATCATAAGGCTTTGAAAAAGAACAGTGCTAAACAAAATGGACTGTTGTGACTTACAAATTGCTTTTCCTGCCTCCCCCCCACCTTGACTGGCTGATAGTTTCTTTTTGTTCTGTATGAATAGAGGAGATTATTTTTTTCCCAGCAAAACAATTAAGTGCAAGCACTTGTCATAACAAAATCCTCAGGAAAGGTTTGAAATGGTGCCTATGTCTGTGATTTCATGCTAAGCTACAGAAAAGCAACACTTTTGTTTAGGAGAGGCCTCCATAAACCAAGCTGACTTATTTTATGAGTCAGCAGAGTCATGGTATCACAGAATAATTCAGGTGGGAAGGGACTGGGGGTGTCTCCGGTCCAACCCCCTGCTCAAAGCTCAGGGCAGGGTGCTCAGGGCTGTATCCAGCCGGGCTGCAAAACCTCCAGGGATGGAGCCCACACAGCCTCCTGGGCACCCACCATGGGACGGACACACACACACACACACCCTGCAAAACTTGTTGCCCTTCATTGACATCCAACAGATACTGGGGGGGTTGCAGCATCCACATGTGGTCTAACGAGTGCTCAGTAGACGAGGATAACCCCTTCCCTTGACCTACGGGGCCACGCTCCTGCCCATAGGGGTGGGAAGCTGCTGGTCTCCATCACTGCCAGGGCACGCTGGGGGCTCGTGCTCAGCTCCTGTCCCACCACCCCCAGGCATTTCCTGCACTGCCCAACTCCTGAGGATGCTTTGCTGCTCAGGCGCACAAGCCACCAAACCCCCCAGCTCTGTGTTTGCAGTTGCAGAAGAGCCAGGCTGCCTGGCTGATGCATGGCACCTTGTCCAAGCCTGTGACTGCACATGCAGTGTCCCCCACATCATCCTCACAGCATTAGCTCAGTCAACCGTGGCTGAGCAGGGCTGGGGTGACTCTGCAGCATCACTGATCCCCGGTGAGCTGCCAGTCAGACCAGGCTGACATGCAGCACAAGCACTGCGGAGCATTAGCTTCTGCCGATACTGAAAAAAAACCTTTGTAGTGATCACAACAGCTTGCTTGTGTAGATTCTCTGGGTCTGATAAAATAGTTATAACCACCCTCAAAGCATTTATCTCAGCATGGACACCAGGTTCGGCTTCTGTCTTCTATCCTACTGCCTATTTTTACCAAACAGATAGGAATTTCATTTCTGTAAGATTTCCCTTCAGTGCTGATATCAACCACAATTTCTGGGGCTAGAAAGACTGTCAAACACAGCGTGTGACCCATAATCCTCACTTCTGATAAATGTTTGATGGAAAGAAAGCGCTGGTTTGTAACTATTTACTAGTCTGTTTACATTGAAAGTTTAACCAACAGTACTGTTTTAATATTAATACTTTCCCCACAACAAGTTATATTTGATTGTTTTTATTCTTAGGAAAAAAGTGAAATATTGGAAGCAAAAGAATTAGTCATACAACAAGACAAAATCTTAGAGGTACAACACCTATTGCATATCACAGTACATGCTCTTTCTTTGCTTAGACCAGCACCATTCTGTAATAAGTTTTACAAAGGTAATGACAAGGGTGTCAAACAGTGAAGAGAGAGAGTAAAATATAAGACAGATAAGAGTGCGGGGGTAGGCCTGCCAGTAGTCTCAGGAATATAAAAATAATGCAGCGCTGAGAAGTTTTGGGTTAGAAGTTTTGCAGACTACAGCCTGCAAACCAGCAAGTCCGCCTTCAAAACAAGTAAACTTGTATTATTGGGAACATTAGTCATCCAGAAAGTTACAACGATATAAAACTAATACCAGCAGGGCAGATTCCTATAGATTTCTATCAGAGCTAATTTGGGAGAGCAGAATGTAATATTTGCAAGGGCAGCACTGGTGCTGATCTCATGCTAATAAGCTCTGACTTGACTTTTATTGCACACCAGACTGATGGACTAATATTAAGATTGTTTGCTTTTCCTTTGAACTTTTAAGGTCATGCAGATAAAAATAACCCATTTAAAAGAGCAGCTCAAGCACCCTGAACTAATTGAGCTGTAAGTATTAGCAATGCCCTCCATTCCAGGTTTCCTATTTTATAGTATCCAGAATATTTCTACATCAGCCATACCTGAAGCATGTGCTATTGATCGTAAGTTAATGTAGTTTATGTGACATCAAACAAGCATCTCATATTTATGTAGAACAGCTTCTTTTTCTGGCACATAGTCACCCAACCACAGAAATGCAAATGAAATTTAGATTTGGAAAGTATCATCTCACTCTTAGCAGATTGCAGAAGTAGCTTGTCTTTTCCTCAGAGGACCAAAGTTTTGGGGCATATCCTGGATATTAATTTCATTCTCTTTCTTAATAACCTGCACCAGGTTCATATTATTACTTTGCAGAATAACAAGCAAAACCAGCAGCTTGAATAGCAGCAGTGGCAGCAGAGCCTGCAGCTACACAGTTATTTACAGAGCAAGTGCTCTCTTTTCTTGGCCAGAGTTCAAGTGCTATTAAAGACATACCCCCCCCACCTCACTACTGGACTGTGGTTTCCTTTAGGTAATGAACTTACACAGAATCTCTGAATTTCAAAACACCACATCTAAGTACAGAGTGTCTAAGCACCAGACTTCTCATTCTTCCCTTGCTCAACCGCTCCGCAATGCAGAAATCCTCTAACTTCAGTAAACACGAGGGGTGAAGTATTCCTTCTAGCAATCACTCCCAAATTAAGCACTAACTATGAAGTGCCAGCATAAGTATGAACCCTATTTAAAAACTCCTCTTTCAGTTCTGTGTAGAGATTTGAGATGCAGTTTTGTGCTCTCTGTGTTATGGAGGGAAGAGCTGTGTAATGACATTATGTATGCACTGCGTGAACTGTAACGACAGAGGCTGAAATACAGTATAAAGTTTTAAAAGAAAAGAATTTTGGAGGAAATCTGTTGTTTGCAATAGAGCTATCCCCACACCTGCAGGACACTACAGATGCTCTGGTTTAGTTACTGTAGTGTCTCTCAGGCAGGAGGACATCATAGAAAACCTTATCAGACACTTTTTCCTACCTCGCTGCCATGGAAGCAGGTTTGATGTGAGAAATGCAGCAATACCAATGTTTTTGTGCAATAAAATAACCTGAGTAGCATTTGTTCTGTGCTGTTGGTATGCTCTCCTACCTTTGGGTGGCTGCTTTGGGACTGCCTAGTTTTACCTTTTATCCAAAACTAGATTAACCCATTAATTCAGTTGTTCCATGTTGTAATTCCAATGGAGGTGCACCAAGTAAAAGGGTTTCCTAGTATAGGTGCTTACAAACACATGAGAAGGTACAATATCCCATTGGAAGCAGTTTGAGGGTATAAATGGTTGTACAGCATGCAGCGGGGGGGGGTGTGTGTGTGTGTGTATAGCATCGCAGCTCTGAAATGATCGTAAGCACAACTAAATAGATGGAAATTGTTTTTTTTCTTTCTGCTTACAGAAAAAGCTCAAAGCAATTGCAGAATCAGATAGAAGCCTTGGGAGCCAGCAACAGGTAAAGCAAAGGGGAAGAATAAAAAGAATACACAAGATAAAAGGCATGTGCTGTGGTGAAGGGGGAAGTCTGAGCAGCTCAGCAATAAAAGCTGACAAACAAAATCTTGATTTCGGCCTGTTAGCATAGTTAAGTGATATCAGTGCTTGGCCCGGAAGTTCAGTGTGTGCCTCTCCTTGCCCCTGCTGTTGCTCCTGAAGGCTGACTCCATCCTGGGAATCCTTATTGGTTCTCCATTGCCTAAGTGGCTGCTGGAGATACATGCTTTTGGCCTGACTGTCCCCAGATACTACGCTCTTGAGCGCCTTGTCATGCCTGGTCAAACCCAAGTAAACAGAGGTATAAATGAAACATAATAACATGTACTTTCAGAAAGAAGAATCCAAAACTTGCTCTATCCTAGAAATGGGAAATTTAAAGTGGAAATTAAATATTTCTTACAAAGTTCTCAAAAGAACTGCTTGGCTTTGTTGTTAATCAAGTCTTTACCCTGTATGGTGTTGCTGTGCAATACTTTTTAATGCAATCAGCTTTGTAATGAAAAGCAGTAAGAAACTCTTCTCCACAACCCAGGCATCTGTTATATTACAGCTCCTCCTTGCGCTGTAGCTTTATTGCCTTTGCTAATGAGCACTGCTTGCAATGAGCCGAGTCGGCTGCAATCTCTGTTGGTGCTACTTTTTGCTCCACAGCCAAGAAGGAGAGAAAGCTGACAATTACCCAAGCTCTGGCCCTCAGAAGACAGCCACAGAGAAGCTAGTAAAAAAGAACTGCACTGCTCCCCCTATACCTGCACTTGCAGACCCTCCTCCATCTCTCATTGTTCCAAGCTGGAAACCTCCTTGTTTCACCAGATGT
Organism: Falco cherrug; assembly: GCF_023634085.1. Taxonomy (NCBI): domain Eukaryota; kingdom Metazoa; phylum Chordata; class Aves; order Falconiformes; family Falconidae; genus Falco; species Falco cherrug. The sequence continues at coordinate 95,019,315 of NC_073700.1, read as the reverse complement.
GACTCATCCTTGAGGTTTTCAGCCCCAGTGGTTCCTTAGAACACTCAGCTCCTGTGTCTCAGGCTCACCACTTCCTGCTCAGTTCTGTCAGTTTGTGAACCATTTTTAATTCTTCAATGTTTGTTGTCCTAGAAGTAAGAAAACTTCTTTTCAAAGTGATTCATGCCTCTTCTTTGCCTTTCTAGATCCAGAAATCAATGGCCAGCTACCTAAAAAAATTCTGCCTCTGCCTTGGGTAGGTAAAATATTCTCATTTCATGCACACTTGGTTAGTTACACCGGGAGCACCACGGAATCAAGATTATCCCATCTAATGCTGGGAATCATGGGGGAAACAGTGCGAGCAGGGAAATGTGCTGCAAACACAGAGTTCTGTGTGCAGACTTAGTGGAGCAGCAGACAAGCAATTGGGGTGCAAACTCTGTTCTGGACCTTGGGTAAGTTCCCTTACGAATCTGCTCACCTGCCACCTCTGAAAATGCAGCACTTACATATGAATATCTCCTTCTTCCCTCTTCACGGGGAAAGGGAGGAAGGCCTAAGGGCTGAGCACGTGATTCTCTCCTCCTGGGTGCTCCACTACCAGCCTTCCATCAAACCACTTCTCTGCCATACTCCCCTCACCAGATGGATGCTGAGGGGCTGCTGGTGGACTTTCACCTTCCTGGATCAAGTGGACTCACTGAGCACCGCAGCAAGCGATGCCACTTCTCCTTTTTTCTTAGTCTTGGATGAAGGTAGTTTGAAGAAAAGGAGATATTTATGGGTGACTTCTTCAGTTGGTCACTTTACGGTCAGGATACAACTGCTATTGAAACTATGTATAGATTATTTCACAAAGGCTGTTGGTGTTAGAGTCACCAACCACTGCTCATTTGCTTTGTTCCCTTCCACCACTCCAGCACCAGCAGGAGTGTCTCCCGAGATACATTTACCTTTCTGTGATAGTCTTCTTGTGCCTTCGTAAAAGGAAAAAAACCCTTCAGCTTGCTTCTGTATGGTAGGAAGTTTTGAGATGGATCTTGCAGACAGTAGTCCAGAGAACAGATCCATCGTTATTTCCCCTCCTGAGAACAGAAAAGCATTTTTACTATTTCACAACCAAGCACAATCGGCAAGTGCTTATGGCTTACTTCATTTGTGGAGCTTCATTTCTATTTAAATCTGTGCATTTTAATGTCAGGAAGCTGGTCCTGATAACACAGGGCATTCACCTGGGGGAATAATCACCCATAGGAATGAACAGAAGCATTGCAGTGTTTGTCTGAACAAAACAAGGGAGGAGTGACATGGACTGAGAGTGTGGCTGGGCTCACAATGAACACCTACAGGACCTCAGGCAAATTTCTTCCCTCCATACTTCAGTTTCCCACCTGTAAAATGACAATAGTATCTATTTTTCTCTGCTTTGTGTCCTCCTGTGTTCACATCACAAAACCTTTGGTGGCAGGAGCCAAGGCAAGTGTTTAACACTTGCTAGGGACGGACTCTGTGGTAATATTCCCAGCCAAAGGAAGGAAGGATCCTGCTTTGACCAGGGCAATGTAACACAAGATTAGATGCTACAGTAGTTTTTAATATTAATAGAGCTGTTTTACAGTGTCTGTATTTTTCTCTGTGTGTTTGCCTTTCTTGTTGCAGGACCTCTTTGTGGCTGTTTGGGAAGCTCTTACTGCACTCTGGCTGCTCATGTGTAATCATCTTGGTTTATAAACACTTATTTGATACTGCCTGGACATGTTGGCTACTGAACAGAATCTTCCCCCAGGAGTACAAGCGCTGGCTGTGGCCAAATTAACCCTAGGAGGTTTTGGAGACTCCAGACTGGATTTCTGCAGGCCCACTGCATTGCTTCTGGGAAGACCCTGCACTCTAAAATAAAGCACCCACAAATGCTAAAACCACATGGTAATGTCTGTCTTTCCTGGGAGAACTGCATTAGCTCCTCAGAGGAAGAAACTAAAGCCCATGTGTCTCAGCAAGAGGGAGGATGCTTAAATGCATTCAGTTGTTTGCTGTTGGAGGTGGGTCTGAGATGCAAAAGTTGCTTCAACACCCACATTCTGATCTACTTCCCAAATCCCTGAATGTCCTTCCCTCATCAACACAGGCATGAGTGCATGAAATCTGTAATTAAATCTAAATAGGATCTTCTGTTAATGCAAATTGAAGTGACCCCATCAGCAGCAGAGCAGTGATAACTGATAGGAGCTGAAGCTTTGTCCTAAAAAATGCCTCTTGGCAGACTCAGGACCAGGCAGCTCAGTGAATTACTGTCTCAGTTGACCACCTTGCCACCTCATGACAGAAGTCTCACAAATGGCCTCTGTTGTACACACAGCAATGCTACTGCACATCCACAGCAAGGCCCTCATGAAGAATATGGGGTTGCCCCCTTTGCTCACAGCGCAGGGACTATCTGCAGGCTGCGGCAAGCCCTGGTGTACCTTGGAGGAACCTGTCTTAGACCACGTGTGTGACAGGGCTGCAGTTTTCAAATGCCCTGCACAGGCAGAGGCCATCCATATGTCTTCTGTGGGCTTCACTGAGCAGTCAGACCTTCCCCACCCACTGCCACATGCAGGAGACCTTGATCAAGCTCTCACTGATCCTACAGGATCATCCCCTTGTGGATGCTTCAGAAGATTTCAGTGCAACCTGCCTTCTGGGCTTGGTTGCCCTAAGAGCCCTCTGTGCCCTAATTTTCTACCCTCCAGAAGGGCATGGTTCACCCTCCATTCTTGAACCAGTTTTAGAAGCAGACTGTCTTTGATCATGAAGGAAGACATGCTATCTCAGAATGTCATACCCAGGTGTTACAGGACGCACAGATTGCTCATCCTAGTTATAAATTACCGTGCTTAGTCTCTGAAAGGAGAGCAGGATGGTCTCCACACAGAGGCTATGTCTGCTCCTGAGTCTGAAAAAGGTGTCTCAGGGCTTCCATAAGGATCAGCTGGTATCAATATTTCCAAGTCTTGCTGACAGCATGTTTTTCCATGTTCTTCCAAATTCGCCACGCATTGACTGGAAGAGAGCAGTGGGAAAAAGTCCTGTCTGGCTGTTGTTGCTAAGTAAGTCATGTAGCAATGAATTAGAGCTGTTGAAGATCAAAATAACCCAGAAAATGGTTTTAACTTCCTTCTCATGTTATCTCCTGCTCCAGATATTTTTGTGCTTTTTCACAGATTAGTAAGAGCACAAAAAGCACTCTCTAATGAGACGGAATCTTGCAAGGCTGTCTTGTCATACGTCCAGTTGCCTTTCATGGTTAAGTACTTGATGTGAAGAAGAAGCTGAAATACTGAAAGTTGGGAATGCAAACACACATAAAACGTTTATGGTGGAGTGAAATTGTGCTGAAAGCAAAGCACAGTAGCAAAATGTTCTGTTTTCATGTAGAAAACTGAGCTTTCAAATTCCAAAAAGAAAATACAGTAAAGCTGTGAAGAGGGGGTACAATTGCAGGAAGCCCATCTTACAAGACAGAACATTTGTAGGAACTCTTAAACAACCTTGGCATACTGCAAACAACTGGGAAAACCTGTGAAAGTATCATCTAACTGATGCGAGGTGTTGCCTGGTACACCTGCTGCTGCTGCCTGCTTTCCTGCACCCAGCTCAGGGCACGATGCTAACGCTGGCACTCCGTGCCCGAGTCTCCTCCACACCGCATGTGAGGCTGGGCTTATGTAGCCTGGGGAGAAATTTGGAAGTGTGCTCTGAGATGAACATCTGTCTCTATTAAAAAAAATTATCCTAACTCATCTCTGTAACTGCCATAACTCACAGGTTGCTATCCTTTTGACAGAAGCCTTTAGCAGAAGAAAGCACAGTGGGGAATGATTTTGGTATCATTGTTCAGCTCTGTAAGTGCAAATCTTTGTGGGCAACTTGACCATAGAATTTAAAAACACAAGATAAAGCAATGTGACACTTGATGGTGGCATGAAAGAAGACTGATTGAACAGCCCAGTCTGCAGCTCTGCCCAGTGGAGCGGGTGGCAGTTGCTGGAAAAAGAGCATGTGGGGGCAACTGTCGAAGTTCAGAAGACACCAGCTCCTCTTTGCTGCTAAAAACCAAAATAATTTCCTTAACTTGACAGTTGACAGATCCTCCTCCTGTCCCTAGCCTGTAGGAAGGGCACCTTCTGTTTCAGCCTGGTGGTGCTGTGCTGGGCGGGACACAGCGGGAGTCTTGCAGGGAGCTGCAGTGGAAGGGATGGTCAAGGTGCTGCTGGGAGCAGCCGTTCAAACCCCAGCATTTAGCCACAGGTGCTTTACCAACGGCGTACTGTGCAAGACCTAAAAAAGAGCAACAATACCATTGCTTATCTGCTTCCTTCCTTTGCACATCCTAAATTTTGCTTTTTTAATTCCAACCCAGTTTATACACCCCAGATATACAGTGTTTAGTGAAGTCTGATGGGTTTGCAACAGCTTTCTGTCTTTAGTTTTGCCTCGTTGGGTTTCTCTCACTAGTACCCTCTCCTCTGCTGGGGAATGGATTAAATCATTGCATTTGTAAAGGAAGTTAATTAACTCCCGTGCCAGCTTTACACTCCTCTCAATCCCACAACTGCACTGGATTTCGGAGGGAAAAAGTGTCCGCTTTTGATTTATAATAGTTTTTCCTTGTAGCTTTTCATACTTTCATCTCTGAGCTGATGAAAGGCATGGGTTTAGGTGCAGCTCAGCCACATGTCCCTCCTCATCTTCTGCAGGGAGGAAGGATGCCTCAAGGCAGGACAGGACAAGAGATCCCTGCGCCAGACCCATCAGTCAGCGGCTCAGAGTGGCCTTGCTGCAGCTAATTCAAATTTTCTTCCATCTGTCTTGATTTACTGGATTGGCCAGGAGGGCTCATTTGGCTGCACCAGAGTACCCTCACTTAATATATTATTGCTGTTATACTGGATGGGATTTTTAGGTGTGCTCCTTCCTGGTGTAAGCCTGCTTCCCCTGGCATCAGCAGCAGCTTTGCTTCGAGGGCTCTGCAGCATCATCCAGGTGTCCAGCATGCTCTGGGTGGTCGGGGGCACTGATGATAACACGGTTTGTTATCTCCTTTTGTCCTTTCTCCATTTTTCCCCTCTCAGATGGAGAAAAGATGGTTGCTGAAACCAGACCTCATTATCCTGAGAGACCACATCTGGGTTCAGATTGAATTGCCTAGCAAATCCTTCCAAATTTCTGCAGCTGTTTCTCTCTGAACGAGGAAAAGATATTTAAGGAATAGGGGTTTATAACTTAGAAGTGCAATGGTGTTGAATACTCACAGAGCCTCCTGCAAGGGTCTGAAGGAAGTGAGGGAGGGCGCAGATGCATAACCAGGCACACTGCAAAGCAGGGCACCTTTTCTGCATGCAGAAGAACCACCAATCATTGACACACTCTGAAGGACCCTTCCTTTGCTGTTGTAGACCCCCAACTCTGACGCAGTTTGTTGTTGCCCTAGATGGGTTTAAAAAATTCCAACACACTGAGATTTGTCACCTGAGGCAAACGCAAGTGTAGCTCCTGTGTTTGCATAACCCCGTTCCCCAGCATAACACTGCCACGACAGAATGTCCTTGTTCTTCACCCCACCAAGTACTGAGTGATGTGGATGCAAAAACTTTAGGTGGATTCGCATCTGAAAGCCTGAACAAGTAGTTGGAAGAGAAATCTCTTGAAGGTGACTTAAACAGGCAAACTGTGTTAGGCTGAGGAAATCTTCTGACCTGAAAATAGCTGGAGGTGGGGACAGTACTCAGGGGAAGCACCATATATCTTTATCCTATTCTTACTTTTCCCTGGCTGCTTATGGACATCATGCTTATACATTCTGCATATTTGATATATTTATCAGTTCAGTCCTAACAAAACTAAATACATTGCCCCTTGACACACAAAAAACTCAGGTCCCAGAGCAAAAACAAATGGGTGGATGTGTGTTAGGTGGGAGAACAATCAGAAAAATGCAGAGGTGAAAGCCCAACAGTCAAAACCAAAATGGTTTGGGCCAGTGGAGACTGGCCTGAGAGGGGACCACAGGGTCTGACTGCATCTTTATGTAAGGAGCACAGTTTTAAGGGATGGAATGCCCAACAGGAATGTACAAGCCACCACCTGGAAGGGAAGATAACTCAGAGCCAGTAAAAAGGGAGAAAAAGGCCAGGGCAGGTTTTGCAGCAGTTGCGTTGCTGCAGCGGTAGAACCCCAGCACCCAGACCATACCGAGAGGTGCTGTGGAGGCAAAGTTGCCTGTCGGCTCCTGGGAGCTTTGGGAACCCCCTTCCCAGCCTTTGGGAGTGATGCACACACACTGCCAGCAGTACATGTGTAAGCAGCGGCAGTCTTGCTGCAGCTCCTTTTGCTAGATCTCGGAGCATTAGTGATGACAAACAAGTCAAGGTGGCCCTCAGGACACCACATTAGTCAGCAAACGAGCCTACTGACAGGTAATCGGTGGTAATGCAGAGTTTTCATGAATTCTGATTCATCAGATAAGGTGATGGCCTCCAGTTTAGATATTCATGTACATTGTCTGTAAGGTGCACACCAGTCCTTCCTGGGAGAGCGAGTAGCAGTGACTTATCAGGTCTTGTACAAGTGTAGTCCTTGTGCTGGCAGGCAGAAGACAGGCAAGGACAAACAGGAGGAACGGGGAAGCGTGCTCCTCCTTGATTTCAGTGGGCTACAGGTCCAGGCATTTGCATGCATTATCTGAATTACTGAGGAGAGGCTTGAGGCTACAAGAGTTAACGCCAATGATTTCCATATCAAAGGGCTTTCAGAATAAGTACCAGAACAGAAATTTCCCTCTCTGAGAGTTTTGGGTGATTTTTGTTTTCTTCCACTGATCAGAAAGAGTAACAGCTTAATCTTCTTAAAGAAGCCTTGGTAATTTGTTAAACAACAATCTGACTCTGGGATGAAGTTCATAATTTATATCCATAGATGGCCAACCTTGAGCGAGCAAGAAACCTCTAGGTTGAGAAAAAGGAGAAGATTAAATAATTTCTGTAATTTTCAGGGAAAAATTGCCCACTGTCTTCTGAAATGTATTATACATCCAGTGTGCATTAATGTAATTGGTTAGAACTTGGAGAACTATGCTTTAAAGTCTGAGCCACACCATCTGGTTCTTTCCCTGCTCGGTGCCCTAAGCATATGGCCTGAGACAGCATATTTCTTTTTCCCTTCTCTTCTGTCTCCTTTTTTATTCTGCCTAGCCTCGTTACCTTAGGTTTCCTTATACTAAAATTATATGCATAAGCCATTTATTTACCTTCTCTCTTAATCTAGCTGTGTGACTCTGAACATCATTTAGGCTGGACTGTAAACTCCACATTTTGCCTTGTCGGAAAAATTATTCACCTTAATGCGTACTCATTCTCCTGAATCATGATATATAGGGAATTGAATTGGTCCTAAGGATGTTCTCTGTGTCACTTTACAGCCTCTTTCCTGTCACCAAAGACCATTTTCATGTCAATTCACTCCTCTGTTTTCAAACCCTCATCTACAGAGAAATTGTGGTGATAAGGTAAAGCTGCTACCTGCTGATAAAAATGGCTTTGAGCAGCCCTTGTATGTGCTGAGTTGGTTTGTTTTAGCTACATCGTTCCTCACTTGAGTGAAAATCTTTGAGTAAGACCTTTTGCATGCTATGTAATGTGAAAAGCACTCTGAAGAGCAATACTTTTGCTAAGACCCCATTAGTGGTGTTGGTCTTCATGTGTGGATCCCTAATGGGTATATCTCTCAGTCTTAGCATATATATATTATTTCAGTGAGAAGGTGGCGCCGCTTTGCCCATTCTTGCCTCTAGACAGTCTGGCTGCAGCACTGGGTTTTTTGGAAAACTTCTCAAGCTACAGAGAAACAAAACTCAATGAAAGTCCAGTTGTCTGATTTTTGCAGTGGTTGTAGTGAAGAGAACGTGGCCAGCACTGTGCAACATGCACTGCCGTTAAATCTCTCCCCTGAACTTGTCACTTTCTGCAAAGACCTCACACTGGCAGCAGGTTTCGTTAATGCTTCCCCCTTCCTTAAGACATGCAGAACCCACCTGGGTTTGCGTCCAAATCGTGAGGATCACAGCCACAAGATGTTTCCCATGCAGGTCTGCTGGCCATTGCTTATGGCTGGTTATACAGAAATGGCAGAATTAGTGCCCACAGAGGCATTTCAGAGCAGGGCTCCTCACAGATGACTGTTTCTATGGAAAGCAGTGTAGCTGCAAGGAGACGGACAGGTCCTGCATAACCATGTCTTCAGCAGAAACTGAATATCCTCAGTTTTCTTTCCATAAATGATCCCTGCCTAAGCGGGGGGGGGGGGGGGGGGAAGGGTTTTCCATAGCCCGTTCTAGCCTTTATTACAGTGATGTGTCCAAAATATGGGATGGAATTTAGATCATTATTTTTGCTTCGAGGGAGTTGCGGTGGTGGAATTTCAATTTTACTGTTAACCAGTGAAAGCCCAGCAAAAATCATCAGCATGGGGAGAAACAGATGTGCCGATGTCCTTAACAGGACTTTCTTGATAAAAGGATGTTTAACCTTAGTTGACTTATCCAGATGCAGCAAGGTTTCACAAAATAACAAATGCTTCAGCATGTGGTACTGACTTGATGTTTTCATTTGAGTTTCACTGGTGACGTAGTCCTACGGTCGGGATTTAGAAGAGAAATAAACCACCCCAGTTTGGAAAGAATATGCAATACAACTGCTCAGTAGGAAAACTGCAGAGACAGCCTCCCGTATTCAGGGAGGAGAACAATTTTGCTGCCTTTCCCCAGCAGAGCAGAGAAAGCTGGATGCTGCTGGGAAACCATTGACGTTACTGCCTACTATCTGTGGAATATTTTGCATACAGTAGGGAACAATATGACCAAAGCTGATGTCCAGCATGATAGCCAGGAGTATTTTATCTCCCTGGGATGGGAAATGCTGTGTTAAATGCAACTATTACAAATGGTTATTTGAAGGAAACATGGTCTTTAGGTTAGGGCTTCGGCTTGACACTTGGGTATGTCGAGTGTCTTTCCTAGCTCTGTCCAGTGCCACAGGCAAATCATTCAATATCTGTTAGCCTTAGTTTCATGTCTATACAATTCGGACCCAAATTATTTGTTCTACTTTGTCTTTTGAAGTGGGCCATACTTTCAAAGCCTGAAATACACAGGTCAGCAAATGAATCACTGCATGTCTAAGGCGTACCCGACGCGACTGCACCCTAGCAGTGGGATATTGTCCCTAGTGAACAGAAAGGGAGAAAACCTGCCCAAAACGAGTGATCAACCCCCCCCCCCCGAAAAAGCTGTGGCTCTGAGGCTGTGCTTCAGGCAGGTGCTTTTCCCTGCAGTGCATGCCACCACAGCAGCAACGCCTGGGGCTGCAGAGCTACACCTCACTCCTGTTGCAGGAATGGGCTCTCTAGGGGCAGACTGCAGCGGTGCTGCCTCTCAGAATTTTCTTTTCCCAACCAACTGTGGAAACACAGAGCAAAATGCCATTTCCATTCTCTGCAGAAGAAAACTGAATCCTTTTTGACCTGTTGCAGCACAGTGATCTGACCCGCGTAGGCCCGGGTACCAAACCCTGCTGCGACAGGAACGCACAGCAATCGGTCATTCCTCTCCACCCACCACCCAGAGATGGCAAGATGCTTGCCGGGGGTTATCCTCGTTCCCTGAGCATCCCAGTGAGCAGCCAAGGTTCAAACAAAAGACCAAGGCCATGGAAAACACAGCAGATGTGAAATGCCTTCACTTCAGTCAATTTTGTAAATTGCTTCTGTTTCAGTGGCCCTGAAAAATATCTTTCTTTTTATGTCGAAAAATTATTAACTGAGTTGTGAGTTGTCATGGATGCGGCATTTGGTTTATTGCAGACTTTGTCTCTTACTGTGCAGGACTTCATTCTCTGCTCTCTCTTGGGCTTATAAATATTGAATAAATTGGCCCACTTTTTCTCAGAAGTCAGAGGCAGAATTGCCACTAATTTAAAGCTGTGGGCTCAGGCCTGTTATATCACGTTATATTTTTTATAGCATTGATCACCTCTGTTTTGGCAGTCTCTTGATTCTACCTAGCAAATCAGGCTTCCACTCAGGTATAAATAAATCTTTAAAACAATAAAGGCGGGGGGGGGGGAAATCCCTTTCCCTCCATAAGCCAACACTGGAGACTGTCCCTGTGAATGGTTTTGCCTGGGACTCCATGGAAAATGTCCTCATGGGTACCCAGAAAACTGTAGAGAAACTGCCTCTGCATTGCAGCAAGGTATTTGAAGAAATCAAAGTGATCTGCATATAGTATGTTGTTTAGCTGCAGTAGTTTTCCAGCCGACCACAGTGTCAGGGACTGAGTGGATGATGCTGACAGATAAACATCTGAGAATTGCTTGGACTGACTATAGCTGCAATTACTGTAATGAAATGAAATTTGTCTCCGGTCCTCTTAGAAGTTATTTGCAAAGAAATGGGTAGGGATAGGGTCTAAATCTTCAAAGCCAGTTGGCAATATTGCTAAAAAAATATTATGGAAATTGCCTTATACTCAGTTGTTCATTCTTCTTCCCCTCTAAACCATAATCTTTCTTTTCAGAGCAAAGAGCTCTGCAGATGCACAGACGTCTGTATAGTTTTTCTCTACAGTTAAATCTTAAGCATTCCTTCAGTGATTATAATTAAAAAAAAAAAAAAAAAAAAAAAAAGAGCCTCAACATTTCAGGGCCATTCTTGAATCTGAAGTTGAATTTCCTGGGCTCTGATGCAAACCATCAGACTTTAATCTTCCTATTTATCCACCTGTGCAATTCAAGCCATGCAAGGACAGCTTGGGCTGCCACGGAGCACGGCGTCTCACCGGAGCAGGACCCACTCTGTGAGGTGCTCTGCACTCGTAGAGCCCAGGGCAGTGTTCAGGCAGGCTTGCTTCTATGCATTTAATCAGGCATCTTGCCATACTTGCAGTGGTAAAAACCTCCCAACAGACTTCCTCGTTTTCTCAAAACAGACTTCCTCATTTTCTCAAAACCTTCAAAGTGGTCTACAGTTGGTGACCCTCATCCCGCTCAAGTGACTTTTGCATGCAAAATGAGATGTCTAAAGTAGAAAACAAGGATAATGTAATGACTTGGCCAAAGCTGGTTTTAACAGCGCTATCCATCATTATTTATTCAATGTTGACAGCTTATCTCACTTGTTTTAAATAAGCAGAGAGGAAAACGTGGAACTTCAATTCTCCCTTCGGGCTCATTGCCTCCACCTCACTCACCCCAGTGTCAGCAGTCCTGACTCAGGGCAGCATAAGTAAAAGGAAAATTAGATCCACCATCACCTTCCCAGCATGGACAAAATCCGGTTCCTATCTGGGCTGGTCAGTAGGAGAAACTTTTTTGTTTGCCAGGTTAATTGAACTGGCTCCCCTTTTGTCCCCTCTCCCCTCACCCATTTTGCACTCCCAGCCCAGAGGGTGCCTGTGTGTTCCCAGGGCTCAGCCCCAGGCTCAGCTCAGGCAAAGAGATAGCCAGGGATGCGGCAAAAGCTGGGGTGCTCCTGTGTAGCCTGGGAGGACCTGGGGCTACAGCACTGGGGTGGACTGATACAGCCTCAGACATTTTCCACATCATTACCTACAAAGGATAACGGCCTGATAACCCTCGTAAGGACACACTGTGTGCAGGGTCAGCATGTGATTCACAGGGGACCTATAGAGGGTAAGGTATAGGTTTGTCTTTCCTCAGCAGCCACTCAAGCTGTGGCCTTGCATCTATTTATTGTATGATTAAAATCATCTCCTTCCTGACACTGGGATCTCTATTTCATCTACGTGCAAGTGCCAAGAAGTACCTATGCTCTGTCCCATCCTATCCCCTAAAAAGTATCTCTGTCCCAGCAGGATGTCCTTGGCAGGAGTCAGGATGGACCCCCTTGCTTCATCCAGTTAAGGTTTTAACCCTTCAGATACTCCCTTCCCCACCGATGTCCTTGAAAGGCATGTTTTTGACTAGAAACCAGTTCCCTGGGACAGAGAGAAAGAGGGAGCAGCGCTCAGGGCTGCCCCTCGCTTCTTGGCCTGCTCAAGGAAAGAAACATAATCTTTGTAAACAGAGAGCTCTTTTTGTTCTGTGACTGAAGTTTCTCAGTAGTTAATGGAAAATAAAGGGTGGGGGGAAGTAAATTCTGGAGAACAGCAGCAACACAAAAAGGACATCCTGAGGGTTACTGGACCATACCAGGCTCAGGGAGGCTGGAAGTACTGTAGGTGAAGGGCAAATGCCACTTGACAAAAAATGGTATGGGCTTGACTTTCAATAATATTTCATAAATCCAGGTTTTGAGAAGTGAGAGAGGACTGGGAGAATGAATCATCTCAAGCAATTTCAGGATAGTTTACATAGCCTGACACTTTATGTCAAGCCACCCAGAAATCCTATTTTTAGTACAACTAGAAATGGGTCCAGAATGTGAGGATTAGAGGTAATACTTCCAGCATTTGCAGATCTTTGGATAGAGTTTTTTGGCTTGACTGTCAGCAAAGATTAGGTGCATCTGCAGAGTTTGGAAGCAGAATTATATACGGGCTCTTTCCAAGGTTCAGGTTGCATTGTGTTTCAAAGTTTTGGATCAGGAATGTTTTGACAAATAAACCCCAGAAGTATCTGAATTGTGAGAACAATGAAGGAAACAAAGATCTGGAGCTGATGATAGGCTTTTTGTTATTCAATAAAATGTGTTATCATGATTGAAGGTACCATGTGAAGTCCAGGGTAAAGAAGCTGTTAGCACTACATTGTTGTTCTTATTTCATAATTGGGCTATACAATGGCTACAATTACTTACACTGAAATTTTGGAAGCATAGAAGAACTTTTACAGAAGTAATACCGGTTTTGTTAAAATACAATTTGATTGTATTACTGTAAAGGTTCAGTTGCTCACATCCTCAACACTTTTTCTTACATTTACTTGGATTTGGAGGGAGATTCCAAATACCCCGAGCAATATTTATTCTTCCATCTGTAAGGCCTTGGTTTGCCACGCATGGCTGATAGCTATGACTGTTTTCCCTGTTACATCTCCAAAGTGATAATATCTTACCTGTTTAAATGAGATATCCATACGTGAAGACTGGTTCTGGAAGAAACACATTTTGGGGTTTTTTCCCACAAAGACTGTACATACGCTTGTTTTCCTGTGGGTTTTTATCACCATGATGGATGTTTTTTTGACAGTAAAATAAGGGCTGGTGTTACTGTTGGTGACCAATTCATGCGAGCCAAGGATTTTGCCTAGGAGCATTTTCTGTTCCACTTGCTGCACCAGAGCTGCATGGCACAAGCAGCATCCGCATGAAGGTGGTCACCTTTTCCAGCTTTTCTGAAGCAGCCAGATCTACATTAGCCACAGAAAGCCAGGCTGCTTTTGCAGCCATTGCAGGGAACAGTACAAGTACAGGGCAGCAGCTACTTCTGGAATCCCTGAACTCAAATGACTGGCTTTCCTCCATGTATTACACTAGGAAAGATGACATTATGGGGTAAGATAATCTTATGGTATTTCTTGAGGCACCAGTCAAAAAAGTGACTGTTTCCTGCAAGGCTTTCATTCAGATGATTTTACAGCAATTTCAAGTAAAACAAAGCTGTTCTAACCTTGACTTGATTAGATGATTTCACTTCACTGAAACTATACTCTTAAACAAGCACATGTGTCAGAGCTGCTTATGTTCATGCCCACAAAGTGAAGAATAAGTTCAAATTTATGGAAGCTAATGAATTTCCAGTTAAACAAAAGTGGGGTAAGGGGAAGAAAGAAAACTAAGAGGTGGGGGGAAACAGCTTTAAATTCCAGTTCCTGTTTTTTTCTGGGAATCACAGGATCTTGCACACTGATGTGTCTAAAACAGCAGAGACTTAGTTTCCATAGTACCTTGGCTTTTGTTTATGGTTAAGGGGTGGGTGGGTGAGGAGATGGTTTTGTTTTGAGGGGTGAGAATCTGGGTTTTGGCATACTGTGAGGTGTGGGAGACTTCAGGGAGAAATTGCCAGTTAACAACCAGTGGACATGAGTGTCCTTCCAGTACACAGAGGAAAGGTAGATGTAAAAGACATCTTCAGCGCATTATTCATCCCTTGGTAGACAGTCCAGCTGCCCACAGAACAGGCAGTATTGGATTCATGCTGGGTGCTGTACAGCATGTAAAAACTTTAACTGTTTTTAAAAGATGTATTTTTTTAAAAAATAAGCTACTCCCAGAGCAGTTCCAGGAGTTTGCCTGGAGGTCCTTGCAAGAGTCTCCCCAGATGATTTCTGTGCGTGTGAAGGGATGGAGGGAGGTGCCTCTTGCATATCACCACATGAAGGGCTAGGAAAAAACTCAGGAGCAATCTTTCTCCATGTAGTTGTTACCATTCCCCCCCAGCAGCTACAGCACAAAGCCTTCAGATTGTATCTGTTGTACCTGTCTCTCCAGCAAACGGTTTCCCAAGCCATTTAGCTGTAGTTGTGGGAGGACCTTCAGGACCATACAGCTGGCATGAAGCTCTGCCTTCCCCTGAGGCACAAGCTATGCTGATCTTTGGCCTGTGTCCCAGCACTGTACAGATATATGAGGATCACAAAATCACAGAGTGGTTAAGGTTGGAGGGGACCTCTGGAGGTCATCTGATCTGCCGCACAGTACCACTGCTGATTCACACCCAATGTCTCACTTTGAGCAAACCAAGTAGTTCTATTCAAAACTGAATAAGCTGTTCTGAGGATACATCCCCTGCGTACCTGTCCTACAAGGCAGCATGGAAGAATTTGTGCTAGATTTACCCCCCTGCATTTTACATCTCTCCAAGGCTACCCCAGCAAATTTTTCACAGATAAGCAATAGCTAACCTGGGGGTTATGCCATAAAAATCTCCCCTTTTCTAAGTAACAGCTCAGCCCTCAATATTCTTATGGACACTTCAACTGGAAGAAAACCCTAGATCCAAAATAATAATTGTGTCTCAGGGCTACAGGGGTGTCATATGGGGCCCAGAGAAGTTGCACAGCTGAGCGCTACCCATGTTGACAGTGCTGCCTGCTCTGAAGGACACATCTGCTCCCCTTGGCGTGGAGGCCAGGACCTATTCACTGAAGCAATTGCAGTTAGCAAGGTAGCTTAAACAGTAGGAGACCACATAGTCTTTTATTGTAATAACAGTTACTACTGTAGTTATTACTAGTTATTCTCCAACTGAGAAAAGAGAATTGAACTTATTTCTGTCCTTCAGCATCTATTACGAGAGGTTTGGTACATTTGAGAGCAAGGGTCTATTCCCTTGCTGTATTTGCCAGCCAAAACTTACTGAGGATGATGATACTTAAAACCAAGCCTATAAAACAACCATCGTAAGTCTAAATTTAAAGTATAGGTATATTTTGTAGTAAATATTTGCAATTGGTAGATCTGAATTTTTGAAACTGAATCTGCTCTCTTCTTTTGCTGCCCCACAAGATGACTCTAGTACAACTATAAAGCTTGGCCAATGAAAGGCAGCAGGACATATTCCTTGCCCCTAAATACAGGAAAGTCCATGCACTAGCAATCCTGTGGCTGAGGTTTGGCGTGCTGAAACAAGTCAGGATAATTCAAGGTTATGGTTCCCTCAGCAAGTATATTTCAGTCACAGTGCATGTATATAATAAGACATAAAAGTTAGCATCGCATACTGTGATACAAAATGTTACACATGCCCATGGGGCTTTGAGTTATGATTTTTGCAGGAGTTAATTTGGTGCTGTTAGTGGAGTGATTCCTTTAAAGATGCTGTCAAGGTAACATTTTACATTTAATTTCCCCATTGCCATTTTCTTTGGCCTTGTCAGCTGTAAGAAAAAATCAGTGGTGCATAAATCTCTGTGCCAGTTACTATGGAGGGCACAGACATGACTATCTACTTAAAGATTCTTGGAGCTTGATGATGGTCTTAAGGATCTCTGTTTCCTTTCCAGATGCTTAACCTCAACCAGTCAAAAGGTACCAACAGAGAATTATGGTTCAAAATAGAGGCAAGGTGGTTATTTGCCAAGTCTAATCATCATTTCTTGTCTGCTGCAGTCTGACCATACCACTAGTTCACCTTCAAACAGTTTTCCTTTGAAACTCTTCACCCTCTACCAAGATATTGCCCATACACTAATAAAGACATAGTCTTCAGGTACTGTAATTCAAGATATGGCTTAACGAAGTGTTCCCTCTAGGGGTTTCTCCTGGAAAAAATACATGACAATAAAACCAGGGGGAAGTATTTCCTAAATGCTAACATAGCAAGTGTTATTCGCTCTCATTTGGGATGCCATAGACTGGTTTGTCACTGAGTGATAGAACTCTCCTTGCTCGTTCCCTCCTTTCTGCGTGAATGTAACTCCAATAGTAAGTAGAATTGGGAAAATCAAGTGTTGTTTGTAAGAATGTGTAGCAATAGCCTGAGAAATCCTACTTAACTTAGCCCTTCCG